>NC_090874.1:66653893-66661393 GCF_036669935.1 Montipora foliosa
CGTCGCCAATGCAACTAAACTGCTTGTTGTAAAATATACCTAATAAAAGCATAGAAGGATCATGTAAAGTTACAAATGAATATATTTCTTTGTTTGTTTTTAGTATCAGCGATGTCTTCATCACCTGTGACTCCAAGTACTTTAGCTTCTTTCTCCTCGCGTAAGTAAAAGCTAGTAAACGATAGGTAGAGAGATAAACCTCTTATGAAATAAATTGGCGTCGTCAATGCAACTAAACTGCTTGTTGTAAAATAAACCCAATAAAAGCATAGAAAAATGAATTAATAAAACATGTGATTAATAATTTTTTTGGTAAAGCTTTACTTTTGAATGTCCGTTTACACAAGCGATTTTTGTCGTAGCAACTTGATGCAAATTTTGTTACGCTCAAGTTGCAATTCAGATATTGCACGTGTAAACCCGGTGCGATTATTTTAATGCAATTATTCACCGATTTGACGCCTCCAATTCGTAAGCTAAGGGTTTCAAACTTCAACCCTGCTTCGATTTGGTACTCTTCATGCAGGTTCTTTGTTGATGTATCCTTCCGGCCACCATAGATAACGCAGGTAGTCGCTCTTTTCAGGGATTACATGCACTTGATAAAACATGGCCTCTACGTCTGCCACTAGTGCAACGCTATTCTCTCTGAACCTCGTCAGGACTCCAACAAGCGCATTAGCTAGATCAGATCCTTGCATCACGTTGATTGTAGCGAGATCTGTGACTGTGAAGGCTAGGACCCGAGATAAACCTTGTATGTTTTAAACAAGTATTCTAAGAATTCTTAGATTCGAACTCGTCAGACACAATAATTACTTGTAAAAAAAGAGTCTGTCCGTAATTCTTCATTCTCCGCCTTGTGGTTAAGTAGAAAACCATAAGGAAATCACCTACGAGCAGGGTACGTAATCCCAATCGTTGTGGTTTGAACTGTGTAGCGCGCACTCAAGTTGGAACTTTGTGTTGTTGAGTGACACCCAACACCTTGTTGAAGGCTTTATATAAAAAAAAAAATAAATAAATAGATAAGAAAACTCGTCAATCGAATGCATTGTGGTTAACATCTGATTGGATACTGACGGCTTAAATGACTCATTTAGTACCATACACTTCCTATCTATGTTATTTATCACTAGTTTTTCATCCCTCGCATCCACATGTCAAAAATAAGCTAAAGCAATTCTTTATTACTTTTAAATATTCATTCGTAAAAGAGAATTATTTGTATGCAAATAATACATTTTAATATACAAGTGGCTTGCGATCTCCTGCCTCTTGCTTTTATTTTAAGATCACTCCTCCTTGTTTTTCGTAAGGAAACCTAATTTCATGTAAGCGCCTTAGTTTCGTTTAGGTTTCCTTGCCACTTTTCTCTTTATTTTTTTCCTTTCATTATCTTGGTAACTTGGGGAAATAACTAAACAAATATACGAATAAATAAATAAATAAACAGATTTCTCTTGTTCAACAGTACCTTCAACAAGTACCCCTCCTGTCACTCCAGCCACAATTTCACCAGGTAAGAGATAAAGAGAAAGCTGGCTGTACATAATAACAAACAAATTCATAAAGCCTCTCGATTTAAAGCAGCGATCAATCTCTAACGACTCCAGCTTAATCAAGTCTTGCGACCACGATTGCCACGTTTGCAAATCTTCTTGGCTTATGATGTCGTCCCATTCCAGTCCCTTTCTACATAGGTCTTGGAGTAGAGACGTTCCTTGCAGAATGAATGGTGATTCGAACTCCAGTAGTGGTATATGATGGACCTTCATTTGGTAATCTTCAGGTTCTTTGTTGATGTATCCTTCCGACCACCACAGATAACGCAGATAGTCGCTGTCTTCAGGGATTACATGCACTTGATAAAACAAGGCCCCTACGCCTGCCATTAGTGCAATGCTATTCTCTCTGATCCTCGTCAGGACTCTCACAAGCGAATTTGCCAGATCAGGTCCTGGCATCAATCTGTTGTTTAACGAGGCAGTTCCATGCTTTGCGGCGGCGTCAAAACCTACTCGTGTTTTGTCAGGTTTACGAGGATGCATCACAGGATGATGTGGCAGGTACCAAATGTACCCAGCTTTGCAGTCGACTTTCTCTTTCGGAACTTTCTTGGAGCAGCCTTTCACTACAACTGAGAGGGTCTGTCATAAAGTTTGTGTAGGTTTCGTGAAATTTTTCATCTCTGATTAGTCGCTTCTTACATGAGAGATGTCAAACGATTTTCCGCGACAACTTTGTTGTTGGGTAGGATACTTACGCCAAGGTAGCGAAATATGATAATATCCGTTGGCAATCTTCGCAGAATCCTCCATGATGTTGAGAGCTTTAACAACTTATTGTAAAATTGTTCTTTCGTCGTAAATCTTCGTTTCATTAAACTCCATTTTTCGGTATCTCCTGAATTGTTCCTGAAGCTAAACATTAGCGTCGATTAGATTGACAGTGTGGTTTTGCTAACATGTTTTCCTCTCTAGATCTAGAGGTCCTTTGATAGTCTATCTAAACCCGGTCTTGATTGCATATGGACTACTCTCTTCACTTTCCTTCACTTGTTTGGGTTCTAACGCTTTGGGAACAGCATTCTCGATCAACAGGTCGACTTTGCCAGACTCGATGGAAGGCAGTTTTGTGCCCTTAACATATGACCATTGGTTCACGTCAGCTTGAGTTGAAATATCTTTTGCCCTCAATTTTTCACAGGAATAAACACTTGGTAACTGTAAGGCGTTCTTCTCTTGAAGGTCGTAGACCATTAAATTCACAACGGCGCAATCTGACTGAATATTGTCATTGTTCATAGTGGTCAGTGACAATGAGGCTTCGTAGCCTTGCACTTCAAGTCAATTAATTAGACGCTTGGTACAGAACGTGGTATTCGACCCAGGATCTAGAAATGCATACACTTCCACGAGTAAGCTGCAATCTTTTGCTTTCACTCGGCATCCCAGTGGCTTGTATTGTGCCAGCCCCAGCGGAGCTTCATAGACCAAGTTTTTAAACCCGATTAATGCAGCCATTGTTAGTAGTGACTTGCAATTGCGTTGATGTTCATTCAACGTTGCCTTGCGGTTTCTCTTGGTTATCCTTTACGTGCAAGAATGTTAAATGCTTTCTTCCAGCTCTGCAATTGTTAAAATTACAGAAACTTTCTTTAGGGCAAGATTTTGCCATGTGACCAACCAGCTTGAATGAGTGTTTCGGGGAACATTTGCGTCGGCATCTGAGTAGAGATTTCCGTGTGATTCCATTCTGCGCTGAGGCGAGATACCAAGCGAAGTTGATGTCAGTTGATAGACTCGTAGGTTCACGTTTTATTTTTAAGAACACGTCGAAAATATCTTTCAGTTGACCCAAGGTTGAGCTTCTTTCATCCACGACTATTTAATAGTTTCTTCTTTTTCTTTTTAACTCTTAAATTAGACTTCATGCAACAAACAACAATTTGAACGCACCTCGATATATCAGGTAGTAACAGCATTCTGGTGTAGTGGTCACATGTGAGGAAGAGATCGAGTGATTCAAGTGATCGAGCGGCGATTAAGTGGTTCAACTAAAATCCACGTGAATTGAAACCTGAACAGAAATTAATACTTACAAATTATTGATATGCTTTCTTGGACTAGAGTACAACAAAACCTAACTAGCATAATCATTTTTACGAGTCAAACCTACTCAAAGATCCCCGCGTGGGATCGTGGGTAAAGTAAGTAACAGCTACCTCCTCCCCCCCCCCCCCCTCCCTCCTTCACGTCCCTAACGAAACCAGATACTTCGGGAAGAGCAGGGTACGTAATCCCACTCGTTGTGGTTTGGACTCTGTAGTGCGCACTTATAACAAAAAAGAAAACTCGTCAATCGAATGCGTTATGGTTAATATCTGATTGGATACTGACAGCATAAATGAGTCACTAAGTAGTACGATATTATTTCTCTTGTTTAACAGCATCTTCACCTAGTACCCTTCCTGTCACCCCAGCAACAAAGCCACCAGGTAATGAAATGGTCATGTTAAAACGCACATTTTGCAGATTGCAGATTGTACAGATTCAGTGCGTTTTCATTTGGTAAACTCAAAAGAAGCGTTATACATTTTAGACCTATATTTACATGTTTAATATTATTAGTTAAAAAGTAAAAGTGTATTTAAAATAGAGTCTATTAATAAAACTACCTTTAAAACGTTCCATGTTAACACAAGATAGTAGGCTTGTTTGGGTTCTTAGGCGTTTTGACGATTCTTTAACTCTGGGAACCAAATTATAGAGGGAAGGAGGAGATAGGCATTTTTTTTTTTGCAAGCAAGTCGAAGGAACTGCTGCACCGTATTAAGTTCAGGCACAGAGGCTGCATGCACTGGTAAACCATACATAACTTTAGGTAAAACTAAAAACTGAAATAAATAATCAGTTTCCACTTGGTGATGTCCTTCCTTTCTTAACCTCCTCAACACTTAGAGGCACTTATTCGCTTTCAACAGTTATCGTTTAATGTGTTCTGTAAATCAGCCATTGCCCTGGCAAGTTATTCCAAGCAGCACTAGAAATTCGGCCTGCTATATATTGCCAATAGGACTAGAATTAACTTCTTTACACTTGGATAGATTGCAAAGCATACAGTTTGTACTTGACCAGCCAAGGCATCGCGAAATTACACCACTAGCACAATCAGATCCGGCCTTATATACAATAACTTGCATCGTAGTATCATTAGCATATTTACCAAGAGAAGCATCCGGACAGTTTACAAGATCGAGATCATTAATAAAAAGATTAAACAAATAAGGGCCACTAACGCTGTCCTGTGGTGAGCCTTTGTTCAAATTGTATCAGCAGTAGCTACGTACTACCCCTAAACATTGACCGATTTGGTAAAAAAAACGAAGATACCGGTTAGTAATATACGGATTTAAGTTAAGGGCCTTTCATTTATCACTGAGTAAACCATGCTTCACGTTGTCAAATGCTTTAGTAAAGTCCACAGCAAAGAAACGAACATATCTACACTCCCTATCATCCAACGCTTTCAAACAGTTATGCTGCATATTGGTCAAGGCATCTGTACAGTTGCATCCCACCCGGTACGCATATTGAGTCGGGCCTAGATTTTATGCAAACGCGTGTTTACTAAATTTATGATAGACAATTTTCTCGAAACACCTGGCAATAACAGGGGTTACGGTTAATACCATGAAAGTCTTGGTGTTGCGTAAGTGTGTCCACCTTGGGAAGTGAGCTGATGATAGACTCTTTCCATGCCTCAGGCCATATATAGAAACACACGGATAAGTTTTAAATAAGGGTAACCATCGGTGCTAAAAATAGAGCATTATCTCTCCAAACCCGGTAGGGTCATATTGTCCGGTCCTGATGCTATCTTTTTAATCTTCGACAAGGTTAGCATAACTTCGGTTTCACTGAGTCGAAGCGATAGATGCTTTTCTCCATCGATATCTAGGTACAACGGCTCCATGTAACTATCATCTTGACAATGTTTTGGTAAAAATTCATTCAGACCACGTATAGAAGACTCTCGTTTAAGGACGGTGCCTACTAATTAAAGACATTTTTGCCCCTGTGTGTGATTATGCAGGAAATGTAGATCTTAACAAGTGTTATTGAAATCCATAAAGAAAATTGGGGGTAACCACGCATTTTTCAAAGATAATTCATGAACAATATGTGTAAAAAGCTTTAAAATACAAAGCAAAGTATGGCGTTCTTTCTCAAATGGAAGCTTAATTATCTCTCAAAAATGCATGTTACCCCCAGTTTTCTTTTTGGATACCAAGAGTACTTACTAAGATCTACATTCTCCGGATAGGTTTAAAGCGCGCAAAAATATCCCTGTATTAGTAAGCATCACCGATAGGAAGTCCGAGTATCTCGAGATGCGCAGAACGTACGCGCAATAAGAATAGTAGGCACCGTCC
The DNA here is from genome assembly GCF_036669935.1 of Montipora foliosa. Taxonomy (NCBI): domain Eukaryota; kingdom Metazoa; phylum Cnidaria; class Anthozoa; order Scleractinia; family Acroporidae; genus Montipora; species Montipora foliosa. The sequence continues at coordinate 66,659,832 of NC_090874.1, forward strand.
TTAAGACAGGCTGTGGTTTGTTTTTCCTTTGGGAGATATTGTTCACTCTGCGCTACCACTGCATAAGTCCAGTAGTCTCAGCTTGACCCCAGTTCGTACGTTTTTCAGCAATGAGTTCCGATACCCTCTTTGGCTCTTGTCACATTCAAAGAAGCATTGGCTCTCTACTAATTGTTTTTCAACAGGTACTTGGCAAGAGGAGTCATCCAAGGGGGGTCTCTTGAAGACAAAGTCGATGAAGTTTAATATATTATTATTATTTTTTAATTGTCCTCAGAATGTTCAGATTACAAATTCCTCAATGATCCCAGTATAGCAGCAACATACAGACGGGACGGTTTATATCACGTTTGCAAGGACAATTTTAAGCCTGGCTGGCACCGGTTTGGCGGAGAGGCTGGAAACCAAATGGCTGACACTTGCGTTAAGATGTGTCATTGTGGTGTTGTTTATCCAGGTTGGCTTAGTGGAGGTCACCCCTCTGTCGAGGATGGCGCTGTCGTGCGTAGGGTGTGTTTTGGCCGCGGCTGCACCTGTGATACTTTTGTTTACATCAGTGTTCGCAACTGCAGTGGATTTTACGTTTATAATCTGACATCCATACCATCAAGCTATTGCTACTATGGTTACTGTGCCAGCACCGGATTTGAAGAGCCAACATCCTCAGCGACAGGTAAACGCTGTTCCCTTAAGTTTTTCATCATTATGGATGTACATCACCCGTCCATGTAGAATAGGTGGGTAATCGTCTCCTTCTAGATTTCAAAAACATTCGTTACGGCGCTGTTGCAATTCTTCGTGCAACTTGTCTCGCAACGCTATGGAAAGACAAGTAGCACGAAACATTAGGGCCGTTTATACGAGAGAAAATCAGCCGCGGCTTGCTCTGGCCGCGGCTTACATAAGACACGAACACTCCGTATAAATGGTACAAAATATACGTTCACGGCTTTCTCAAGCCGCGGCTTATCCTGGCCTGGGAGTTTATACTCGTATAAATAGTTCCTTTTGCGTATTATGTACGCCGCGGCCAGAGTAAGCCGCAGCTTATTTTCTCTCGTATAAACGGGCCTATTGTCTAATGTAACACACACCTTGCAACGGCCTGAAACGCTGCGTTAAGTTGCAAAAATCGTTGCCCAATTAGAATTAAGTTATACTTTCCGCAACGCTTCCCGCGACGTTGCAACGAATGTTGTCAAGCATTTTGTAGGGTAATATGTGTCCTGATACTTGTGTCGCGAATATTTCCTTCATCGGCCAAAATATCCTTTTAACCTCAAGTGATCATCGAAAACGAGACAAGTTGCAAGAAAAATGCCCTATGTAACACCCGTCGAGCAACTGGTTTCACAGTAATGGGAGAACTTTGGAAAATGACAAGAAAATTGACAAGTGTAACAACGCATTTACTGTCAATTATGTCAATCCTTCGATGTAAGAACTTGAAATGGAAGGTTCTTAATTGCCAACGAGACGGGAGGCTGACAAGACCGGCGGCAGCCTTAATTTAGGGACGGCGGTGCCGGGGGAACTGGGAGGCATTTCCGAGCTTCAAGATT
>NC_090874.1:66668893-66671393 GCF_036669935.1 Montipora foliosa
GAATGTAGATAAGTTGGGATACCAAGAGACTCTTAATGAGGGTGATTTTGCCTATTAAAGTAAGCCTTCTGAGTTGCCATAAGTCAATCAAATTTTGGATTTTTGTAATACTTTTCTCGTAATTTGAAAGAAGCATTGCAAGTTTGTCAGTTACAAACCATATACTCCTGGTGCAAGCACTTCCCCCTCCACCCATACAATGTCCGGCTTATTACATTGTATCGGGCCCCTTTTTGTTGCTGAACCTACTCGTAAAGGCCCCCGCAAACGAGGAAACATTGTTGTGGAAACATTGCTTGCCAAAACTTTTCCTAGGTGGGCAAACGAAGAAACATTTGGAGAGGCAGCAAAATGTTTCTGAACAAATTCAGAGACCCTTTTGCTTCCCGGGAAGCAAATTTTGTTTCTGCAACAAATGCTTCCTGGAGCCGCAAACGGGGAAACAGTTGCGTCTTTAACAATGTTTCCGCGACTTATTGTTTACCCGTTTGTGGCTCCTGAACACTTCTTAAGCTCAGAAATCGAATCGAAAACATCATGAGCTTCAATTGCACGAAGGAAGGAGCCCTCTTTAGGAGCAAGGATGGCACAGTCGGTTAGTACGCGACCTTGCTGCAAGAGGTCCCGCGTTCGATCCCCGGATCTCACATCCTTGTTTCGGCTTCTTTCCTTTCAGTGTAGCCTAAGTAGCTTTAAATACCCTTAAAGGGAACCTCCACTCTTAATACAAAACAGGTTCAAACCGAAGTAAATTATGTGTACAAACAAATTTGTTCGAAATTTGTTTTTAAAACAGTGTTTATATCAAGAAAAGTGAATTTTAAAATCGCTTATTTTCACTTTCAAATTTCGCGGGCGCAGCCATCTTGAATAATTGTGACGTCCTATGGTTGCCCTATTGTTCTGACACAAAGAGCTTTTGTCTAATAGCAATAGGGCAACCGTAACACGTCACAATTATTCAAGATGGCGGTTCCCGCGAAATTTGAAAACAAAAATAGGCGATTCTAAAACTTCTTTATTTCGGATACAAACACTTTCTTTGAAAATACTTAAGACTGACTTGACTGTAACGGTTATTTCCTGTGATTTAAAGTTATTTTTTCGTTGAAGTGGAGGTTCCCTTTAAGCATTCATTAACTGTCAAACCACCTGCACAGGACGTTTTACTGTCCTCATCAAGTTTCACGTCATTTACTTTTGGGGAAAAAAACTGGAGAATATCGTTGCCGTTTTGTCTTGTTACACTGCTGCATAACTCACTATAAAAGTGGGGTGTGTCCCTCCCCCAGATGAGGGGGAATGGGGCCTAACGGATGATAAAACAGTTAAGATCATTGGAAAGAAGAGCAACTGGAGCGCTCTGGTGGAAGAAAGCTGAGGTGTTGCATAATGATGTCACAGGCAATTTCTATGGCCCAGACTGAGTTTCCTATTTGGTTTGTTGGGGGCAAAACATCACTGATCCCCAAACCGGGAGAATTTTCAAGTAACAACCAGAGGCCGATAACATGCCTATACACAGTTTACAAATGGTTTACTGCATGTCTGTTGGTTCCAATGGATGAGCACCTGGAGGAACATGGTTTAATGGAGGCTGAGCAGAGGGGAGCTAAGAAGGGGTGCAGTACCATTAATGGATAATTTGTTGATCGACAAAATGGTCACACAAGACTGTCATCGTGGTAAAGGGAACCTGAGTATGGCGTGGGTAGACGTCACAAAGGCATATGACTCCGTTGATCATGATTGGCTCTGCGAAATGATGGAAGTACACCGATTCCCGAGATGGTTGGAAAGGGTGGTTACCAAGCTCTGCAGCAAGTGGAACACCAAGACTGTCACCACAACAAAGTTAGGCAAGGAAATATCAGAGAGTATCCAATTTAAACGCGGTCTTCCCCAAGGAGACTCACTACGCCCGAGGCTTTTTACCAACTGCCTAAATCCCATTGCATGGTCACTTAAGGCGACAGAGGGGTATAGATTGTCCAAGCCACTGAGCACTAAGGTGACGGACCTTCTCTACGTTGACGATCTTAAGATCTATGCAGCGTCGGAGAAGAAGTTGAATACCGTCCTCAGATCAACCAGAGGTAAGATGCAAGACAGTGGAACCCTAAGAAGTGCTCAGTCGTGCATGTTAAGAGGGGTATAAAAGTGGGACATGAGGAAGGAGTTAAGTTTGATGAGTCATCAGTCATACAGTGTTTGAAAGAAGGCAAGCAGTACAAATTTCTTGGAGTACTGGAAACATCGAAACAAGAAGATCAACTGGCTTTTAAAGTTGCCTCAGAGGAGTATTTGAAGAGACTCTCTGTTATATGGTCCAGCCCTCTTTCAGATTACCATCGAGTGGTTGCTTCAAACCAGTATGCCCTGCCTGTTCTGAGCTATTTGGTGTGGACCCAGCACCTGCCAGTCACTAACCTTCAACAAATCGATCGAAAAGCACGGAAGATCGTGGTCAGCAATGGTGGTAAACATCCTGTGGGCTCAA
>NC_090874.1:66686393-66688893 GCF_036669935.1 Montipora foliosa
GGTTGCTTTAATGTCAAATTTCCGGCACAAATTTAAGCCTATGTTATATTCTTTGCATGTGTTTTTGATTTGAAGTCGTGTAAATGAAGTTTTGTCTTGGTTTGTCATTAAAGACGATAATTAATATGCAAGGGGGATAAGTCACTTATCCCCCTTGCATATTAACACATAATCCACTCGCATTCAAATTAGCTGTTCATTAGCCCCGCTCTTCCCTTTATACAATCAAAGCCGCACCCAGCTTTTCAAACAGTTAATTTGGGGGTTAAAGAACAAAGGAATCCGAGCTTGTGTAAAAATAAGACAAGATTTAATTTCTGAGAATGGGATTTGAAAGAATTTCTTTACATAGTCATTTTTGGCGATATAGGCCGCAACCTTTTTAACTACCATGCTTGAATTTTTTTACAATCGAAAACAGGTACATTTTTTGTCAGACGACCTTTTAACGCTCAAATGCTATGATATCATTTGCTACTTTGTGAACCTCGTGCTGCTTATTATGGGGTAAAAAGATTCTTTTATTTTTTAGACAACAACTCGCACGTTTAACTCGTTAAAAAAATTAGGCATCGTCCACACGTATCCGGAAATTTTTGAGAACGCCAATTTTTTTTTACGAATACGGCTTGCGTCCACACATATCCAGCGCATTTTCCGGCCGTATCCGGAAATTTTTGAAAACGCTCTCCAGAGTGGAATTTTTTTTTTTTAATCCGATACGAATGCGTATACATGTGGACCGTCGTATCCGGAAATTTGCGAATACGCTTACGTCATTCTCTTGGATCCAGTCTTCACGGCGAGCATTAAACAAACATGGCTTACAGCAACGTTGTGTCTTCTTTGTTAATTGCCCTGATTTCTAGTTTGATATCATGCGTTCAGATAAATGCAGCTGTGATAAATTTACACAACCAATACTTTAGAGATCGACAGGATGTTTTGAGATTGCTGACCGTCACCAGTAGTTCAACTTCATCATCGGTCCATTTATATATATATCAGCATACTTTTTTTTGACTTTTTCAGAAGATTTAGACATTTTTTCGAGTGATAAACTACAAGCTTCGACTGGTTACACCTTGCAGTAGCTATGGCGCGGAAGAAATGACGCCAAATCGCAATTATGCGCATGTTCATTTCAAGATTCTCTCCGACAAAAGAACTGGGCACTAGAGCAAATCAGAAAACTTCCGGATGCAATCGGATACGTGTGGACGGCTGTAAACGATTCGAATACGCTGCGTGTGGACGCGTAAATTCTCGTATCCGCAAAACAATATTTGCGGCAAAAAGAATTCCGGATACGTGTGGACATGGCCTTATTCCAACCCCAGTGTTTCGTCCTTAAGGAAAGTTCTGTCCCTTTCACGATTAAAATTTCATGTTTAATACGTATTTAAAAATCATGGTGGCACTTGCGCGACTGTTCGAAGGTTTATCACTTGATAAATTCGTCTTGCGCGCTGAATTCGAAAAATCAGTCAAGCAAAAAAGCGCTCCACTTAGTAACTGGCATATACCTTGAAGTAACTGGAGGATCGGGAGCACTGTTAAATTTATAGCTCTCTGAATATCAAATCTTTCAGTTTCGAGAAACTAAATTCCGATGCGACATGAGATTATGTCTTTCTCCAGCCCATGTAGTACAATAATCCAAAAAATGTCATCTTTTTTAAATATTGTTTTAGAATGTTACAACTACGGATTTTTAAACGAGTCCAACCGAGCAATGACCTATGTTAACAGGAGCAATGGTAACCTGTGCGATTCAACGTTGTCTGGTTGGTATCGATTTAGCGGAGAAGCTGGGACTCAAATGGCAGATTCTTGTCCAAAGATACATCACTGCAGTACAGACTCACCAGGCTGGCTCAATGGCACGCATCCTACGGTGGCTGAGGGGATTGTTCAACGAAAAGTTTGTTTTTTGCAGCACCCGCATGGGATTGACTGCTGTTACTTTTCAAAGGACATTAGTGTTCGCAACTGTGGAGCGTTTTATGTTTACCGCCTTGATCCACCCAGGTGTTACTCACGTTACTGCGGCAACGGACTGCCACAAGCACCAGGTCAGAACGCATTCATCAGCTTTTTTTGCCAGACTAATGTACAATAAAATAGCGTTTTGAATTTGCCTTTAACAATAGCGGATCTTCTGTTTGTCCATTTGTCTAGCTTAATTGATCCATTTTCCATGAGATCTTACACTCAGCTTTTAAATCAACAGTGGAATCACAATTTGCACTTCCCTCAACATTGATTTTTACCTACCGCCTACCTGTTGGCTCGTTGGAGCTCACCTGATAAACCCTCGGGATCTTAAAATAACTGAGGAGAAAGTGATGCCTATGATTATATCCACAAATGGTTGGACTTTTGCATCTTTCCTTGGACGCATTGCAGAACCCCTTCTATCTGTTGGTACTGCGCTTGTTTTGCAATATTGATGAGTGTACGGTGTTAGTCCGTGTTCCCTATGAAATAGGCTTACAGG
>NC_090874.1:66696393-66711393 GCF_036669935.1 Montipora foliosa
CGAAATTGCTCAGAATTGAAAAGTATCCTTTCAGAAGACAAGAACATCATTCTGAAAGCTTATTTTAAGCCAAAAGTACATTCTGGAGGTAGTTTTGAGAGTGGAAAAAACAAGTTAACAGCCGAAGGTATAGACAAGCCACGTGGAATACTGAATTATGTTTACGCAACAAAACGACGCTACCTCTTTTTTACTTGGAAATCCCTCCCCATGTATTTTTCCCGTGAATTCCACTAAAATTCCTTTTTTTCTCTACTTCGTAGACGCCATCTTTGGTCAAGCTACAGAGTGATTTTGGCATATCACAGAATGAATCATTTCAATCGATTTCAATAAAAACCTGGCCAGTGACTGGGTTATTTAGTAAAACTCCGGCCTCCCAAATTTGGGCGGAAACGGAAGTAACCCCAATCGTTCGCATTCGGCTGAGGTCATGTGCCCGGGCAAGAAATTAATAATTCATTTTTTGCCCGGACACATGACGGCTTAATTATTAATTTTTTTCCATCATCATGGATGGACATATTTCCATTTGATTTCCATTGAAATCATTTAACTCCCTGAAGAAGTCAAGCCGTGCCTGACAAAATAATTGGTTAAACAAAAAATACATATCCTCACAGCCCTATAATTATTTTGTTTTTAGTCTACAAATTATTTGCTGGTTAGATCTCCCAAGATCAAGCACTTGTACTTTGTTCAGCTGACCCTTGCATAAAAAAGTTCCATGTCGTCCATGTAGATTTGGTGGGTAATCGTCGCCTCCTAGATTTCATAAATATATTTTTTTACGGCGCTGTTGTAATTTTTGGTGCAACTTGTCTCTCTAGAACTGACTTCTAGTTTTCCGGCAACGCTACCCGCGACGTTGCAACGATTTTTTCAAGAATTGCGTAGTGTAACATGTCCTGCAACATGTGTCGCGACAGTTTGCGTCATCGGCCAATGAAAATGTTCCTGTAACCTCATGTGATCATCGAAAACGAGACAAGTACCTGTGTAACACCCGTCAAGCAACTGGTCTCGCGATATTAGGTGAACTATTGTGGCGACAAAATTGCAAAACAAGTTCAAAAAATTAAACGAGACTTACTGAAAGTTGAAGTTTGATTGAAAATGTATCAGTCGTCTGTAGACTCTGCAGGAGAAACTGCACTTTTTTGGGCCTCGTGTCCCCACTCCATTTTTAAACGTAATTGAATCGAAAACCAGTACCTGATCAGCAGTCAACTTTAAAAAAGCAGCTGACCTTGATGAGCTCTAAACTCTAGCCCGCGATAGGGTAACGTGATACTGATTAGCGAAAGCCTTGTTTTGACAGGTGTCAATTGACCATAACATGAAAGATGTACGGTGTAAATTAGCCTCGATAAAGGTCTAAACTTGAGCCCGAGATATTGGGCGCGATCCATTAGGGCAGAAATTCGGGTTTGAATTTCAGAAATTCCCAGGTGCTAAATGTAACAGATTTTTCCACTTCGGTGAACCGTGGATGGTTCTTCCACGAATGTCAAATGGAACAGGAAATTTCCGATATTTGGGAAAAATGGAATCCTCGAGAGGTTGGCCATTTTTTTCGAAATGAACGTTCCGGAAAAGACACTTGCGTTAGATTCTAACCAAATAAATCGCACCAATGGTCACGTGATACTGGTTACATTGGCATACATGGATGGGTGGACGTTCGTACGGGCGTTGACGTCATAGCAAAAACCAACATTTCTTGCATCGATGGGTTACCATTCTCCCAAAACCGGGGAGAATTTTTTGCTAAAGGCACTGAACAAATTTCCTCGATCAAAATATGGAACTGGACGAGTGTATTCCTTATGAGACTCTTTTCTTTTTTGGATACTAACCATTCAGAATAACAAACATGGCTGTCGGATTTTCCCTCATTACTACATAAGTAGTAATTTTCACCTGCTGTTGTGCAGCTATGAGCTATAAGAGCATCCGCGTGAATTGACTGAAACCCGCACGATTCATTTGGACAGCTAAATAACAAGGTCATGGGGTCCGGTTTTTTATTTCTTTTTTTTTTTTCAAGGAGCATGGAACTAGAGGGACAAAGGAAACGGAACAGGATTTTCCGATCATTCCGGGAAAACCGAGAAAAGAGAAATAGCTTTTCAAAGACTTTCGAACTCCTTGGAATTATGGATGGGCTTGTTATAGAACTTGTGAAATACACAATCATTTTTCCAACTGGCGAATTTCATTACTTTTTTCAGAGGAATCATGTTGACTGAACACCGTACTTGCTGAAGCAGCCCTTGTGATTCTTGTGATGTGGTATTTGAACACTGTGGTGTCAACACCCAATTGGTGTACATTCTTTGCCCACCTTGGCATTGTGTAGGAATGGTTATCACTACTCCCACTACTGCTTCCTCGTGTGTTTTGTTTAAATTTAACAAAGAAATCGGCCATATAAAAGAAATTATCTCACGCAAATTCAGAATTTGCGGGAGCATATACGCACTCTGGCAGCCACAGACAGCCTCTCGTCTGAAGGAGATCTTGCAATATTGAGAAGAGGCTGTTCCCATCTTGGGGAAGAGTGCTTAACATGTTCAACTTGGTCATATGAAACACATATGAGGCTGCACCGTTCTTCCGCATGTTCTGACGGTTTATTAAGTAAATTGTCTGGCAGCGTTGTCCTGTTGCACGTACATATAACATAACAAACGTATAGGTGAGGGATTGTAAGACCCTTAGGTATTCAAGGACTAATGAGATGTTCTTGGTCGTTAAGTACTTAGATAATGCTGGTCGGCACTGAAACACTCCTCTAATGAGACGTTGAATGAGGGGGTGTGTCCCAATAGTAATATTTTTGTCTAAAACTATAAGTGTAGATAATTCACTCCTTGCAGTGTTAATACGACTGTGTGTTAATACAGTGTGTTCTGTTGCTGCACTAACTCATGAAATATTTTTCCACACTAAAAGAGAAATTTCGTATCACCAAGCGGCCATGTAATGTCTTCTATTTATTTCTTTGATCAAATCATCTGTAACAGAGATCAATGCTGCCTTTCTTAAAAACGTGGGTATGATAAGGGATTTAACAAGTTTAATTTTTCCTAGCAAAGTAGGCCCTCTCCACTTCCACATGTTCAATATTTCTTGTATGCACTTGAAAATTGAGTTGGAATTTGCTTTTGTTCTAGATGGTATATGGTAATCGAAAACAATTCCCAATATTGCATTTTGTATTTTTCTCAATGTCCCCGATGGGAACTTCTTTAATACCGAAAAACCGCAAGTTTTCATGTCGCTGATAGACCTCCACATATGCATTTTCATCTCTGAGCTGGTTAAACTCGGCCTCCATTTTAGAGGCAATACCCAGAAACACCAAGACGGGGACAATTCCAAAACGCTCTATTTTTAATAACCGTACAGCCACTAAGAATACACCCGGGACCTCTGCTTTTAGGCTTGGCTAAATCTATATATTACGTGGGTTAAAACTAGGTACAGTGCTTATTCATCCTATAATACTCGTCATTTGTTGGAACATCCACTGAATTGGGGGAGGGGGGATAAGACGGGATAAGCTGCGATCTTGTAACACGACGATTCTAGACCATTCGTGTAACGTGTTCCAACAAAATGTGTCTAGTATTGTAGGTAATAACCTTGGGGGGGGGGCGTTCAAACCCAAGGCACGGTGTTACCCTACCTCTTCAACACAGGTCTTGTCTTCTGTCCGTTGGAAGTAATCTGTATTCTTTGGAAGCAAAAGGACAGCGTCTTGTGATATGATTATAACAAACTCATCACCACACTACCTACACAGTAACACTTCAAAAATGGTAAAAACGGATTCAACCTGAGACCGGATTTGACTGACAACAACAACGCTGTACCGATTTGTGTTGCCAAGTGCGAAGGTCATTTTATTCAGGCTCCTCGTTTAAGTTACTTGATACATCCATCTGAGATTATTTCCTTTATTCAAAGGCAATAATTTCTTTTCTTTGGTTTTTTAGAGTTTTCGAAGCAACGTCTTTTGAATGGAACGATTGGAACCGGCTCATTTTATCCTTATTATCATGGATGCCCATACCCACATTACAGCTGGCAGATCGTAGCGAAGAAAGGAGAAAAAGTCAAGTTAGAGATTCAATACATGGAAAGTTATTGGTGGGGCGGGTCATGTACTCTTGGTTACTTGGAAATTCAAAATGGAACCTACGCAGATGGCAAACCGACGAATACAAGAACGTGTGGTTATCTCTTATCTGGCATTATAACATTTTACTCGCACGCAGGTCAGAGCCTAGAAGTGGCGCTGTCAAACGTGGACTATTATTGGAGCTGGACGTACTTCACAGCTACTTACACAGTTATAAGTTACAACGACACTGTGTCCAACGGTAAGCACACTCAAGTGAATCTGCAGAGTCAATAGTGATTAGCAGTTGAAAATACCTTCTTGTAGCTTTTTGTGCAGGTCGTGCAAAAATCGAGGATATCATTAGAATTTCAAATGACACAAGGTTTAGTAACACATTTAAGAATAATTACTAAAAACAAAACTTTTGCGACGTTTCGAAGACTCCATGTCTTCATTATCAAGCTACTAAAAAAGACTGAGCAACAAATGTAGTGAAATATGTGTTTTCTTCAAAAACTCGTTAATAGTTTGTTATGCTAACAGCCTATCAAAACATCGATAAACGTCACGTGTAATAACCTTAATACCTGAAAATCTATGATCATTCTGAAAAGCCTGGTGGCGGCTTCAGTCCCAGGGGAGTGTGGGGCTGAATATGCAAACAATGAAATTATTTCTCAAGTGAAACGACCTTTATGTAAAGGTCACTTGGGATCTTTAAAGAAAGGTCAGTAGTGACCATTACATAAAGATCACTGATGATCTTTATGGAAGATTCCTAATCATTTTCATCGAAATTTCAGCCATTTCAAACTTCTGGGCGTATAATTCTACCCATATTCCTTCCAAACTTCTTCAACAAATCTTGTGAACCCAAAAATTCAGCCACTTTGCCGGCATGTTAACCACAGTTAATAGAGAGGACTGGTTTTGAAGCTCGGCAAACATCAAAGGAGCAAACAAAGATGCCAAGATTTAGGTTGGAAAGTCCACGACCGTGCACAATATTTTGTCTTGCGCTCATGCATGAATTACGTTACCAGCACGTTTCTATTGGTTAGTTCCTCAGAACGGAGTAATCAACTATTGTGTTTTGTGCACGGTCAAGGCCAAAAAGAGAACAAAAACCTACAAAAAAGATAGTTGCCGGGTTTCATAACCATTCCCGTCTATTAACTATGTGTTAACAACGTTCGTATCTAGACTTTACTTTGGATTCTGTCCAGTTAAACGTCGAACCCTGCTTCTTCGTTCGCTGCTTGTTTGTTGAGCCTTGCATTATCCCACTGTGCAAAAATATTAAAGGACCATTTTGTGACATATCGTGTTGATTTTGGAGCGATTTTTTCAACCAGTGCTTCTTCTTCATCGGCAGTTTTCAATTCTCTGAAATTTCTCTTACGCAGCATTTTTAACCAACCTCCTTCAACTATGGACAATAAGGAATAAGGACTGAAGGAAAGAAACATGCTTTTAAAATTACCATACTGCTTATAAGGTCCACTTGTTTTTCTTGTATGCTGATATCTTCCCTCGCAATTTCAACCTTTGTTGGAGGGACTTGGTCTTCTTTTCATTTAACGGAACACTTTTCCGAGACAGACGGCTCATTCTTGCCATCTATAAAGTTTGTTTCGCTAATTACCAATGGGAAGGAGAAAATTGGTATTTTGCGAAACAACGTTTCACAAAATGACGATTGTTGCAAGTCGATATATTTTTTCACTCGACCTCAGTAGTGAACTTGGTCTGTTTTATGCATCGGAACTCATTTCGGAGAAAGGCGGCTCATTCTTGGCAGCTTGAAAGTTTGTTTCGCTAATTACCAATGGCCGTGTTGTCACGACAGCCGTTGTCTCGCTTAACATTCCTGAAAGTGGTTTGTTTGCAGACTTCGTTAAGCGACTTAAAAATGATACGTGTTTTCACGGGTAAGATCAAACGAGGAGAGAGCACGTGCCAATACAATAGAAAAAACATAGCACGCCTGTTGTATTTCAGATTTGAATAACCGCAAGCGACTCCTCATTGGCCGAAAGTAATTGCCAACTCGCTTAAGCTACGTTGGTTTGGGGGCTTATTACATTTAAGCCGACTCGCTTAACTTTAAGCTTAACTTTAAGCGAGATGGGAAAGGAACTGTTTTCACGAAATTTTCGTTTGTCAGTAGCTAAGCGACCTGAATAACCGCTAGTGAAAACACGGCCAATGAGACTGAGGAAATTGGTATTTTGCGACCATCTGAGTTCCAATCGGTCAGTAATGGCGGACCGCGAAATCCAAACTTACACTTGATGTAAACGGCCTTTGGATAAAAATCAAAGCTCAAAATTTTGCCAGTCAGGTGTTTAGCGAGCACACTTTCAAAATCTGAAGAAAAAAAGTTTTTTAATCACAGGGGCACTTCAAAGGGAATGTAAAACCCAAAACTCTCTTTTTTTTCTGTTCACATAGTTAATAAGAACACACTTCTAGCATACCGAAAAGTGCTATTCTTATTTACAAGCGAGCACCTTTTTACGTAGAAAATCCTGTTCGAAGTTCGAAGTACTCGCCATTTTGATTGCGACATCTTTACTTTACTTAAAACAATAAGGACAAGGGCCTGTAAAAATCCTGACTGGTGGCTTTTAATATCACACTGAATGTTATAAGATTATCGCTTATGGCTTTCTCCTGCACATATCTCTCATAGCCGGTTGCTAAGCCCGCATAAATTAATAAAGGCGCGAAATCGATATTAAACCAGACCAGAACAAATAACAATCAATAAATTTGAAAGGCATGCAAAAAAAAATTACTAAACCAACTGTCACAAGATAGTCCGCTGGCCCAGACAGAGCTCACAAGCTGTTGTCTACACTACAGTTGAGATATAACAGCAATGAAATTGAAACATTGCTGAGGACACAGTTCATAGATCCAACCTCAGTGGTGGCTTTGCGACACGACCAGAGCGATTCCTGTATGGGGGATTGTTTGTCCCCTGTGTCTGGGCAACTAGTGTAGGTCCAGGAATGCTTGTAGGGGTTGCTTCCTCACTGTCTGAACACTTTTGGGCCACGCGTGGAGCATCCGTCCGGGTTGCATGGCTCTTGGCCGCTGGAGGAATCTGGCTTTTGCAATGATTTTTTGTTTGCGTTCAGGAGGAATCTTCTGCTTCGTGTGAACTGTGTACGATCTGGGGGTGTTCTCCTTTTGCAAAACTGTGGCAGGCTTCCAAGTTCTTTGGATGTAGACGTGTGTCCCAATTTCTAAAGGCTGTAGCTGTTTAGCGCCTTTGTTGTAATAGTATATCGTTAGGAGGCTTGTTTCAGGCTTCGTCTCTTGTTGGCCACCGGGAGCGAGACACGCAGTCTTCTGCTCATCAAGAGCTGCGCTGGAGAAGATAATCCATCTATTTGAGTGTTCCTATACTCCAGGAGACTGAGGAAAGGTTCGTGGGACCCAACCTTGGCTTACTTAAGTAATTGTTTTGCTGTTTGAACCGATCTTTCCACTAATCCATTCGCTTGTTGGTACATGGGACTGGTGGTCACATGTCGAAAGTCCCACGCATAGGCAAAGCGGAGAAATTTTCAGCGGCAAATTGGGGTCCGTTATCAGATACCACCTTCTCAGGAATACCGAACCGCGCAAATATGGCTTTCATCTTGTTTATTACTGCTGAGGATGTAGTGCAGGCCATTCGTTCTGGTTCAAAATATCTGCTGCGGTAGTCGACCACTATGAGATAGTGCACATCCTCAATCTGGAATAGGTCTGCAGCTACAGTTTGCCACGGCCGTTCGAGAATTTCATGTGATATCATGGGTTTCTTTGGATTGCATCTGTGGAGTTCCAAGCAGGTTAGACAGCTTGAGACCATGTCTTCTCTCTGACCATGCATGTTTGGCCAGAACATCACGTCCTTTGCACGGCTTTTGCACTTCACTGTCCCCATGTGTCCCATGTGAATTCGTTTCAGCATCTCTCCTCTATGAGCGGAGAGAATGAGAATTCTCTCTCCTTTGAACACAAGTCCCCATCTGTATAGTTCCAGTATGGTAGGATTGACTTCTTTGATCTGGCCACCCAATAAGGGTAATTGTAATCAACTACTGTAGATCAGGGTCCTCCTTTGTACAGATCTGTAGCTCTCAAATTTTGTTGCCAGAGACTGGTAGAGAGATCATCATGGCATGAACTTGGGCATCAAAAGCCCATGAGTGTCATTGGGGTCCTTTAGATTCAAACGGGAAAGCGTATAAGCAACTGGTATATTCTTACCAGGTTTGTGGAGCATCATCCTTTGAAGCCGTGGAGGGGCCGCTGACAACTTGCCTCTATAGGCTTGTGATAAGTGAAAATCTCAACAGACCGTTCAGTTCCGAACACTATGACATACATCTCTTTTTCAATTTGAGCATAGTCTTTTCTCTGAGGGCGTGAGGGACTTTGCCTCCTACGCGACAGGGTTTTCATTCTGCACCAACACCGCGCCTAGACCATGCTTGGAAGCGCCGACTTCCAATGTTACGCTCTTACTTGCATCAAAGCAGGCTAATGTCCCTGCAAAAGCAATCAACGTTGTCAGTTTTTCAAAAGCTGCCTCCTGTGCACAATCCCATAAGACCTCTGAGTTTTTATTCAGTAGACTTCTCAAAGGAGCTGTGGCCTATGCCAAATTGGGAGTGAACTTTGATAGGTGGTTGACCATGCCTAGCAGGGTTTCCAGCTCATGCTTGTCCCTTGGAGGTTCCATTTCCTGAGTGGCAGCAATCTTTTTTGGATCAGGCTGCACTCCCTTGTCGGATAACAAGTGACCGAAATAGCTCACTTTGTTTGTTCCGATAACACACTTTTCAGCATTCCACTTTATTCCAATTTCCCTCGAACGCTCGAGAACTCGCTTCAGTTTTCTGTCATGATCCTCTTCGGACGTACCCCAGACCAACATGTCATCAATGATGGACATGCATCCCTCGATACCTTCGAACGCCATGTCCATGGTTTTTTTAAATACCTCCTGAGCTGAGTGTATTCCAAAGGGCTTACGGGTGAATCGATATCGCCCAAATGACGTGTTGAAAGTGGTTAGCATCGAGCTCTCATCATCAAGCTTAATTTGCCAATAACCAGAGGTGGCATCAAATACGCAAACATATTTAGCATCTTATAGTAATAGAATTAGATCCTCCAGAACTGGCAGTTGGTAATGTTCCCGCTTGATGGCGTGGTGTAGCTCTCTGGGATCGAGACACTCCCGTAAAGCGCCTGTTCACTGTTTTTATGGTGTTGCGATCGAATTCACCCAGTCTGTTGGCTCAGGTTTGAGGTGAATTTTATGCACCCCTGCAAACGTCCTTAAGCCCTCAAGCAGGTCACTTTAGCACGTCGTTTTGGTTCTGCCCAGGGTTTTGCATTTCTTCCACAGATAATATTAACCGTTAATATTATCAAGTTGATCAGCTATAACGAGAGGCGTGATGTTAAACGTACGACTGGTGGTGCTTGTGTGAATAACACATAGAATTCAAGCATTTAGTTTAAGGAAGAGCTTGAAACTTACTTTTTCATTGTACTATCCTACCTCAATATCCACAAAGACTTGGTTTGAGGACCTAAGTCTCCAGATATGGTTTCAACAAACAAACTGTCAGTTGTTTGGAGGCTAGTCTCGCTTACTTTGTGTATCCCTTTGCTACCCGTCTTGCACATTTTGGTAAAATGATTTGCCTTTCCGCATTCAGTTTACGACATGTTTTTCCCGCAGCGAGCAGTGAACAGTGACCAGTCTTACAAGTTGAGTATAGCTTATACAGTCTTCTAAGTTATGCCTGGAGATACAGTGAAAAGTCTCAGAAAGAAAAACGAGGACTTGCAAACTCAATTAGGAAAGCTACGGTCTGAATTTAAGAATCTGGAGTCTTCGCTTGCTGCAAGAGAAACGATTGCTGCGAGTGAGACCAATGGCGGCGTGGATGGCGAAAGCGAAAAGAGCCTTGAGTTCCTCAGCAGTGAATATGATGACCTGATTGCCTGATGCTAAAAGGCAACTCCAACCTCTTAACGAGAGATTGTCAAATCTTGTTAAACAAGTGGATGAAATTGCTAAAGCTATCGACGCCATTGAACGACACAGTTATCAGTACAATGTCAAAATTGTTGGGATACTCGACGTTTATTCCCGTGAGTCAGCAGCAGAAAGGTCCACCCTTTATGTTAGGTTATTTTGTGCAATGGGAGCGAAAATTTCCATACAAGATATCGATATCGCCCATCGTACTCCATCCAGAAGCGCCACTTCAGGCGCCAACCCGATTATTTGCAAGTTTTCGCGTAGACTTACTAAGAAAAATGTCATGAATCGTCATAATGAATTGAACAAGCTTACTCCAAACTCCGTTGAATTACCAGAAGAAGAGTCCTTATCTGATGCCAAAATGTATGATCATTTAACTAAGACCCAGAAGCTGCTAGTTGATGCTAAAGCGTTCCAGCAACGATATCGCTATAGTTTCTGCTGGGTGAAAAATTTTACTATCCTCATCAAAAAATCGGAAGATTCTCGTCCTGTGAAGATAAGTAGTTCTACCGACCTTCAAGATCTTGCCGAACAGGAATGCAGAGCAAGCTAAGCTACTTATTATTATTGTTTCATTTTGAACTATCGTTGCCCTAATATATAATTGATTCGGGTTTGATATCTCTACCTTTAATCATCTAGATAATGCTTGTTTTAATGCTGCCCTGTACGGTGAATTATCCCACGGCCCTCTAAATTATGATACCGATCGGTTGGGCAGTCTTTTATTTAATCAAATCGAACAACCAAAGTCTTCTGACCCTTATACTAGAAACCTTGATCCTGATGGAAATTTAACTTTTTGTCCAACTGCAAGTGATTATTACATTGAAGATGAAATTAACTCAAAGGTTGCCACTGATTATTTTAATTCAAGTTTCTCTTTACTTCATTTGAACGCACGTAGTTTGATCGGAAATTTTGATCAGTTTAAATCATTACTTGATCATCTGCAAAGGCCGTTTTCTACAATAGCAGTTTCTGAGACTTGGCTGAATGATCTCTCTGCTGACCAAGTAAATATTCCGGGATATATTTTCATTTCTGACCATCGCAGTGGCAAAACTGGCGGAGGAACGGGTCGAGATAAGCTAAAAAGCCAGGATCCGAGCCAGGATTCGAGCCAGGATCCGAGCAAGGATCCGAGCCAGGATCCGAGCTAGGATCCGAACCAGGATTCGAGACCTAACAGAGACCTAACCTAACCTATCCGAGATCTACCCTAACCCTAACTAGACTTAACTAGACTAAAACCAACCTAAATAGACCTAACCTAACCGGTTCGAGACCTAACCTAACCGAGAGATTCGGGAATAAATAGCGGAGAAAGCTCATCTTAGCTCGAATCCTGGCTGGAATCCTGGCTCGGATCCTAGCTCGAATCCTGGCTCGAAGTTTAGGTATCCTCGAACGGGTCTTTATTTACAGAATAGCCTTGATTACAAAATTCGTTCACATTGTAATTATTCTGATCCCGATGTTATTGAATCATTGTTTGTTGAAATTTGTGTTCCCCGTGGGAAAAACATTATAGTAGGTTCTCTCTATCGCCCCCCTTGTTGCAATGTCGTGGCTTTCTTAGAAACGTTTCCTGAAATTCTTACAAAAATTTATAGAACTGACAAATAGTTATCTTGCTGGCCATTTTAACCTTTGATCTGCTACGATATGCTGACCATGAACCCACCCAAGAATTCGTTGATTGTTTGTTTCCTCGTATGTTTCTTCCTTTGATAAGTAGGCCGACACATATAACTGCATATTCGGTCGCCTTAATAGGCCTTATCACGGTTTTGACCGTCATTTTGACGAGTAGGCAAAGCGTAAAGAATTTGAAGTGTTTATCTGGGGATCCGATATCAAATAATTTTCGTTAAACGCTAGTTCCAAAAATAATATGAATCGCAAACTGAAGGTACAGGGTAAATGATTATACAGACCAATTTTTAGCGACTAACCTTCGTTAAAAGCTGCGTGGTAGCGTTTTCGATTTTTCCATACATTTGTCTGTAGTTGTACTGAAAATTCGCAGGAAAAAATTACAGACAAATATATGGAAAAATTGAAAACGCTGCCGAGCAACTTCTGTGAAAGGTCTTTTGCCCTGTACGTTCAGTTCTCAAGTCATAAATTTTTCAGAAGTAGCGTTTAACGACAATTATTTGACATCGGATCCCCATATAAACACTGCAAATTCTTTACGCTTTGCCTACCCGTCAAAATGACGGTCAAGACCGTGATAAGGCCTATAGATAACATATTCACAAATCACGTTGAAGCTGAATTTTTTCGGGCATTTTTATCAATGACATCTCTGATCACCAACTAGTTTTTGCTTACGTTTCTAAGAATTCTGGTTGTGGCTGCCTCGTACGCACACCTGGCGGCCCGAGGAGTTTCAACAAATCCAGACGTCGTTGTTATTCGCAAGATAAAAAAAACATTTATTCCAGAGCTTGAGATAACAACTTAGTGCCGCTTAACGGCGACTTGAAAAACGACATAGAACACATCACACATGTGAAGTGAACAGCAACAACAACATGGCGGGAAAAAGCTCGCAGGAGCGGTTACCTAGCTAATTGGCGGAAACCGCAGACACTTAATTTATTACTGCGGTACTGCAGTAACACTGGTAATGATATTCATAAAAGATCTGAAGGAACGTATGGGGGAAATTTTTCTGCGGATAATTTAAACAATTATCGTGACCACCTGTCTCAGGTCAACTGGCCCGCACTCTTCGATAACAATGACCCAAATATTTCCTATAACAAGTTTTGAACGAATATTCTCGGCTCTATGACAATTGTTTTCCTATGAAAATTCTAAAATCGAAACATAGTAGAAGTTTAACACCATGGATGACTAAGGCCTTTCTAGTCTCTGTCCGAAAGAAAAATAAGTTTGACTTATAGAAACAATTCATAAAATCCCCAAATTCAGCCCGTGAGGCGCAGTTTAAGTTCTACGGAAATAAATTAAATCATCTCATCAAAATTGCTAAACGCCAATACTATGATCAGAAGTTCATCTCGGCAAAGAACGACTTAAAAAAGATCTGGAAACTGATAAATGAAATTAGCAATGAACGTAAAATCAGGTCAACTTTTCCTTCATCCTTTCGATCTGCCGGTACCGTTATTACTGACCCCGTTGATATAGCAAATGAATTTTGCCATTACTTTACTAGTCTAGGACCAAACTTTGCAATGAAAATACCAGCAGTGGATAATCGTTTCTACTCTTTCTACTCTTGAATGAACGCAAAAATGAATCTCTTATTCTGAAACCAACAACTCTTGAAGAACTGACTAGTATCTGTACAACGTTTAAGTCAGGCAAAGCTCCAGGATACGATAACATTTCTATGCACATAGTAAAAAATACCATTGGCCTTATCTTGGAACCTCTAATGAATATCATCAATTTGTCTCTCTCTAAAGGAATATTCCCAGATAAATTAAAAACGAGATGCTTCGGTCAAGCATACACTGGGTTGCCTGTGGTACGTGTTACAGAAAATCAGAAGGCACTGAATTGTGTGGTATTGAACTACAGCATTCCAGTCTCTGAAGAATAACAAATAAAAGAGAGCAGAAGAAAGTTTCCGGGACGGTCGATTGAGAATAAAATATTTCTGACATGAAAACAACATTAACTTTGAACCGTGAATATAGAATATAAAAAGTTACCATCAGCGACAAATATTTTGGGAGATTTTTGCTACGTTCAAATAAATCGCAAAATCGAAAGTGACATGGCCGGAATTCAGCGGGCGCCGTGATTAAGTTACCGCGGCATGTTTACTCGCCAAACGGTGAAGCATCTGTGTCAAATGATGGCAAGATACCGGGTTTTTGTAAGTTTCTTTTTCTGTCAAGTGTTATAAAGTTTGACAATAAAATGAGCGAAGTCAAAACAAAGATCGCAATCGCCCAACTCTTGAGGTAATGACTACTTGTTTATGCAAAGTCAAAATTTGCTCTCCAAGATGCGTACGACGTTATTTATCACCAGCTAATTCCATCATTTTGGAAATAGCAGCTACTTTATTATTCATCGGCGTCACAATTTTCACTGATTTTGCGGCTCATTTTGTTGAAACTCAAGCACGCTTCCAACAGGCCTGTGAACCCTTCCTGCTTACAGAGCAATACTAAAAAAATTCTCTCATATCATATTTCAACCTTAAGCTCGAAAATTCAATTCACAATTTGATATTATAATTCACAAAGGCAGAAAATACCACAGAATTCTTTTCCAGCGAAAAATGTATTGAAACAAACAACATACTTGCTCTTAGAGGCGAAAACCTCTTCCTTTCATTGCGTGCGTGAAGACGAAACTCAATCGTGTACTTCAGGTTTCCTGAAGAACCTTTTCCTTGAATAACATAAAAACTATCCAGTTAAGCTCGCATATCATAAAACATGATGAATTCATAAAGGCCACCTTTTTCAGCGAACAATGTTTTGAAGCAAACCACATATTTGCTGTAAGAGGCAAAAACCTCTCCTATTTCATTACGTGCGTGAAGAGAAGAAACTCATTCGTGTCAAATATGCGCAATATTGCAACAAACTAAATTTCAGGATCAAACCGTTTCCATGAAGAACCTTTTCCTTGAATAATCAAGCACAAAATAGACGACAAGCTTTCTTTCAAATAATTCTTGGCTGTCACATTTCCAATTATTTTCTTTACCTGAAGCCCGGGACCTGAAGACTGTGCAGAGTTGATCACAGATCCATGTAAGGCTGGTGTTCGATTCGTTCTCTGTCTTTGTTGAAACCATAAG
>NC_090874.1:66716393-66733893 GCF_036669935.1 Montipora foliosa
ATAGTTCGTATGTTCGTGCAATTTCGACAACCTTATCGAGGGTTAAATATTTGCTCTGGTTTATCAGCTTTTCGCGAATTTTGTGAGAATTTGTGCCAAACACAATCCTGTCCCTCATCATTTCATCTGGCTCTTAATTGAAAGCGCAATCCCTGGCTAAAAGTTTCAGATCCGTTACGAACTGTTCTATTGTTTCCACTTCGCTCTGAACGCGGTTGTGGAATTTATATCGACAAAATACTGGGTTTGTTCTGGGTTCCACGTGTGCTTTAAATCGCTCGAAGTAAGCCTTTAGTTTCTTCTTATCCTCTTCGCTGATACCTGACCACTTATTAACGATATCTCGTTCTTTCTTCATATGACCAAATAGCTGCACTTTTCCTCCTCTTTCTTACTGGAGAGCGGGCCACTGAACATCAATTCCACGTGTTGCCGAAAACGCTCCCACCTTTCCGGTAAGTTTTCGGCCTCCCAATCCATTTGAGGACATTGCACTCCAGCTACATCCATATTCGAGTGTTCATCCCCTCTTCTGACACCATGTAAAATCAATATCGCAATGAATGTCATAAGATTATCGCTTAAAAAAATGGCGTTATCCTGCACATATCTCTCACAGCCCGGTTGCTAAGCTCGCATAAATTAATAAAGGCGCGAAACCGATAGAATATGTGCATACATTACTGGCCCAACATCCATGGAAGCTTTTGACGTTTCACCAACATCACTGTCTAGAAATTATATCTATTTTTCCTGGTTACATTGGATGAAAACTTCTCTGAACTAGTGCTATCAGCACAAGCCGCCATAATTTTCTCAATTTGCGCAGTATTTGTGTTCCACCGCTGACGTCACAAACACTCGCTATTGTTTTAAGAGGTAATAAATCCTTCAGAGAAATTTCTTTTTTCGCCCTCAGTATTTCGAATTTCCAACCAACGAAGTCTGTAATTAACTGTCCGAATATCAACTGGTATTTTGTTCGATGTATGGTTAGCTATAGGTAAGGGTTGGGGTCTCATTCATTATTCATAACTGGGTTAACCCTAGCTTGTTCGTCAGACTGTTTTTGACCACTCTATAAAAGCTTTGTTTAGCGTAATAACATGTCCCCTTTCTCTGGTCTATTTGAGACGATAATCCTCAAAATGTTACCTGTTTTAAAACTTGTTTTAGAATGTTCCAACTACAGATTTTTGAATGAGTCCAACCGAGCAATGACCCATGTTAACAGCAGCATTGGTAAGCTGTGCGATTCAACGTTGTCTGGTTGGTATCGATTTAGCGGAGAGGCTGGAACTCAGATGGCAGATTCTTGTCGAAAGATGTATCACTGCAACACAGACTCACCGGGCTGGCTCAATGGCACGCATCCTACAGTTGCTGAGGGGATTGTTCAACGAAAAGTTTGTTTTTTGCAGCACTTGAATGGGACTGACTGCTGCTACTTTTCAAAGGAAATCAGTGTTCGCAACTGTGGAGCGTTTTATGTTTACCGCCTTGATCCACCCAGGTGTTACTCACGTTACTGCGGCAACGGACTGCCACAAGCACCAGGTTTGAAGGCATTTTAATTTCCTGCTTTCTCTTTGCAACCTTTGGTGTGAGAGGCTTTCCTGACAAGATTCCAACACTTTTTGCCGACAACAATTGTCTCCATCCATTGAGATTTGTGCCACGGATAAAGAGTCTATTAAGATTTTTGATACAGCTATAAAAAACAATAATGCGAAGGATTAAAAAAATCAATTTATTTCTTATTGATTTACAATTATTATATAGGCAAACTGGTCCGAGATGAAAAAGAAGAAAAACAGCGATTTGCAACTCTTGATGATCTCGAGCTAGGCAAACTCGTCGAGGGATCTCAAGAACTCTGCAAGTTCTCTCATCGTAAAATTCTATTTTGTAAGCATTTCTTACAATTTTTGCTAAAGTTTTGGTCTTTTTCAAAGAGATTTGAGCTTCAAAGCTAAATCCCTTGCATCGATACGACGCTCACTCTGGAGCTTGTACAAAGTTGTATTTTGACTTTGGTAACGCGAAATTTGATTGGCTAGTAGAAAATTATATTGTCAGTATAGTGTATCGAGAAGATGTGTTTTCAACAGGAAATAAATTCACTCGATACTAAAAATATATTTTGAAAAAGGAAGTCATTTTATAGAAGCCTGATTTTAACGCTCGGGCGGTTGGGAGAATTCTCGAAAGTTATGCTTCGACTTCGTCTCGGGTTTGCATAATTGTCTCGAATTCTCCTAACTTCCCTGGTGTTTAGATCAGGCTTTGCAAACACGAAACGTCTTCTATTGCTGATTAATACACGTTTGATAAAACCTCCGTCGCCCCACCGCCTACCTAACCTTTGGTTATTACTAGTGTGAATGTGCTGACCGGAAATTTGACAGTGCAGTTGTGCAGCAAGGTTTGAATAACAATTTGAACATGGCAGTGTTTTAAATTAATTAGGGAGTGGGGGGGGGGGGGGAGGGGGGAGGGGGTAATTGAAACTGGATTAAAAAGCACCAAGAATCTATATCTCACTACTGACGTCATTTCTTATGCCTAAGCTGTCCAGTAAACGATAAAACAAGATCGAGCAAACACCCACGTTAAATTGCTGTTTAAAATGGAGTTCCTTTGGTTTAGAAAATCACACTCCTTGGATGACATATCATTACAGCTCTCGCTCAGTTACGTCATTCCTGTCCCCTTGTATATTATTTCTTTCCTCTCATTTGTGCGAATGTTGTTACTCGGAGCCTGGAAATGATGCCTTTTTCTAACAATGAATTTAGTATATCGAATGAAATCTTTTCAGAGTGTTCAAACTACAAATCGCTCACGGAAGCCAACCGAGCAACAAAGCATGGACACAACCGTTTTCAATCACTTGCTCGTTGCATGAACGAAAGCACCCTGTCTGGATGGTACCGGTTTGACAGAGAGGCTGGAAATCAAATGGCTGATACTTGTGTTGAGAGGTATCACTGCGGTGCCGAGTATCCAGGCTGGCTTAGTGGAGGACACCCCTCTGTCGAGGATGGCGCCGTCGTGCGTAGGGTGTGTTTCAAGGGTTACTACGGCCACTGCTGTGAATACTTCGTTTACATCAGTGTTCGCAACTGCGGTGGATTTTACGTTTATAAGCTGACTCCTTTGCCTACGTCAAGCTATTGCTACTATCGTTACTGTGCTAGCAACGGAACTGCACTAGTACTGCCAACAACTTTGACAACAGGTAAACATTAATTAGTTTGTGGCAAACAGTGTTATGCACAATCACTGCAATATTTGAAAGTCATTGGAATGGTTTATTCAATTTTGAAAATCTCGAGGTGCTTTGAATTTTTCCCGAAGGCAAAACTCTCAAGGGAAACTTGAGAGAGCCTTTGAACGAAATACAGCTATTACCGAGATCTCCATAGCTGTGGCCAACATGCACTAAAATAAGTCGCGTCAAATGTATATTATATAGATAGATACTGATTAGATACCAGGATTTTCCTTCTTACGAAGCAACCATGTCTTCACCGCGCGCAGTGAACATATCATTTTTATCTTTCACATGTGAGGATATAGGTGTCGAAATGGTAACTAACACGATTAGCCAATAAAACGCAAGCTTCCCCTTCATTGCAAGATACGTTTGTGCTGTAATATAATTCTTCTTTTTCGTTGCACAATTTGACCTTATCATGATTTGTTTTCCCTAACTTTCATATCTTGTTTCATGTTAAACAACATGCGTGTTTTGGTGATTGGTGACCACTTTTTTACCATTTTGAAAACGAATAAAACAAGTTTTTTGTTAATCTGGACATTTCATCAATATCTATATAATAAACAGAACATTACATGGCCGCTTTGGGATACAAATTTTATCTTCTCGTGCTGATAGTATCTCTCACGAGTGAGCGCATTCGCGCGCATTCTATCAGCACTCCAGGATAAATATAGATTACTTCATGGTTGGTGAGTGCGATTTTTATTCACGAGTTGTGAAGGATCGCGTAAACGAACTTGTGAGTTTAACGATTCTTCACAAAAAGTGAGTAATAAAAATCGTACAAATGAGCCAACCATGAAGTAATTTGTTTATTATATAAGTACAGAAATCAGAAATCAGAAATACTGTCTGATGAGTGCGTGAGCACGAAACTCGGAGTAACACAGAACTTTGTCTCTTCGTTATATCTTCTTAAGTACAGAAATCATAAAGTTATGGAGGTAAGTCACAAAAAGTGTGTAATAAAAATAGTACAAACGAGCCAACCATGAAGTAATTTGTTTATTATATAAGTACAGAAATCAGAAATCAGAAATCAGAAATACAGAAAGACAGAAATCAGAAATACTGTCTGATGAGTGCGTGAGCACGAAACTCGGAGTAACAGAGAATTTTGTCTCTTCGTTATATCTTCTTAAGTACAGAAACCATAAAGTTATCGAGGTAATGGCTAATCGAGAGGCTATCAAATCACCGATCGTGAACAAAAGCCCCAAACAAATAGCAAAATATTTTTGAAATAAAAGAAATCTTTACCTTTCATACCTCGCTTAATTTAAGCACTTTTAAAACATTTAAAACTTCTGAAGTATTTTGTGAAGAAAAGTAAGGAATAAAAGATCAAAAACTTTGAAAACCATACACTAGTCGGCCGTCATGTTTACAAATTTTACAGTCTGCGCACAGGCCACCCGCGCCAAAGTTCAACATAATATTAAGGACGGTGGCTACTAAATCAAAGGTATTTTTGCGCGGTTTACTGAATATGAACAAGTGTTATCGAAATCCCATAATAAAATTCAGGGTAACACACATTTTTCGAAGATAATCAATCAAGAATATTTGTAAAAAGCTTTAAAATACAAAGCAGTGTATGGCTTTCTTTTCCAAATTGAAGCTAAATTATCTCTGAAAAATGCGTCGTTACCCCGAATTTTCTTTTGGATACAAAGATCACTTGCTAATTTCTGCTTTCTCCGCGTAGTTTTGAACCGCGCAAAAATATCCCTGTATTAATAAGCACCACCCACAGGAAATCTGAGCATCTCGATAAGCGCAGAACGTATGCGGATTAACAATAGTAGGCACCGTCCTGCCAAAAGTCCGTCGAAAAGGCTGATACGACCATTTTTCACCAGTGAAAACCACAGGCGCACGCTCATGGAATAATTGTTAATTAATTTTGGGTTGATATACTAAATTTCACCCTGCAATTTGCCGTTTGCTTTTCTTTGCTGTCCTCTTAAAGTAGGGGGTTCAAGCAATGAAAAGGGCTGCGGCAACGAAAACTTCGCTTCGTTATATAACTTTGCGCTATCTCAATTGTATGGCCATTATTCCATTTCGTTCACGTCGTGCAATACAGGCCCACTAACTAGATTGGCACAAACGGATTAAAGGTGAATAAAGAAAATGAAACCTGGTTATCCTTAATGGCCCTTTTTTATGCTGGAGACACATTTTGCGCCTATCAATTTACATTTGGTTTGTGTAAAGACGTATATGAGTCGAATAACCCGTGTTGGACGACCGACAATTGAAGCTCTCTCAGGGGTTATTTTGAGTCATAGGGCAAGACGCACTTTTCGAAGAGAGTTCTCAAAAAGGACTTCATAGTGATTATACCATGACCTACTATTAATTTCTTCCTTTCACCCGGGTAACCGTTACCACTTAATTCCATTCGTAAACAGCTCAACCGACAACAATTTAATTTCAAATTTATTTTGTTTGAAATTTTGTAACAGAGATTTCAACGTCATCTACTGCGCAGACAACAACAAAGCCCCCAACAAGTAAGTGCACTCAATCGGTTATTCTTAATGGTGTCTTTTGCTTATTCTTTGCCTTTAAAGCCAAAAAGTACGGGTAGAAATGTGGAAGCCAATGATCGGCTTGTGTTCGACAATGGTTAAACTTCCGAAGCTCGGTCACTATTCTGAATTCCCTTAATAAACAGCTCAACCCACAACAATTAATTCAAATTTATTTTGTTTGTAGTTTTCGTTACAGAGTTTTCAGCGTCAAGTACTTCGGCGACAACGACAGAGCCCCTAACAAGAAAGGGCACTCAATCGGTTGCTGTTAATGTCACTTGTTGTTCTTTGTTCTCCTTTGATCATTACAGCAAAAACCTACCGAACGAAATGTGGAAGCCAATACCTGGCTGGTGTTGAAAAATGGTTAAACTTTAGCTTCCGGTGCGACGTCGCAATGCTTTATTCCTTTCCTAACAGCTTAGCCGACGGTAATTTAACTTCAAATTCATTTTATTTCAATTTTTGTTACAGAGCTTTCATTGTCTAGTACTGTGCAGACGGCAACCGAGCCCCTAACAAGTAAGTACATTCAATCGTTTAATATGGAAGAAATGTGGAAGCCAATGATTGGCTCGTGTTGGACAATGGTATAGCTCCCGCTACGAGGTGGCTATGTTGCAGGTAAAATCGAGTCTCAGGTTCAATCTGCTTTTAACCAGATTAAATTAGTGATTCTCATTTTACCTAGGTTGAATATGCACTCAGATGCATTGAAGAAACTTTTTTCGGAACCTAAATTAAACCTAAAGAAAAATTAGGGTCAGGTCTGACTCAGGACAGGATTAGTTTTGGTTATTATAGATGGCTATCAATTATGACTCATTATACAGAAGTAAATAATGAAAAGCAGTGTGTTAGATTGAGCATGCCCATCATTGTAGTGTAGTGGTGAATGCACAGGACCAAAGATCTGGAAGGTCCGAGATCGAATACCGGTAAGTGCATATTACGGTTCTTTGTTCCCTTACTATATGTTGCAATCTTGAGGCTGAATGGATAACTGTGTGAATACAGCAACCGATAAGATGGTAAGAAACATTGAAAAGATGTGTTGAGATGCGTAAGACAGAGCTGGAAGAAAGGTGTAGGTGTTTTCAAGTCCCTTTTTGGGGCCGGTAAGTATAGCTGATTTAAACTTAGTCTAATTCGAGTGCACACAATTATTCATCCTTGGTAAAATGAGGATCACCAATATAACCTAGGTAAAAACGGAATCAACCTGAGACCAGATTTGAGCTACAGCAGCCATTTTGTATTCCCTTCGTAAAAAGCTCAACCGTTAAGAGTTTAATTTCAAATTTCTTTGGTTTTAGTTTTTGTTACAGAGCTTTCAACGTCATCTACCGCGCAGACAACAGGAACGCCAACGAGTAAGTACACTCAATGGGTTCAGTATTGTTGATGATGTTTGTTGTTTCTACTTTTTCCTTTGAAAGTAATGTATACAAAAAAAAAATTATATTTGAAATGCGTCTTTCAGACAAAAAAATACTGAGGAGTGATACACCTCCCGACAACAACTAATTTCAAATTTATTTTGTTTGTAGCTTTTGTTAAAGAGTTTTCAACGTCAAGTACTACCGCGACAACGACAAAGCCCCTAATAAGTAAGTGTACTCAATCGGTTGCTGTTAATGTCACTTGTTGTTCTTTGTTTTCCTTTGACCTTTACTGCCAAAACCTGCCGAACGAAATGTGGAAGCCAATAACTGGCTGGTGTTGAAAAATGGTTTAGCTTCCGGTGCGAGATCGCAATGTTTTGTTCCTTTCCTAGACAGCTTAACCGACGATTATTTTTCCATTTTTCGTCACAGAGCTTTCATTTTCTAGTACTGTGCAGACAGCAACCGAGCCCCTAACAAGTAAGTACACTCAATCGGTTATTGTTAAAAAGGAAAAGGAAAGGAACTTTATTTAAGTGTCTAATTGTTCTAGCGCTGGAGCACTAATTGGGGGCACTGTAAACTGAAATTAACATTGAAAGCAAAATCAAGACAAAGATCAAAATTTTTAACCGGGTATCAACAAAGTGACTGAATTTTAACCGACAAGTGCCCCCACCCCCGCCCCAATCACGATTGAAATGTGAGAGCCAATAATTGGCTTGTTTGGGACAATGTTATAGCTTCCGGAGCCAGCTGATCTTCTTTACTCCCTTCGTAAGAGCTCAACCGACAGCAATTTAGCTTAAATTTGTTTTGTTTGAATTTCCTTAGCTTTTTTAACTGAGATAACAACGTCATCTACAGTGCAGACAACAACAAGGACCCCACCAAGTAAGTATAGTACGCTCAATCGGTTTTTTAACTGGTGTTTTTCTTTCTACGTTTGTCTTGGTAGCCAACACCTACCAGACCAAATGTGGGAGCCAATAATTGTGGTATAACTTGCGGTGCGAGGTCGCTATCGTCTATTTATTCCCACTCAAATGTAATTTGTTTATTTTGTTCGAATTTTTGTTGCAGAGCTTTCAACATCATCTACTGCACAGACAACAACAGAGCCCCCAACAAGTAAGTGCACTCAATTCGTTATACTTAATGATTTGTTCTCTAGTTTTTCTTTAGAACCCAGTGACCGAACGATTTGTGTCGGACGTACAGTGGTATAGCTTCCGGAGGAAGGTCCTTTGGAGTCACGGTTCTGTCGTATGGACAAACGACTCGCACGATGATGATACTTGCTTTATCTTTGAGCAAAATCTAATCGCACTCAAATAAAATCAGTTCGGATTTCTGTCGAAAATTCGACGAAATCTCGGACTCATTTTGTCACCTCCAAGGCTTGACTTCAAAGTTCCAACCCCTTTGAATTCAAGTCTTATTAGGCATGTAAAAGTTGTGAATCAAACTTTACGAGCTGCCACTTTTTGCAAGCGTGTTGAATTGGACTTTTCATGGCACAAAAGAGTCATTTTCAACAAGAAAAGACTTTTAAACAGCATAAAAGTTCAAGAACCAAGACTCTATACTCTACTGATGATAACTAGTTGCTGGATGCATGTGATGTTCACAAAGAACTACAAAATGCATTAGGTGATTGAGTCTCTATTATCAGTATAGCTCTTGTTAATTTTAAAATGCCAGTTGAATTTAAATTTGATAAAATGTTGAATTCAACTCGCCAAACGTTGCAGGTCAAATGGTTTAAGATCGGTAAATTTCCAGTGTGCTGTAAATTGTTGTTCAGCTTGATGAGTTATTTACAAGAATTAATCCCAATCTATTGATTGGATTTGTTTTTTTCAAAAATCTCTTTTCCTATTCTACGATGGCCCAGGAGGGTCACAGTCCAGTTTTAATTTTGCGAAGTCCAGTTTTAATTTTTCGCAGTCCAGTTTTAATTTTAATTTTATTTTTGATTATCCTCAAAGATGACAGACTGACTATTTTTCTTGAGGTAAAAAGCAAACACATAAGTATATTTGAGTGTGTTTCGGTTTCAGAACATCCTCTGCTTTTCTGAAAAACTAAACCTCAATCCATGACATGCATGTTGTGTTTCTGCATCTCTTCCATTTTCTGTTTGACCTGAGCATCTAACGTTGTTTGATTGACTCGTTAATTTACCCCTCTTGCAGCTACAGCTGAATTACAAGGGCACCAGCAACTATATTATTGATATTTATAAGTACAACAATTGTTCATCCGTTCAGTCCTGGCAACTACTTTAACACTGCTATTTACAACAGAGCCAGAGCAAAGAGAATACCCATGGTGGGTTTCAGGGGGAATGGGTATTATGTTTGAAAGAAAACCTTTATCTCGGAAATTCTGAAATAACTTTTGGCATGATTTTTCCCGCCTTTGACTGAGGGGCAGAAAGCCTGAACGGCTAAGGGCTGCATTATACGGCAGCCCACGGAAAATAATGTTAAATGCCCTCTTTTGTATCAATTATAGGGTTTTGCTCAGATAAACCGGAAGGTCTGCCCAAACGGGTGCTACATATTCAATAACTGATCTAACCTGGCTATAGTTCCAAACTTGGCACTTTGTGCATGGTTCATGTAACGGTTGTAGTAGGACAAGTAGCGTTGTAAGGCTTGTCGCGATTTAGCTTGGGCATCTCTGGCTGCCTGGGTGTCTTTTTCATCATATCGATTACAACTGTACCAACTTGAGAGCCACGCCCCCAGTTCCATCGGAACGCTCGTTAATAAATGTTCGCAGTTGACATCCCCTCCCTTGGCTTTTTCATGTTTAAGTCCTCATTTGTTTTTTTTTCTTACTTACAGGGAGTTTGCCGACTGAAGAGTGCTTTGAAGCAACTCAATTTTTTTTCTCTAAAGTAGATACATAATATGATGAGAGCGCCCTAATCAGCTATCATTGGGAATTTTACGATTGCGATAGAATCAGATCCATGTTCATATTTGGAAAGAGACGACGGTCCTTTCTTTTCGTTGTGGATATTTTTTTTCTCAGTTTTATATACGCGTAGACAATTGTAAGTACAGAAACGGGAAGCAATTCAGTACGAGCTTGTTATTTCAGTTGTGTTGTCTTTCAATTGAGAACCTAAGAATCGATTTTTGATAAATATCTTCACAAAAAGTCTCAACGGCTTTTCTCAAAATCCCGGGGTATTAATCACTGATTCTATGTTCCCCTCGTTGCTTCTGTCCTTGACCTCAACCAGCGTTTCTTTTATTTTCTTTGCCTTTCTTTTTCTTTTTTTTTTTTTTTTCTTTTCTTTTCTATGTCGTCTTTTGTTTTGTTCTGTTTTTTTGGGTGTTTTTTTTTTGTTTCTATTTTTAGCCTTTTGCTCCCAGGGAAGTCCCATGAATATAGAGTGAGAGAATGCTGGGTAAGATACATGCAGGAAGAAGGTTCCATTTCTAGGAATCAGGGGCCCTTAAGATCAGCAATTTCGAGCAAAGGATTAACGACAAGTATCGATATGATGCTACAGCAAGTTGCAACATTAGTGGAGACACTTAGCCTTCTTGGGGCGTTATTAATTTACCTATTATCTCCCATATTGCAGCCCCCCTCCCCCTCTTATCAATGTTGTTAGCAAGACAAAAAATGCTGAAAACTTAAACTGTCAACGTTGAATGGTGGCGAGGGAGGGGAGAAGTGGTAAAGGTTGAAATTCTAGATACGGCGGGTATTGGAAGCAAGAAAAGGCGTTGTTTTTTTTTAACGGGAGTGTCTCAACAATTTTGAAACGTGTTGTAGCAAGGGACCAAGTAAATATATTTTCATCACAAGATTTCAGCGGCAGGCGTTGACAAGTTGCTGAGTCCTTGAGTTTAATAAGCCGAAAGATTTGCGTACTGTGTTTTCCCGTGATCTCACTAGTGGAACGCGATATTTTTATCTTACTTATCTTACTTATTTTTATCTTACTTAAATAACTCGATAACACTGCATCAAAATAATGGATAAAAAAATCAGCTACTCAGAAGGGTTATAAAAAAATATCACGATTAAAAACCTCGTCAAACAGGTGGATCGCTTACCTCGGTCTCGATCTGCTAAATCCAGTTTGAACTTCACTTTTCGCAGCATGTGCAGGACAGAGGAACAGCAGTCATTGACGAATTTAAATAAGAAATCTAGAGCTCAATGAGAAGTAAAAATTAAGTAGTACATATAAATACCTGTTTTTCAGTGCCAATGAAACATTCATCGCTAGGAACTGCAGCTGGTACCCTAGCCTCCCTTTGAGCCCTTGCCAACTTCGGATGAAGACCACCTCTCTAAACCTTGGTGACATGATTCAAGGTAACGCACTTTATAGCTTTGTAAGCAAGGACTGCAGGGTATTAAAACAGAAGCAGCGGATCCTGGTGAAGGATCTTATCAGCAATCATAAATATGATTAAAAAGCAAAAGAGCAAGGCTGTGATAACGGTTTACGAGTACATTCTACAAAGGCAATATTTCGAAGGGCACGCACCGCGTTACAATATGAGTGGTGATATGGCGTATAATATGATACAATAGCTGTGGTCACACTATAGACTTTTACCGAGGTAAAACCGATTTACCTCGGGAAAATTCATTACAAATTTCCCGAGGTAAATTTATCTCGGGTTTCATTTTACCTAGGTAAAAAATTCTGGGAAGGTCACACCACTGAAACACTACGGCCTGGTTTATATGATCAGTTGTTGGAGGTAAATAAGAGGTTGACTGGCTTGCGTGCATCTCGCGCCGATTGTTAAAGAGATATCCATTCTAAAATGCTGGTTGATCTTCATCACTTTCAGAATAGAGAGAGCGTCCAATTCTGCAATGAAAAAACTTCCTGCTTAAGTAAAAAGCAACATGAACAATTTTAAACGGCGACGAGAAATTGAATTTCAAATTTCAAAAGATACTCACAATCTTGCACGGAACTGCGACACTTCGAGTTTGAGCTGCAATGACCTTTGGAGATTACGCGTGCCCCAAAAATTTATTTCACAACGTGAGAGGTCCAGTTCTGTCATCAAGACCTTCGCCGATGAGCGTCTATTGGCTAGCAACCTCGGTATTTCATTTTTCCCTAGCTATCGACTTGGGGTACCTGTCAAGGGAAACTCTATTGTTCTCGAGAAATTTCCCAGCTCCAGAAGATAAAATTTCCCCGAGGTAAGTTACCTAGGGAAAAGTCGGTCACACTGTTTCTCCAGGTCAACAAGTCAACAAGTCAACAAGTCGACTTTACCTAGGTAAAAAGTCTGTAGTGTGACCACAGCTAATATGTGGTATTTATTTTATATATGGTACTTGTTTTATGATATTACACGCCAGGCAATATAGGCTCTCTGTAAAACGTAGTTATTACTCTGATTACTTGTAACTGAAAACCCTAGCTGACAAGGAAAGGCAGTGACGTTCGAAATATTGGCTTTATATTTTATGTTCCTTCACCGTTGCATCAGCCTTGCTCGTTTTGGTTTTTTAACCAACTTGAGTCATCATTACCCTTTCTCTGCCAGTCTTCTTTTTATATGTCGATATGTGCCTTCGTTGTCTAGTATGTCAAAGCTTATATTTTCATTTCGTTTCCAGAAATCGAATTGAAAGGCAACTCGGTAAGAGCCACCCTGGCTGTGATGTTCAAGAGACGTGACAGGATTAACTTGAAAAACAGTTTCCGTAATTTGGGGGAAAATATGAAATACTGCAAATATTTTTTCCGTCTGTGAGGGAGTGTTCTGACTGTTCAAGTCTCGTCATTTGGTTTGATCTGCACCAATCTCCCCTCAAAGACCAGCGTGCGAAGAAATGATGATAGCAAGGAACATGATTAATGAGCATCCGTCCCTCTTGTTTGTTAAATCTTGCATATCACGTTACCCCTAGCTTTCCTATATGTGGTCCTGCTGCGCCCACGAAAATTTTGGAAATGGTTTTAGAAAGAAAAACAGTGGAATCATCTCCTGCACCTCTCTAGCTCATCGAACAATTTGAGGTTATTTGATGTCACCTTTGTGAATCGTCCGACTAATCGGGATACTCACATCGAAAAGCAACTAGCAGACTTTTCGTACGTAGCCTCAGAGTATCTCAGAACTGTAAATATTCACGCGATCAGTTGGATTTGCTTCATTTTCTCGATTTTTACATACGCCATGTGCATCCTGTTACAGAGTTATCTCAGTAGAATTGAAAAGCTGTTTCCCAGGGCATAAAACTTTAGTTTTTTGTCAGGTAGTTCAGCGTTAGGGACATATTGTGTAGTAGAGACATGGATCTTTAGGACTGGATTATCCTTAATCATATTTCTCTATATCAGAGATGCTACCACCCTGCAAGTCGAGATGTCGAAGGAATAGAGGTCATTCATATTAAAAAAATATATATTTTTTGTGATGTTCGTACCAAGCGACCATAATGTTAGTAAAATTATGGTCGCCGCCTCTGACATCCTCAATGGACACTTTTTCTAGCTGCTTCCGCAATCCGACAAGCAAGAGCAGTACCGCAAACACCTGCAATGTCTTGTCCGAAGCGTTTGGTCCTTACTGAAAAAGATACATCCACAAACGTGACATATTTACTAATCGTGTAAATCAAAAAGATAAAAGAAAAATTATCAATCACTCACGAAAGAATTATTTATTTAAAAAATATCCACAAATCGCTTGGTACGAACATCACAAAAAATATATATTTTTTAATATGAATTACCTCAGGAGCCCATCTGGAACGTGCAACTTCCATACAGCGTCTGTGAAACGGCGTTTTCACAAGTAGGTTTATTTTTAGACTAGCCCTTCCCGCGAATTAGGTCAAAAAAAAAAGGTAGTTCCGGTTCGGTGACCCTATGACGTCAGCTTAATTTCTTGTAATTGGTCATCGGGCTCCTGTGGGAGTCTCATTCGCGGGATATTCAATCTAAAAATATATCGGTCTGTGAAAACGCCGCTACACGAACACAGTGGAGTTGTAGGCTCCGGGTCATGGGTTCCTGCATGATGACCTCTATTCCTTCGACATCTCGACTAGCAGGGTGGTAGCATCTCTTGTTAGTTCTTCCCCTATCAGTCCGTAATATATGCACATGGCTTGACCCTCATTTGAATATGGATGTAAATATTACCAATTGAAAGTAATGCAATAGTTTATTTTATTATCTCAAAAGCTCATGACCTTGAAGCGTATAACTCTGGTTAGAGCTGGGGTTTTTTGAGTTTATTAATTTCTTTATTTTGATGTAACGTAGCTCCTGCATTTTCCTGCGCGTGCAGCTTCGATCTTCTTTTTGTCCATATTTGGGCATGACATTGGTGTCCTAAAATCCCAAGCTTTGTTCTAAGGACTCGAAAGAGTTGCAAGTTGCACGTTTCGAGGTCATGTGCTTCTGATTACCTTTATAACATGAGACATAAGAAAATACATGTCAAGAAGCAGCGGTGAGTTACTAATTCACGTGTTTAACACTAGTAGGCTCGACTACTGTGATAGCTTACTCTTACACTAAAGGTTGGCGAAATATCAGCTATTCCGGCTACGTTTCAGCGTGTTATGAACGCTAGCGCGTGCTTAATTGGTTTATTGTACCCTAAAGTCCTGCCACATCATGCCTCTGCATGCATTGCGAACATCATGCCTCTGCATGCTTTACGAACTACTTTGCGAATTACGTTCCGACGAAGCAGGATGCATCATAATCGTGTCGTTTTACGTACAAATGTCCCAATATGTTTAGCGGATATCGATCGTTTGGGCGCCATCTTGGTCTGGCTGGCCGACGTACACACATCACCTCGATCTGATGTGATGTGAATCTGTCATGCCTCGACGTCGGATTCCTATCGCAATGCCAGCATGCTCAAATCTAAGCGGCAAAAATTCCCCGTATCTCCACGTGTTTTGCAGTTGTGCGTGTTGGTTGCTCGGCAGTTTTCTTCGCGCTTCGCTGCTGTGTTAAACTCTTCGAGAAATAACTTAGAAACGATGTACCGCACAGACCTGGGAATTAGAGAGGTGGTTAAAAGATTTGTTTCCAACAACATGCCAAATTCTTGGCTTTTTTCATTTAACGATTTCAAATTTATTTTCTTGTTGCTTGACAGCGTAAACGATATGAGAAGCAAAATGAAAAACAGAGTATGATTAATGTGTTCTCGCGATTGGAGAGCATCCTCGTTCGTTCACTTCAGGCTCACTCACTGCAGCAGCAATAAGTAGTATTTCGTTTCCCGACTGATAATTTGTTAGGGTGTTTGGCAATAAGAAAGGCAACTCAGTTTACGCTCATTGAGCGTCTAGTTTTTACATAAACACTCAATCGTCCCACACTGCATTACGATTTAAATATGGCGCCTGTGAGGTTCAAGCTCCGTGTATTTTCTTATCTGATCACAAGCGCTTCTCTTCTCAAGGAAGATTTTGAAATATCTGCATGGTGAGTGGCTCAGATCAACAAGTTTCAGTGAGCGATGAAATGAAAATACTTCCACTAGAAAACACATTTAAGTTAAAAAGTTGTTATAAATCTGCCCTCGCACGAACACCACGTATACATAAAAAAAATGAACTTGATGCTTCTTCGATTTATTCAACTGTACCCTGATAAATGCTTTAATTAGTAAATGGACAAAAAATAGTGCAGGAACAGCAAGACAACAGCTGACGGACATTTCGTGTTCAAGCTCCAGTTACGCGTCACGGCTCACCGTTTAATAAACTGATACATTGCATGGACTCTTAAATTTTCGACAAGATTACAAAGCGGCCAGTTTCAGGGCTTAGCGATACCCCGTTCTTGAGTCACTCGGTGAAATATCCTACCAAGATTTGTACGATAAGTTGATAAGTTGGCCACGTGTACGACCATTGGAAACATCGGAAAACTTACTTTTGCTGTGTTAGTGATGCACTATAACTTTTTGCCATTTCCTACTGATATTGCTTTGCCAAGTGCACGAATTAGTGCAGTATTGCAAAGAACAGCAACGCGTTTACGTGAAACTGGAAACATCGGGCTGTTTCACGTAAAACACGGTGCTAAATCTCGAGCACATCTCACGTCACAAAGAAAAAAAACATGAAACTAAGGGCGCGTTCGATTGACCCTATTCCGGAATAAGAATACGTGGAGTGGTGATTAAAACGGTATGTTTGGCGCGTTTCGAAGCAGCAAGGATAATAAAATATGTTTAAAATAGAATTTTAGCAGGTGTTTGACAATTATTTTAATGTGAATCTCTGTAAAAACGAAGGATTTCCAACTGATATTCCATGTATTCCTATTCTGGATTACGGTCAATCGAATGCACCCTTAATGGTCTGTAAATTAATCCAATAAGTATGTCTTACATGTATATTAAACCGGAAAGCACCTATTTGTTGGCTTTGACTAGATTTAATTTAATTGCCAGTTTGACTTGCATAATTGAGTTATCACTCAAAAGCAAGCCAACGTAACGTAAATTTCCATATGCCTAACATTTAATGATTAATTTCAGGTTTTTTCTTTTGAGTTGAAGTTTCTCTGAATGTCCTCATTAGCACTGAGTGCAAAATTACCATGCAAATATAAAAAATGGTCAACAAACTTGAAACTCTGAAAAATAACAGCACACATGCCTAAACCACTCATTTAGTACACGAATAAGTAATTTGAACGAGTGATTCCGTCCCAGTGGGGCCGTGGATCGATTTGATAAGGTATTTTACAATGTAAGAAAAACGTATTGAGTGGCTGTATCTATTGAAACTGAATCAACTTGTCACGAGTCAGAAACGGCCTTTCGGGTCCGAAAAGTTGCCAGGACTTCGAGACCTCTGTAGCAGGAGCTCGAGTTCAGTCCAACATTTATCACGTTAGTACATGGGCAAATGCTCCCCTGTTGCCTTCTGTTACTATACCTAAGGAGTTTATACACGCCGGCTCAAACAAATACAGTTTAACATAGAACCAAGTGCCATAGGACTATATTCAGCAATATCAGCACTGTCAAGATTGCCCATTTCGCTGTTCATGTCGTTGTGTAGGTCGAGCCTTGCATTTTCTTTCCTTATTGAAGCAGGAGTTTACGGTGGTATAAAAAAATAAATAAATAAATACTGTAAATGCTTTGTTTATAGTGGAAGTGCACTTAGCTATCAAGCTAGTTTACAGGCACTCCACTGTTAACAAGGTGAAAGTAACATTTCAAACTTAACAGAAACATTATTAAGAACCCCAACTGGCGGGAGGCAACCAGTTGGTTATTTACAAAGCG
>NC_090874.1:66748893-66751393 GCF_036669935.1 Montipora foliosa
AAACAAACAAACAAACAAACTCGAAGAAATAAGTTTAAAACTAACCGCAACAGTGCGTAGTAACGTACCGTTATTTCAAATTGTGTTTATATTTTCTATGTTTTGTAGCACTTCTAATGATCGACGACGAATACAAAGTTGTTATCCCCTGCGATACCATAACGACATTCAATATCCAAGGAGCTCGAGAAATTTGAAATCAAAGTCATACATTTGATTTTGTAAGAACTGTATTTTATGTTTTACTTTTTGTGCATTTCTTAATAATTCTTGGCAATCGATGCACTTTATTTGAAATTCAGGAGTTCAAACTATCCTACAGTATCGGGGGCTGAAGAGGAATAATGGAATGAGAATAACGGAAATTTTGTGGGGCGAAACAATGGAACAAAGACTTCCTTTGAAATAAATGATTTTTCAACGGAATAATGGGGTTTTTTTTACTGGAATAATGTAATAAAGAAAATTTTTGAGCAGGAATAATGGAATAATGAACACTAGATTATTCCGCTTCACCCCCTGGTAAAGTGAAGGTATTTCTCAAAAAAACTGTTTGTGAGTAAGCTTACTTCTAATTCAGTTTATACACAAAGCAAAGAAATGAAGTGGTCAATCTCCATTCAGTATTCCAAAGAAATCTAACATCACTAAGTAAAAGTAAACTCTGATCCCTGTTGTGCTGAATGTTTCCATTGGCAAATTCAGTGGTATCAATTTAGGGACTGTGCAATAATTATCAGGAAGGGGGGGTCCTAAAATGAGCTTCACCAAAGGAAAAATTAGATAGGTCCCCCCCTCCAGCAGCGTCAAGATTAGCTGTGACCCCCCCCCCCCCCCCTCACGTTCTCTCAAAATTATGATGGGCCCCCCCCCCCCCCCTTCTCTAACCCGTACCTTTAGATATTGAAAAACTTGAGAACAGATACCAATATCTTTTATCCGACAACCCTGCTTGTGCAGGAAGGTTTCTCCGAGAGGATTACAAGCCAGCTCCCCATGATGACAGCAACATCAGACGTTGCAAATAAGAGGCAAATGATATCCAGGACAAGCTTAATGCTGTCGTAACCAAGTTAGAAAAACACTGAAGACTGGCCTCAGCTGTTTACACAATTTTAATGCTGAACAACGTCATTCAATAAAGTCTCAAGTCGGTTTAAACGTTCTGCATCTTGTAGAAGACCTGGATAGGATGATGGCTAAATATAAAGCGACATTTCCTATTGGTGCCAAATCTAAAGCATCCAAATCAAGAAAAAAGAAGGAACAGAAGAAAAAAAGGGAGAAGAAGAGGATTGCTGCCTCAGAAAGCCGTAGGACCCGAACCTGTATAATTTTTCGGTCTTTGGGAGGTGAACCCATTGATGACAACTATGAAACAGAAGTATGTGGCATTCCTCAGCTAGAAACTGTAGACCTAGAAACCCTCTCGCTGTTTAAATCAAGAACAGACCTGGCATGTCTGCGGGACCTCTTAAATGCCAAATGTTTTATTGGCAAAGCTCACAACGTGGTTTGTGACTTCTGTGCATGAGCGATTGTTTCAATCTATCATATGTTGACATTCTAAATAAGTTAAAGCATGTGTTTATGTTGATGCAATATTTAGACATTATGGATAGTCAAAGGCGTGGCATCTGTCTATTTGGAAAATGTTTATTTATTCGTTCAATTCTTGTTTTGAGGAAGTTCGAAAAATTCCACCTATTTACTGGGTTGCCAGTATGGCAATCCCAGTCGCAAAGTGGGTGGGATTTGTTCGTTTTATTTTTTTTATTTTCCGTGTCGGTAAAAGTCTTGCCTGTCACTTCCCTGGTAAGTGGTGTCTTTGTGCATAGATCCCTCTGCGCGTATTTTCTTAGGATCGAGAGGGTAGTGGAAATGCGTATATTTCTATGGTGGACACAGTAGAATCATTAACTTAGCCTGCAATGGCGTCGAAAGTCATGTAACGTGAATGGCGTTTTAGTGGATCCTTAAACAAAATATACCCTTATGGAGCTCAATAATGGAAAGTCAGTTGGATAAACTAGGCAGGCGGCAAAAAACAAACACCTGGAATCTTAAAAGCGACGAGTAATGGACTTCGACAACAATCTATCGCCCGTCGAGCCGAAATCAAAGTGAGCTGTATTTCAAATATTTCACCAATTGTGCTGTTATGTAGAACACCGCAACCAAATGGAAAATTATCTTGTAACTTACGGGTTCAACAAAGACAGAGAAAGAATCGAACACCTTACGTGGATCAACATTGCACAGTCTTCAGTAAGAACATAATTGGAAATGTGACAGCCAAAAATTATTTGAAAGAAAGCTTGTCGTCTATTTTGTGCTTCATTATTCAAGGAAAAGGTTCTTCATGGAAACGGTTTGATCCTGAAATTTAGTTTGTTGCAATATTGCGCATATTTGACACGATTGAGTTTTTTCTCTTCAGGCACGTAATGAAATGGAAGGGGTTTTTGCCTCTAATAGCAAATATGTTGTTTGCTTCAAA
>NC_090874.1:66776393-66786393 GCF_036669935.1 Montipora foliosa
GGTTTATTGGGCGGCGCCAGGAGGTCCAAATATGTCAATCACAGCTTACCGGCATTGTGCTTAACTTTACTTGAAGTATTTGCATTATTTGTGTCTAATGCGTTCAGTAAGAATTATAATGACTTGACTTTTAAGTCTACTTACGATCTAGTGTAAAGACTACCATTACCAGAAACAAACCCTTAATATTTTCACACCTCTTTAATTTAAGTAATTTAGTTACCTTGATAATCTAAACATCGTTCAGCAATTTTGACATCGCTGATTTATAATTCAAATATAATGATTTGCGTATGAATAGCTTCGTTCTTCAAACGATGCCGGATATTCTGAAGTGCCTTACCAGCACCTGGTCGCCAATGATGTTGAACATCGTAACAACGACAAGGTCTCCTCTCCAACACCAGGTTTTCGCCTCAAAATCTGAACGTTTCAAGCCATAATCTCGAGCGCGACTATAAAGAAAACTGAATTTATCACATCGAGAGAACTGACACTTGTCCTCGCGTTTTCATGTTGTTAATTATAATTTATGTTAATTTGCCGCTCTACTCGGGGGCTTTTAAAAGCCAATGAAAGAAATCATTCAAACAAACACAGCTACAAATATTGGCTTCTTTTACAAGCGTAGCAGTCAGACCAAGACCTGAATCAAGAAATTTAAAGTATGGATTCCTAGTCCAGCGCGCTGATCTATCGGGGTTTTGCATAAAATCTGGAATCCGGAATCCGGAATCCGGAATGAGAACTTCAACCAAAGGCTTACACACTAATTTGCGAAACGAAATACAGTAAGAATCCAAAACATTCATTAAAGCTAACCTTAGGCCTAATGAGGCCTGAACAAAAGTCTTTAGGCCTAATGTTAGCATTGGTAAAAGGTCTGTTTAGGCCTAAACTAGGCCTATGGTTAGCATTAATGAATGTTTAGGATTCTTTCTGCATTACGTTTCGTTTCGCAAATTATTGTAAGCCTTTCTTTGTAGTTCTGATATTGGATTCCGGATTCCTGGTTTTAGGCAAACCCTCTATCGGTACTCTGTACTCTCTTGGAACTGAAGCTATGATGCAGTATATATGATGTAGCACTAGAATATCACAGGCGAAGCAATATGACTTGGAGCTAAGTAATGTAATTGCCTGTCTTTTACCTAGTTAATATATCTTCTAGTCATTTCGCAGACGAAAATGAAAATATCTGATCCCGCGT
Source organism: Montipora foliosa (assembly GCF_036669935.1). Lineage (NCBI taxonomy): Eukaryota > Metazoa > Cnidaria > Anthozoa > Scleractinia > Acroporidae > Montipora > Montipora foliosa. The sequence goes on from NC_090874.1 coordinate 66,777,604, forward strand.
TTTTCAAAAAGAACTGAACATGTTGGCTCAGGCTAAGAGCGCTAACGACTGACTTAGAAACCTTTTCCTCTGAGATCACTCAGCTTAACAACTTGGCACAAATGCTCCAGGCCCATACATTCATACATACTGTACATACTTTACTATCTAAACAGTTCATGTACATTTAAGCACACCGGCGGGTCGCAAAGGCTAAGCTAGGGGCCCTTTTATATGAGGAGAGGCAGTCCGTTTAAACGGGTTAGCCTGCTTTACCGAGATCTCTAGTAGTGCTTCTTTTCCTTTGTGAAATTTCGATTTCTTTAAATGAGAAGATAGGTAGACCCGTTTGCCGCGCTCTCGGTAAGCCAGGCTGAAAAATTCTCATGTAACTCTCCAGCCCGGTTTCCCGTGCTGAGAGACGTTTGTGTGATCTTATGAATGTAGTCAAAACCAAAATCTCCCGCAAGTTTCATCAACAGCCCTAAAACCGTCAAAGGAAAGGCTTTTCGATGAGAAACAGAGACGATCCAGTGCTTGTTAAAATACAAGACAAGTATGGTTTATACGGGTCTCGATTTCGACGGTGACAGAGCGATTTAGTACAAGGAAGTTAAAGATGGCGCCATGTTTACTTACAATCGCCATTTTCAATTTAGCGCCAAAATAGTCACATGGCGAATTCCGACCCTGAGGGCCTGATTTTTTTTTTAATTATATAAACGCAATTCAAAAATCAGCCCACCTACCGGGCCAGCCCGCTAAAACGGGCTGGTTCACCTCCATATAAACAGGCCCTAGGCCGGTATGCTTTTGATAAGATGGTTACAAGTCGTTGATTTATTTATTTTGTTTATATATGTTATTTTAATATGTAAGCTTAAAATAACACTAATTATCCTATAAATAGTACACATTAACCAATCAGAGCTATAAAGCATTCCCTAGGAATGCAGAGCCCGGTATTTCATAAAACGTACTGCCCAATCGGATGGCTCGAATTTTTAATTTAGCCAATTAAATTCAAAATTTCTTGATTATTTAACTAACTGGGAAACGATCGGGAAAGAGCCAGCGCGTTTGCACGTTTGTCGAGAAAATGGCTGCCGGTAAGCGTAATTTTTGGTTGAATGTGTAATATAATAAATGGAATACGCACGCATAATTCACTTGAAATATATGTTATTTTGTATACAACTCACTTAAAGGCACGTTGTATACAAATAACATTAATTTCTTGTGAAATATTCACTCGTATTCCATAGAAGCCGTAAAATAACCAATAAGTATTTATTATAATACATGTAATTACTAATACTAACACGCCAACATCCCCCGAGCTAAAGCATTAGATTTTTCCAGGGGAGGAATGTGATCCTTGCCTACTTTCTGTGTAGAAATAAATTAACCGAAGTGTCAGATTTATCTTTTTTTTTTCTTTTGATGCCCAAGTCGCTCGTGACCTTGGAATGGATAATTTTTCTGAGAAGATTTGTCCCATCGCGAACTCCAAAATAAAGTTGCAAACGTCAAGTCACAAAATGAGTGTGGGATTTGTCTTCCGGAAAATGGACATTGTAATTGACGGTGCCACCTTAGTTCACAGGTTGCAAACAGCTGCCATCTTCGTTCCGTCACTGACCAGCTGTAAATGCTGTGCAACAACAATAATAATAATAATAATAATGGTAATATACTTAATGATTTATATAGCGCTATGACAAAAAATGCTCATAGCGGTTTACAATAAGTAATGTTAACAAAAAGTTAATTAACAATGCAGCAATATGTAAACTGATTAACACAGTTGTTACACCATTACCTTAAAAAATACATAAACTAGAAATAATATTACTTACAATAAATATCAATACGTAATATCCGATATATATTAGTCTACCAATTTTATAAGCTAAGAAACGCTTGCTTAAAAAGATAACTTTTTGATCTTTTTTTATAAGTATTAACATTCGGTGCCATTCCACAGTTTAGGACCCGCAACACGAAAGGCCCCGTGTCCATAAGTCACAGTGCTTTATCCTGGGATACGCAGCGGTTCTTGTCAACAAGATCTTAACTCCCGAGCGTAAAAACGTTGATTTCAAATCTCAGAGAGAACAGGGAGAATTATTACACCAAGTCAGAACAGGGAGAAAGACCATTGAGTGTCAAAGGGTGGGATTCAAGCCAAAGCTAAGACGAGCAAATTCAGTAATGACGCTTTGTTTATTTTTTTTGAAGACTGAATGTAAGATGGAGAAAAGAAGAACTGTCAGCCTGAGCTGGCTTGTCCTTGCTTTCTGTAAGTACTTTTAACTGATACAAGTGTGCTGATTGCTTTCTTTAATGAAAAATATCATTCGAAAGCAATTCACCCTTTTAAAGAATCTTAACTTGGTACGTATTTTTTCTTTTAAAACTCTAAAACTTTAATAATACCCCCAATTGAAAAGGACAAAATAGATCGGACCGGAAATAGCTTTGGTAATTACCTTATGATCATTGGTGTCTCATTGCACCATAAGCGCCAACTAGAAAGAAGGACTACCTTTAAATTTCACTTTCAATCGAAACTTTTACGAAATTCTCAATTCTGATTGGTTATCAACAGCCCTGATTTGTAACAGTAATTGGACTGAGTGGAGTGCAGTTCAGGGAGTAATTGTGTGAGTGGTTTGAGCGCTTATTTGTAATTGGCACGCGATAAAGTGGGTGTCCAATTATAGGTATCCAATTTGATGTTAGATTCCTGTAATTGGACACCTACGCCATTCACGCGTCAATCACGTGCATTTGGATGGGGTCTTTCTTGCTGTTTTGTAAATAGTTACGATTATCATAACAATTATCTCAAATTTCATTGGTGCATTAACTACTTTGTTTTTCTCTAATTATTGTGTAGGGTTAAAATCAGACAGTTGTCCGTAATCGGATACCTGAAATCGGACAGTTACATCAGCCATTTATATTAAGTGCACTCAGCTTAATTCACCAATCACAGAATTTATCACAATAACCATAGCAACCAGCACTTACCCTACCAAACTGGGGATTTTCCAAAATGGACAAGTTTGTAAAAGTAGACAGTGAAAAAGCAATGCATTAATTTTGTTTTCTAGGAAATTGTAATGGTTATGATTAATTGGTAACAGGACTTCGTGTCGTGCCAATTTGGTCTGTAATCATACTCGTGATTAAACAAATCAGACTCCCGCTACGCGGTCGTCCAATTTTTTTAACTTGTATGATTACAGACCAAATTGGACTCAACTGAGTCCTATTACCATTATTAATCATAACCATAACAAACAGCAACTCGGACTGTTGCACGCGTCATCAAGCGCGCTATTATATTTGTACTTGAATCTAAAAAGCAATCTTTCTCCGGGGCCCGGTTGTTTAATGATTAACGCTAATCTCGGATTTAAAATTAACCAAGGAGTTTATTTCTCTACTCCCAAATGCTGTTCAACGCTGATATTAGGCTAAACTTTACATTGGAAGAAGTCAATCTTAAAAACCAAAAATAAGCAAAAGAAACTTTCACCAAAAAGTTGAAAACCTGAAACAAAAGTTTACGCTAATCCTGAATTAGGTTAATCGGCTTTCAAACAACCGGGCCCAGAGCAAAAAACTAAGAAGAAAGAAAAGCTGGAAAAGAACTAAGAGAAGAGAAAACTATAGAAATTTGTCACCGTCATCTTCTCGTATTTTGTGATAGTTACGATTAATTGATAATCGAAATTACTCATCCAAATGCTCGCTGAATTGTACTCCACCAAGAAAGGATGAGATAAGAGAATGAATCCCCCATACATAGGCCTTTTCTAATGATAATTTTTTAAAATTTAATTTTGGTCGTGCAGCTATTTTTAGAGCGGCGCCTGATTGGCAAGTTGTAATGACGTCATGAAATTTTAAATATTCGCGGCATTGGGAACGAGAACTTAAAGTGGGGCATGGAGATACGTTCTCTTACCACATCCTCTCTTGACTCCTCTCGGTCCTATTACCATTATTAATATAAAAATTCCCCTGTGTAGACAGCCGTGCATGGCAGGAATAGACATCCTTAAAAAGTTTGAAATAAGTTAAGGATATTTACTGATGTGATATTTATATTTTTAACAACACGGATCAACGTTACACATTTTTGTAATATGATAAATTATTCGCTTTTGTGACGTGTCTTTCAGTTACAGAAATTTTGATCGCGTGTACGGCAAACTTGAAGCCTGGTTCACACGTACGAGGAAAATGCAAACGCAAAACGAAGCTCATACGTGCAATGCAAACGCAAGGGAAGTAAGACACGCAGGCGCAGGTCAAGTCTACTTTCCAAGATGGTGGACGAAAATGAACCTGTGTGTTTTGTCACCTTGCGTTTGCGTTTTCCCAATTCACACGAAACTGAGCTTAAAAAGCATTATGAAACTCCAGATATTTACCTACGCAGCTATTTTAGCGAGGCACCTGATTTGTCAGTTGTAATGACGCAATGGAATATTAAATGTGCGCGGCATTGGGAACTAGAGCTTAAAATAGATTTTGAAAAACTATGATGGGGCATGGGGAACCATTCTCTTACCCCATCCTCTCTTGACTCCACTCAGTCCTGTTACTATCATTAATAAGAAAACTTCCCTGTGTAGACAGCCGTACGTGTCACTCAACTCAATTCGATTCAATGCAACTTTATTAATGGTAAAGCAATAATTCACACAAACACAGTAACCACATTTCGCATTTAGTTTGAAATAAGTGTAGGATATTTACCGTTTGTAGAATTACGTAGATTGTTCTTTGCGCTGATTGATTGCAATTTTCTCTTTGGATTTTAATAACACTTGTTAAGATCTACATCTCCTGCATAATCATATACCGGGGCAAAAATACCTTTGAATTAGTAGGCACCGTCCCTAAAATACAAAGCAGTCTATGGCGTTCTTTTCCAAATTGAAGCTTAATTATCTCTGAAAAATGCGTGGTTACCCCCAATTTTCTTTTTGGATACCAAGATCACTTGCTAATTTCTGCTTTCTCGGCATAGTTTTAAACCGCGCAAAAACATCCCTGCATGAATAAGTACCACCCATAGGAAATCCGAGTGTCTCAAGATGCGCGGAACGTATGCGCAGTAACAATAGTGCGGCTATGACAGGGTAAATTCCGACGAGCGATATGCCCCAAAAAGTAGCGACAGCACAAAAAATGAAAGTCTGACAAAAGACATCCTTTCCCAGCAAAATTCCGACAGTGACGTCAAGGCCGAGAGTGAGCCGATTAAGCCCCGACACCAGTGATTTTAAAATTCAGACAAGCGACATGGAATCTCCCCCTTCCCCCCCCCCCCCCCCCTCCTGTCAGGACCTCAATAATAGGCACTGTCCTTAAACAATTTACGCCTCCTTTGTCAGTCTTTTAATCGTATGATGACAGACCTATAAATAAACATGAAAAAATTACTCGATCCTGATTGACTGAGACCAGTGTGCTCAAATTACACATCGAAATTCTGGATTATGATTGGCTAATAACCAATAACGTTTGATCAGAACCAATCAAATCTTCTGTTTTCAAATCAAGTGCGCGCCCTGGATGGCGCAAATTATGGCTTAGTTTTTTCCCTGATTGCGTGATACGCGTGCGACTACAAGTTTCGGTCGTCTTTGAAAAAAATTTACAAGTGCTCATTTATTCCAAATTGCACGAGAAAAATCTCGCGATTACCTTTAAGATGTAGGCCATTTCCGAATTCCTGACTGCTTCCTCTTCAAAGCGAGTCTAATTGCAAAGTTTTACTTATAAAAAGTAGAAGTAATTACCGTAAAAAAAAACTTCGCACCTAGACTCGCTTTGAAGAGGACGCAGTCATGAACTCGGAAATGGCCTATTGGACTCCACTCAGTCCTATTACTATTATTAAAACAATTATTCACCTCAGGATCGGTGAATAATTGCTAAATGTGATGCTATTTTAACAGCACAGATCAACGTTATCCAATTTTTTTAAAATGTGATATTTTTTTTTTGCTTTTGTGGCGATCTTTACATTACAGACATTTAGAATCGCGTGTAAGGCAAACTTTAAGTTGAAATTTGCCTTTTGCCACCACTTATTTATCTCTCTGTTACCATTTTTTTTAATCTTGGAAATCGCATATCTAGGGTTCTAATGGACAATTTGTAAATTCTCGCGGCTGGACTGGATCTAGCATGAAATATCGGCTAATGCGGGCAAATGCAAATTTATTTGCCGCATTAGCCTCCATTTCACGCTAGATCCAGTCCAGCTGTGAGAATTCAAAAATAGTCTATTGACTTAGTAAATTGGCTCGCCTATGCGCCCGCACACCGTACAGTGCCGCTTAGAGTTGCCAAGCTGAAAACGTTGTGGCGGAAGGCGAAATTTCCGAGTATCCAATTCTTTTAAATTTATTAAAGAAACACAATTATTCCGCCAGGACGTCTTGGAAATAAGATTGGTCGTGGGTCGTGGCTTACAGCGCAAAGCGCCTTGCTGGCAATGTACCATCTCATATTCAACACATGCGCGTGGAAAATTGTTTATTACCTTTCCGTGTGGTTTCATCTGCTCCATAAAAGTAAACATTGTCTCTTTTAGTTAGGGATTCAATTTTTGTTTCTGTCAGTTTCTTTTGGCATTAATTGTAATAAGTGTATATTGTCGACCATGACAGGGGCGCAGCTTAGATTTTTCAAAAAAGGGAAGGGGGGGGGGGGGGGGTGGGCCATAATCCCACATCCAGGGTATTTAGCGGTTTGTCATGTCGACACCCACGCTGTTTTTAGTGAAAGTGACAATTTTTTGGATGAGCAGGAGGGACAAGCCTACAAAATAGCTGAATGAATAGATTATTATGTTGGCTTACTCTCGGCCTTGACGTCACTGTCGAAATTTCATTTTATGTGCTGTCGCTACTTTTTGGGCCATGTCGCTTGTCGGAATTTACCCTGTCAGGGCCGCACTGAGTCGAGTCAAGAGGAAAAGAATATCTAAGGTTTATTAGTACATTAATTATCCTTTTTTTTCAGTCGTGATAGTTGCCAAAACACAGACTTCACAGTCTTTATCATGTAAGTAGAATTTTAGCTCAATATGGCACAATTGCCGCAACAGAGAATTAGAACCGTTTCTTAAAGTGGTGCTATGATCAAAAAGTCAAATCTTTATTTTCTTTGTATGCAAGAGTATTTTAACTGAACACTAAGTGACCCAAGTTTTGAGCCTTAATTTCAAAAAGACACTTGTTTATTTTAACTGGAATTTCCTATTTAATGGTCCGCCATTACTAACTTTAAAATCTCAAGAGAACTGGATCGAGGAGAAAATGACGTCAAAGACTCACTAGTTTAAGAATGCAATGCGTTTGTACGCGACTGAATTAATATGCAGACCAGGGGTTTCGGTTTTTCGGATTTTTAAACTCGTGTTTTGCATACACAATAAACAGCGTTTACACGCTGAAATGTTAAGCTATTGAGCGGATGACGTCACTTTTCCCTAGATCCAACCCTATGAGGTCCAGTCGGTCAGTTTTGAACGTGATGTCGGACCATGAAATCCGAAACTCATACTCAAAATAAACAGCATAAAGGTTTCCCATGCATGCCGGTCATTTTTAGCCTAAGGAACCTCAGTAAAAAAATCGTTACTCTTTTTTGGGCTAGTTTTGAAATTTGCTCCTATCACCAAATACAAACAAAATTCAGACAAATTTTCACTAAATCTGAACTAAATCCGATCTCTCGCTTCGCTTGCATTAAGATATCTTGAGTCAAGAAATTATCTTGCATGAGTTAAAATTTGTGTGAACAAAAATTGAAGTGAATTAAGTGAATTAACGTGACTGATGTCATAATTTAGTAAAGTACGGTCGTCCGGGCGAGTGTAGTCCTGAGAAGGACTGTTTGAGATGACATTGACTGACGTTCAAACCATTTACGATGTGACTGATATAATAAGAAAAATCTCCATATATAAACGATAATAGTGCTTCACAAAGATATTTTCGGACTTTTTTTTTTTATTCATGACTACAAACTGATTGTTTAAAGTAGTGCATAATCGAGCTGATTGATTGATAAATTATGATTGCGCTTATGCATTTCTTTCTTGTTTTTTTTTTTTTAACACCAGCGATGTCTTCATCATCTGAGACTCCAAGAACTTTAGGATCTTCATCCTCATGTAAGTAAAAACTAGTAAACGATAGGTAGATAGACTGTAAAAAGACTGTAAACCTATAGCGCCTCTCATGAAACAAATTGCAGTCAACAATGCAACTGAACTGCCTCAATACAGAAAAATAAATTTAGAAAACATTTTAAGATTATCATGTGAAGTTACAAAGTAAAGTAGATTCCTTTAATCATTTTTCTGGTAAAGCTTCAGTTTGCAGTGATTTTTAGTAAGAAAATTCTCGAAGCGATCTGTTTTAAAAACAAACTATATCAACAGAAAGGTCTCCCGTTTCTGTTTTTTTGCTGTGAGGATGATCCATTTGTTAAAAGACTAGCACCTGGGGTCGTTATCGTCTACGTACTTTTTAGAAAACGGGAAGCAGTGTCTTATCGTGTTTAAAACTTGCATGATTTTCTTTGTTGATTCCTTCTTCCAGCATCAGCGATGTCTTTATCATCCGTGACTCTAAGAACTTTAGCTTCTTCCTCTTCGTGTAAGTAATTAAAAGCTAGTACACGATAGGTAGATAGACTATAAACCTCTTATGAAACAACTATTGCAGTCGACATTACAACTGAACTGATTCCTAAAAAATAAACGTAATA
>NC_090874.1:66798893-66808893 GCF_036669935.1 Montipora foliosa
ATGTAGTATTCTGTTATTATCAGCTTGGGTTGTAAGGTCTGTGATAGAAATTCCCATAGTTCAGCTCCGAGTAAGGCAGCAAGCAATTCTAGTCTTCGCAGAGTGTGTTGTTTGAGAGGGGCTACCTTGCTTTTTGACATGACAAAGCTGCAGGTGTTGGTTGTTGTTCCTCTGAGGTAAGCTACTGCTCCGTACGCTAGCTGACTGCTGTCGCAGAAGATGTGGAGTTGTGCCTTTTCGTTATCGTTAGTGAGGTATTGTCTAGGAATTAGTATGGAAGTGAGTTCTTTGATTTCACTTAGCCATTTTAACCATTTTTCTCTGTAGTTTTGTGGGAGTTCCGTATCCCATGGTATTTTCATCTTCCATAGTTCTTGCATCATTATTTTACCTTTTGCTGAAACTGGTTCAACAAAACCGAGTGGATCAAACAGTTTAGAAGATAGACTTAATACGGAACGTTTGGTTGTGGATTGTAGCGCGTGGATTTCTTGAATTAGCTTATCTAGCGATAGTGATAATGTGTCGGTATTAGAATTCCAGACCAGTCCCAAGACCTTGGTAATGGCTTCTGCACACGCTCCGTCTTGGGATGCTATCTTGTTTATGGTGTCGTCATTGCTGGTCCATTGTCTGAGATTCATACCAGCCTCTTTGAAGTATTGTCTTGACGATGTGTAGTACTCTATCGCCTGTTGAGGGTACTCGTTCCCGATAATACGTTATCCATATAAATGGACGTTTTGAGGTCGTTAGATATCCAGTCGTTCTTTCTGTTTAGGTGGTATTGAATGGTTGCATTTAAAAGGAATGGTGATGGTGCTGCACCGAATAATACCACGCGGAACCTGTATGTTATTATATTGTCTGGATGGTTAACTGGTAGGGTTGGATCCTTGAGCCACAGAAACCTTGTAGCATCTCTGTCTTCTTCGTTTATTTCAATTTGCAAGAAAGCTTTTTCTATGTCTGCGGTGAAAGCTATCTGGTTAATTCGGAAAGTCAACAGTATTTTAGGTAGTTCCTGCATTAGATTGGGGCCTGTATGTAGGCAATCATTGAGACTTAATGCTGTGGGTGACTTCTTCGCGGACGCGTCGTAGACTATACGCATTCTTGTGGTCGAGCTATCTGCCTTGAATACGGGGAAGTGTGGTATATAGTGCAATTTTCCTGAGTGTATTGATGGGTCGTTTACGACTTCGATAAATCCTTGTTTCACCTGGCTTTGCAGTTGCTCGTCATATTTGCTGATTAGTTCTGGATCTCGTTTGTTTAGACTGCATTGAAGGTTAACTAATCTCTTCTTTGAGAGTGCAAAGTTGGACGGTAGATCCTCTGCAGTGTCCCGCCATGGGAGCGTTACTGTATACCTGCCAGAGTCCTTGTTAAATTGTATAGATTTGTGAAACTTTGCGTGGACGGCGTTACCGTTATCTGTATTGGTTTTGGGAACCGAGCTTATCTCCCAGAACTTAGTTAAAATCTCGTCTAGTTTTTCTCCTTCGTCTTGGTGTATTTCGAGCGATAGCATTGCGTTTGTATGATCACTTTCAAATTCTTTCGAGATAGGGCCGGATATTAGCCATCCCATTTTGCTTTCTGTGGCGATCAAACAGTCATCCTCAGATTTTTTCATGTTTCCTGTGATTAATTTTGCGAAGTTGTCGTTGCCGATGAGAATATCGACGTTTAGATCATTCTTGGAATTCAGCGGGTCGGCAAGATGCAATCCCTGTAACTCAGACGGTAATTTGACGCGGCCAATTGTGACGGGGAATGGGGGACAGATAGTTTGTGTTACTAGTGCATTGAGCTGTATCTGTTGTTTATCTGTCAGAACGTGTATCGTGACGACATCTAGCGATTTTTTGACGCTGTTAGAGGAACCGAATGTTGTGAGATTTATGTTTTCCTTTCGTGTCGATTTCAACTCGAGTTTCTCTTTTAGATTTTTGGTGATAAATGTCCTTTGTGATCCTGTATCGAACATGGCTCGAACTGTGAGCTGTGCAGTATTTCCTTTTAATCTAACAATTGCTGACTGCATCAGAATGTGGTCCTTGGCCAGGACGGCATAAGTTGTGCCTGAGTGAACTGGTTTGTGGCCACCCTCTTGTGTTGACTTGTCGTGTTTCAATTCGGTCGTGTGTTGGTCACCATCTTTACATATTGAAGTGTGATGCTTTCTTTTGCATTTTAGACACCTCCCTTTCGATTTACATCGGTTTGATGAATGCTTGAAACCGGCGCAATTGAAGCACCTTTTCTGTTGTTGCAAGAATGCAAGCCTTTCCTCAACGGTTTTTAGTTTGGCGCAGTTTTCAGATCTGTGTGAGCCGTTGCAATATAAGCAGTTTTTTCCTTTGGTTTGGTAGTTGACTTTGCAAGCGCCTTGGTCCGTGGTGGTAAGAAAGGTGCCCGTTGTTGGGACTAGAACCTCGTCCTCTGATAGAGCTCTTTCGCTTGTTGCTGCTGTATGACTTCTTTCGCGCGTTTCTATTTCCTTCCGTAGTTCCGTTCGTAATTCGGTCAGACATTTGTCCGCGGATGGGTTAGCTCTGAAGATGAGGCGCGTTAATTCTTCCGGTATTTTCTTCAATAGAATTGGAATTAGAAGGTTTCCGTAGGATTCCGCCTTTACATCTAATGCTTCTAGACCACGTATATTGGATTCACATGTATCATAAAATTCTCTTAGGTTAGTTGTGTTATTCGTTGGTGAAGGGACATTAATAAGCGATTCCATGTGTGCGTTTATTAGAACTTGCTTTTGCCCAAAACGTTCTTTTAGAAGTTCTGTTGCTTTAATGTAATTGTCCGACGTCATTGGCAATCCGGCAATCGCGCGCGCAGCTTCGTCTTTTAGAATTCCGTTAAGATAAGACATCTTCTGGATGTTTGATAATTCATCGTTTTCATGAATTGTGGCGCTAAAACTATCCCAGAACGTTTGCCATTCAAGAGGATCCCCGTGAAAGGTTTTGAGTGTCATTTTGGGTAAATTGACGTGCTTTTTGCTGGTTGATGGAGCGTGCGATGCATGTTGGTTTGATCTTACCGGTGGATTCTTGTTTTGGATGTATTTTGTAATCCTCGTCTTGATCACTGATACTTTGTCCTGTAGCGTAAGCGTTTCTTCCACATCTCTCGCTATTTCGTCTTCTGATTCTAGCAAGTGTACAATACTTGAGTCTAGAGCTGTGATTTCGTTTTCTCTTCTGGAGATACGCTCGAAGATCGCTGTTAGCTCTGCTGATTCGTCATCTTCAGCGCTCATAAGACGTTCGGCCTTGTTTATATCCTGTGTTACGTGACCTTTATATGCTCTTCTCACTCCTCTCAGTCGTGATAGTTCTTTAGGCATGTTTCAAGTCGGATCTCGGCACCAGTGCCCGGGTCTCGGCACCAGTTTTGGGAAAGAAATCAGACTGACTGGGTTCAGGTGTTTATTTTTACTCCAGCTGAGAAAGATTGATTCCTTACACAATTAGTGCTCTATGACGCACACTAATTAAAGGAGGCTTTAACTAATTGTTGACAGTTTTGAAAGAGAAAAAGTGTGAATTTGGAGCAAAATACACCGGCTTTCCGACGAGACCTGGCGTTTATTTTTAGGACAGCACCTAATGGAGTAAATACAGTATCAGTTAGCCAATATCAAAAATATCATATTACTCTTTGTTTGTCCCTCCAAATTTTGCATAAGCATTTTTTCCAGTTTCTCTTGGGACCATTATAATTCCCAAGTGGAAATAAAAACAATTCCTATGCAAACTTTTGGAGGGTAGTAGCCAAAACGAATGAAGGAAAAATACCGAACATTTGGATATAACATTACAGGAGAATAACGACAAAAATTGAAACAAAAAAACTTAAGAAAAAAAGACACCCCGATCCCGGCACCCGGCCCGGCGTTTTGGCTACTACCCTACTGGAGGGACAAACAAAGAATATTATGGTATTTTTGATATTGGCTAATTGTTTCATTTTCTCAGCAACATTTTATCAATCTTGTCGAAGCATTCATCCCACCATTTAGGTAACTTATTGCCTTAGATAATACGATGCCACCCTCACATGCTTTGTGTTTCCACCACAGGAAAATAACAGTTTCTTCACGAAACGCAAATTTTCCGACTTAAATTTTTGCTTGCTAACATATTTATTGATGACATTATGTCAGTGAAAAGCTAAAAACAGGGACGACGGAGCATATTTTGTATTGTGTGGGGGGGGCGGGGGGGGGGGGGGGTGCTAACAAGCAAGAGCCGCTAACTAAATTGTAGGGGGTTCCCTGAAGGAAATTCTCCGCCAGAAAATTTTGAAATCTTGAAGCTCGGAAATGCAACTTTTTCCTTTTGTTAGTTTGCTCTTTTTATGCTTTATGAGTTTTTTTTTCCTCTATTTTTTCTTCATGGGCAGTCCCCTAGCTCCGCCGTCCGTGAGAAAAAGGAGCACTTCGGTCTACAATTGGGTACCCTGTGGTTGTTGTGTTGACAAACTTTCGTCATGTTTATATTGTGCTGTGGCCGTTTACATACGTGTAGTTCCAAACATTCTTAAAACTCCCACTTCTCACTAAACTAGACCCTCCGTGAGAGTACACTGGGTTGCCTGTGGTACGTGCAGCGTTCCAGGCAAATTGTGACTGGCCCACGGGCCGATTACGGGCTTGTAAAAACAAAGCCAAAGGTAATTAAAAAACCATATAATAAACTACTTACTAACCGAGCTAGCTCGAGCCGTACTGAGGAATATTGGCCCTGGGTCGTTTTTGTATGGGCCTCGCTGCGCTCGGTCCGTACTGCCACGACCTCGGGCCAATATTTCCCTGGCAGTACGGCCCTCGCGCTCGGTTAGTAAGAAGTTATTAAGGGGCACCCAGAAGTCATACCAGCAGACGCCCTTTGACTCACAGGTCCTCACACGTTCGTACGACGAAACAGATCCTTTTCTGAGGTTAAAAACCTGGCTACTGGCCTAACTCTTTTTCCTAATTTCCCAACCGCGAGAAAACCGCGGTAAATCAGCCATCGCCAAAAAAATTTTTTTTTTCTCAAAAAATATTTAAAGTTAGGGGGAAAAAATACATCATTTTAAAGCTAAGAAAATAAGCTTTCCAACAGCATATAACTTATTTACAGACAACTGAAACATTTTATAAAAGCGAAAGTTGAACGAAAAAATTTAAGAAAAATAACAGTAAAATATGTTTTCTAGGCAAAATTTGGTCATTTTAGCGTTGATTACGAATTTTTGGATGCAAAACTAATATTTTCTGCAATTTATCTGCTTTCTTGGACATAAATTCGACCGAAAACTGATAAGGCACGAATATTTTTAGATTTTTAGGAATAATAGATAACGTGGTTCAATGCGTAATGTGATAATGCGATAAGAGTGTCAAATTTGCGACCCATTAATATTGCTAACGACAACGGAAGCGATAGCAGTACGAATAATTAACCTCTGTGATAAAATGCAGACTGAGGGTAAAATGCAGACTGCAGACTGCAGACTGCGGGTTAATAAAATAATAATGAAAAAAGAGTTATAAGAGTGTTAGTAGCCGTTTGTACTTTCACACTGAAACCCCAACACAGCTCCCATCGCTTTGGTTGCCCCACCGCATGTTTTAAATCCGGATTTTTATCGAACTCTGTAAGAATTGAAGCTGTTTGAATCCTTGTTGTTGTTGGAAAAAGGACAGTTTCGTTAAATGAGTTGCTTTTAGGCAAAGAAGTCACCACCCCGTAATTCAACTGTCCATTTTGCTGCACTGAACAAAGTAATCGAGTAATTACCCAATAACTCAATTTATTTTGACACGCATGGCTACAGTACCAATTAACAAAGACAGAGATAACGTGGATTTTGCAACCATTTAACGTTGCAATTCAGTCGGCTTAAGCCAGTATGACTGAGGTGTAAAAATTTCTTATTAGGATCCTTTCATTCGCTTTCGTGTACGTTATGTTTATCCTTTAGTTCACAAGCTCGTTTGTTTTGCATCTGGAAGATGTAATTTTCAATTATAACCTCTCCCTAGGGGTTATCACGCATAGCTTAACCAATGAAATCCCCGCGTCCTAATTGCTCGGAATACATGAAATTCTTTGTGCATTTCGTTGCACCGAAAAAAGACAACCGAGATTATTCAGGTATTCGAAGTAATAATTGTTGGTTTTTCGATCGATTTCCCTCGATGTACCGGTGTGACAAATAATTTGGAACATTGCAATGCACCTGGAAGCGCAAAAACAAAGCACAGATGATTTCAACGCGTACGATCGCATCCCCAAAAGGTGCAGCGACCTGCAGTCATAATAATGTGAGTTGTTGACAGATGTAAAACAGGATTGTCTTTCAAACAATCTTTATTTTATCCTTATGACTGGTTTTTTTTATTATTAATATTTATTTTACCCTCAGTCTGCATTTTACCCCCGGTCTGCAGTCTGCAGTCTGCAGTCTGCGTTTTACACTGACCGCCCAAATAATCGATTTTTCGACGGAAAATTCATCCCAGAGGATAAAACTATTCACTGGACATGTAATAAAGGTAGATATGTTCGAGCGAAAGCGAAAACAAGCGAATATTTTGACGGAAAACATAACGTGAGATCAAAGGAACATGTGGTGAAGACACGCAATTTCGGCATCGCTTCGACAATAATCTTACCTTTTCAGCGATTTTAACGCTTGAAATTCCATTCAATCCACCTTGTCTAGTCTTTGAATTCACTATTATCGCTGCCCTGCGAATCTTCAATGTTCTACATAACAGCACACTTGGTAAAAGACGGCTCGACGGGCGACAGATTGTTGTCGATGTTGTCGCCTGTCTTGTTCAGTATCCAATTGATTTGCCATTTTTGAGCTTCATAAGGGTATATTTTGTTCAAAGATCCACTAAAACGCCATTCGCGTTACATGACTTTCGACGCCATTACAGGTTAAGTTAATGATTCTACTGTGTCCACCAGAGAAATGTACGCATTTCCACTACCCTCTCGATCCTAAGAAAATACGCGCAGAAGGCTCTATGCACAAAGACACCACTTACCGGGGGAGTGACAGGCAAGACTTTTACCTACACGGAAAAAAATAATAAAACGGAGAAATTCCACCCATTTTCCAACTGGGATTGCCATACGGCAATCTTACTTTCTGCACTTTATTTAAAGCGGTCTCATCTATTTTCATATCAAATCAAAGATGGATATCGGCCTGCTGTGTTTTGACCCGAAAGGTCACAAGAATGCATTTTAATGACATTTTAAGCGCTTGAGGCGTCACGCAAAAGTAATTGCCCAGAGATTTCTCTCTATCAGACGAAAGACCTTTGTCTCAACATTCGATGGCCCAAGTTTCAAAGGGTTTAAAGGTAGAGCACATTCTCTGTAAGATATTTCGTAAGACTCAGTTTTAGTGACGTAAAATATAGGCGCCAAGAATAAAATTATTTGGAAACTGTAGAATGTCTTAAATGCACTCAAACTTAGCCAAACGACAATTAAGAGATTGCTCAGTTAGGATTAGGAGGAATATTTTATGAGGGATGCTTCAGTTGACCTCACAAGACCGTCAAAATGAAGAGACAAATCCCTTGTCCGAGCGGCATTTTCGGCGGTGTTCGGTAATTTGCATTTTTCTCGAAAATAAATCCGTAACAACCCAAACTAACTATACCATGCTTCTTGGTACACATTACTCTTTCAAACTTGGAAGTATGAGCGAAATCGATTTTTCAAGGTTTGCCACGGAATTCAAAGGTTGCTTGATTTTTACGGACATTCACTCTTAAAAATTATCATGTAAAGTCACAAAATTAATAAATATCTTCGTTTGTTTGCTTTTAATATCAGCGATGTCTTCATCACGTGTGACTCCAAGCACTTTCGCTTCTTTCTCCTCGCGTAAGTAAAAGCTAGTAAACGGTGGGTAGTAAGAAACAAAATTTTGTCGCCAATGCAACAGAACTGCTTGCTGTAAAATAAACCCAATAAAAGCATAGAAAAAAAAAATAAAACTTTTTAGAATTATCATGTAAAGTTACAAATGAATATATTTGTTTGCTTGTTTGTTTTGAGTATCAGCGATCTCTTCATCACCTTTGACTCCAAGTACTTTAGCTTCTTTCTCCTCGCGTAAGTGAAAGCTAGTAAACGCGCGCTCGGTAGACAGATAAACCTCTTATGAAAACAAAGTGGCGTCGCCAATGCAACTAAACTGCTTGTTGGAAAATATACCCAATAAAAGCATAGAAAAATTACTTTTATAAAAGATTTTAAAATTATCATGTAAAGTTACAAATGAATATATTTCTTTGTTTGCTTTCAGTATCAGCGATGTCTTCATCACCTGTGACTCCAAGTACTTTAGCTTCTTTCTCCTCGCGTAAGTAAAAGCTAGTAACCGATAGGTAGATAGATAAACCTCTTATGAAACAATTTTCAGTCGCCAATTCAACTAAGCGCTTGTAAGATAAACCCAATAAAAGCATAGAAAAATAAATTTATAAAACATTTAAATTTATCATGTAAACAGGGGCACCTCAACGTCAATTTTCGGAAAATGTCTTTTCGGAAGACGATTTGAGATCAAGAAATTTCGAAACATTTGTTGTAAAATTTCTTGCTTGCCTGCGAGCCTGTCCTAGGATTTTCGAACATCTAAAAAATGGTATAATTGCCCATATTTAATGGATTTTTACCCTAAAAAGGTAACCTAGAATTTTCGGGAGCCTTTTTTCTGGCTGAAATTTTCGAAAAGGTAAGTTTTGATCCCTATAATTTTCGTCTCACTACTGGACTTTCAGCTAGGAAATCCGAACAGATGAAAAATTATTAGGGGATAGAAATATGCCTATACCTACCATTTAAATACTAAAATACGTGTAACAATGCTATGTTTAGTGGTTTAGAACTATATTCTCGTTGGGTGCCCCTGTGTAAAATAACAAATGAATATATTTGTTTGTTTATTTTAGTATCAGCGATACCTTCATCACCTGTGACTCCAAGTAGATAGATAAACCCCTTCTGAACAAATTGGCGTCGCCAATGTAACTAAACTACTTCTTGTAAAATAAACCCAATAGAAGCATAGAAAAATAAATTTATAAAACATTTTAAAATTATCATGTAAAGTTACAAATGAATATCTTTGTTTGTTTGTTTTTAGTATCATCGATGCCTTCATCACCTGTGTCTCCAAGCACTTTAGCTTTTTTCTTCTCGCGTAAGTAAAAGCTAGTAAACGGTAGGTAGACAGATAAACCTCTTATGAAACAAATTGCAGTCGCCAATGCAACTAAGCGCTTGTAAAATAAACCCAATGAAAACATAGAAAAATAAATTTATAAAACATGTAATTAATAATTTTTTGGTAAAGCTTTACTTTTGAATGTCCGTTTACACAAGAGATTTTTGTCGTAGCAACTTGATGCAAATTTTGTTACGCTGAAGTTGCAATTCAGATATTGCACGTGTAAACCCGGTGCGATTATTTATGCGATTTTACACTGATTTGACGCCTCCAATTCGTAAGGGTTTCAAACTTCAACCCTGCTACGACTTGGTACTCTTCATGCAGGTTCTTATTTGTTGACGTATCCTTCCGGCCACCATAGATAACGGAGATACTCACTCTTTTCAGGGATTACATGCACTTGATAAAACATGGCCTCTACGTCTGCCACTAGTGCAACGCTATTCTCTCTGAACCTCGTCAGGACTCCAACAAACGCATTAGCTAGATCAGATCCTTGCATCGTGTTGATTGTAACGCGATCTGTGACTGTGAAGACTAGGACCCCTGGACCCGAGATAAACCTTGTATGCTTTAAACAAGTATTATAAGAATTCTTAGATTCGAACTCGTCAGACACAATACCTACTTGTAAAAAAAGCGTTTGTCCGTACTTCTTCATTCTCCTCCTTGTAGTTAAGTAGACAACCATAAGGAAATCACTTACGAGCAGGGTACGTAATCC
>NC_090874.1:66828893-66833893 GCF_036669935.1 Montipora foliosa
TACTCCTGCAAGGACAATGTTAAGCCTGGCTGGCACCGGTTTGGCGGAGAGGCTGGAAATCAAATGGCTGACACTTGCGTTAAAATGTGTCATTGTGGTGTTGTTTATCCAGGCTGGCTTAGTGGAGGTCACCCCTCCGTGGAGGATGGCGCTGTCGTACGTAGAGTGTGTTTTGGCCGCGGCTGCACCTGTGATACTTTTGTTTACATCAGTGTTCGCAACTGCAGTGGATTTTACGTTTATAATCTGACATCCATACCATCAAGCAACTGCGACTATGGATACTGTGCCAGCACCGGATTTGAAGGGCCAACAACCTCAACAACAGGTAAACGCTGTTCCCTTAAGCTTTTAATCATCATGGATGTACAGTTACGCGTTCATGTAGAATAGGTGGGTAATCGTCGCCTCCTGGATTTCATAAACATATTCGTTACGGCGCTGTTGCAATTTTTCGTCCAACTTGTCTCGCAACGCCAAGGGAAGACAAGTTGCACGAAACATTGTCTAACGTAATACACACTTTGTAACGGCCTGAAACGCTGCGTTAAGCTGCAAAAATCGTTTCCGAATTAGAATTGAGTTCTACTTTTCGTAATGCTTTGCCCGACGTTGCAACGAGTGTTTTCAAGCATTTTGTGGTGTAAAAACTGTCCTGCGACTTGTGTCGTAACTGTTTGCGTCATCGGCCAAAATATTCCTTTAACCTCATGTATTCATTAAAAGCGAGACAAGTTGCGAGAAAAATTGATCAATGTAACGGAGTGTTGACAATGTGCGAGCCAGCAAGCCATGCGAGCCATGACTGCGAGTCATGCGAGCCAACATGGCGAGCCATGCGAGCCATGCAAGCCATGATTGCGAGTCATGCGAGCCAACATGGCGAGCCATGCGAGTCAACATGCGAGCCACACAGTTAGTGAAAGCTAACCGTTTTAAAATGGATGCTAAGACTGAATAACAGTATATCAGCGCTATTTGAAATGGGTGCTTGTACTCAAATGCGAAATTCGCATGGCTCGCGTGATTCGCTAGCATGTCCAACCCCCATGTAACACCTTTGCGATGTTGAGGAGAATGACAAGTGATGTATCCAAGCCAGTCGCTCGTTATTTTAATCTCCCTAACCACTTCAAACAACACATGGCTATCTGTGGCCTTTCCCTACATCAAGCTACGACGGAAAGCCGCAAGGATCTGAGGCAAAAATTTATCTTCCAAATCGGAGCCTTAAATCCCTACGTTATTAACCAACGCTTTTCATTTAACTAATTTATTCCTATTTTTCACGTTGCCGTGTAACCACCAATAGCGCAGCTCCTACTCCACTATAAAAACTACACACAACCCATAATTCATCGATTCGCTCTGACGAGGGGCTAACGCTCGAAACGTCAGCTTTTATAATCGGCCCTGTACGGTGGTTAATTAACATTATCAACTCAGTTGATAAAACCAAAAATTTTCCTATGTAACACCCGTCGAGCAACTGGTTTCGCAGTAATGGGAGAACTTTTGCAAAATTACAAGAAAATTAACAAGAGTAACAACGCCTTTACTTTTAACTATTTCAATCCTTCGATGTAAGAACTTGCAATGGAAGGTTCTTAATTTGGTAGAATATGTGCAATTAAATGCTATGGTGTATGCTACCTTCAAGTTCACATCACTATCATTTTCAACATGAAGGTCTCTAAGCCACTTTTCTTGATTCCAGATGGGTTTGATGATTCGTTTCTCCAGAAGGGAAGCACAAATAAACTGATTGACTTTTTTTCGAAATAACTTTATTTAAAGTTAACGTTACTGCTTTTTTACACCCATGACCCCCATCGGAATGTTATTTGAGTTTCTTTATAACGACTTTATCGCAGAAACAACTCCGTAAAATTCAAGCCATTTTAGTGCAAGAATCTTTTTCCTCATTTCCTTAAAAGAAAGGAAAGCACCGTTCTCGTTCAATAAATGAGAGTTCTTACACACACCGTGGCTCAACCAATCTTTGTAAAATACGGGTCGATTGTTTACACTTATTAGGGAGTTGAACGAGATTATCTGATCACCGATAGTGCCATTAGTGATTGCTCCAACCTCGCAATCTCGTA
Source organism: Montipora foliosa (assembly GCF_036669935.1). Lineage (NCBI taxonomy): Eukaryota > Metazoa > Cnidaria > Anthozoa > Scleractinia > Acroporidae > Montipora > Montipora foliosa. Next base: position 66,830,999 of record NC_090874.1, read on the forward strand.
CCCAGATTCCTCGGGCTTTTTGGTCAGCGGTTGAGCGCCCAGAAAGACTCTGGGATGATGGACTTAAACTATTTTTTCAATTTGTCGCTTGCATAACAATGGAGTCCGAATAATTCGGAAACCCCAGAATTTGGAGGGAGATTCAAAATCTAAAACTAATTTCAGTGCTGTTTGTATTTTCTACCTCAGAAATATGTAAATCAAATATAATAAAGCGACGGGGTTTGAATTATGTCTAATACTGCACGGGAATTTTTCCACGCTGCTAAAAACTGATTACTGCTGCTGTTGCAAAAGTACCGTGGAAAAACATTTCATCAGTCTCTTTGAGGAGAAATCCGTGGAAGAATGTCTTGTCGAAGCCATTCAGAATTACGGAAACATAAAATTGTAGTAGAAGAGGACATTGGTGTCGTTTCCACAAAACATTGGCGATCGTGTTGCTTGCACGTATTCTGCACGATGGAATGCGCTCTCAAACACCAAAAATACACTTGGAAAAAGAAAAAGATCAGTATTTTAACCTTCGCAGGGACAAATTTGATAGCCACTTTCCATTTTCGCTCTGAAACCTGCGGCTGCGCAGTTGACCGGAAGTCCGCGACTCGAGGACTGAAAAATTGGTACCAGCCAGAGCTCTCGATCCGTGGCGCTGGCCAAGAGGATCGGACGTATACAAAACATGGACCCCAGGCCCATGGACCACCCTGTGGACCCGGTCTATGGACCACCCCTCATTTTGTTACAAGCAGAGAAATCTTCAGACGATTTAAGAAAGAAGCGATCCTCGCACTTATTTGGACACTTTAAGCAGGAGTTCATGACTACGACTTATGTCACGGCATTTAACTGACCGATCTATATCTTTTCTGCAAAAAAACAAAAACACCTGTTTATGACATCAAGTTAGTTTTTTGAGAATTGTCACTGGGCTCGGGCTCGGACTCCTGCTCTCATTCGTAACAGGTATATAGGGATGTTATTTGCTTATATTTATGGGCTACTGATTAAGCATGCAATTGTCTCTTATAGACACCTATATACCATCTATTTCCAACTGATAGCTCCAAAGGGATTCGTCTATAACCCGCACTTCAAATATACATGTACATTCATTTCATTCATCGAGTCCTTCACCGGAACAAACGAGCCCAACAAACTGACCTGGCCTCAACCGAACTCACCTCCCGGAGGTCATGGGTTATTGCTGAAATTGTCCTGAGATAAGTCCAAGGATCGCTTCTCTCTCTCTTAAAGATTTTTCTGCTTTTAAAAAAACAAAATCAGGGGTGGTCCACAAGGGTAGTCCATGGACCGGGACCACAGGGTTGGTCCATAGACCTGGGGTCCATGTTTTGTATACGTACAAGAGGATGGCAGCTCTGGGAACGAGAGTGACGAAAAATTCAGAAATATTTACTTATGCGCATTCCGTGCTCATGACGTCATATGCCCTGTCAATCATTGACATATGTTTCGAACAGATTCCACTGGGATATGTGGACGGGGGTCTCTGTATCTATTCGCAAAATAAATATTTTGTTGCGATTGATACTACCTTTTGTTGACATCAGTGTCGTACGGGTCCGTCTGTAAACAGCACTCGACCAAGAGAAAAACTGTTATAGTCCATGTCCTGACTACCGACTTTTCTGAAGCCTTTTAATTACGCAGACTTCGGAAATAAGGATTGCGTGACGAGCCAAAACACTCTATGTGTGTGTTGAATCGATCGGGCCATCCTAGCTCGAACTACGATAACAACAGTCAGAGGGCTTTAATATAAAAGATGGAAATATACGTAGTGTTTCCGTTCTTCCCCATAACAATTTTCCCACTCTAGTGTTTGACTTGATTTGCGTTAATTGTTGATTTCGGTTTACAGTGTCCCCAATTAGTGCTCCAGCGCTAGAACTGCTAGACACTTTTCCTTTTTAATTCTTGGAGTAAAGTACAATTTTGAGATAAAATCTCTACTCTTACTTTCTCTCGCCCAATCAATGTTGCAACTGGGCATTTATTCGTACGTGACAATATTTTGACACGGAATAAGAGCACTCAAGGTCTTTTTTTAAAATCTGTATCTGGGCCAGTACAAACCTAGTTTTGTTCCATACTCTGTTTTTGAAACTCAGTCCTTGCTTCATACCTAGTCTGCAATCCTCGTCTTGTACCTGGTTCCATTTTTTATACCCGGTCGGCAGTACGGGTCCGCAGTCCGCAGTCTTCGTTTTAAACACCAAAGGGGGCCCAGACAAGGTGTGTGTGTGACCGATCGTTATTTTATAGTAAATGGACTGGATTTACCATTTTGCTTCATCAAACCTAGTCGTTCTAGCGCTGAAGCACTATATGGGGACACTGTAAACTGAAATTAACAATTAACGCAAAACAAGTGTAATGTTAAAGCGGTTTTTTGAGCGATTTTGAGCGTCGCATATCTCGTGAAACTACCTCTTCATCACGCCTGTGGCCAGTCGTTTGGCCAATAAAAAAATTCGCTAGAAGATCGACTTCTGAATTTGTATCATTCGTCTCTTTGATACCGCACAATTGATGCTCATTCAGTTTAAGTTCGAGTTTTAGTATATGTATAATGATTTGGTTCTAATTTTTTTGATAGGTAGCGAATTCCACGAGGTAAACTATTCCACATTTTTACACCTTTTGTTGAAAAGGGTTTAATTTGTTTGTAAAGTCTTGAGGATTTAACGAAATAGTCACCTCTTGAAGATGACCTTCAGAAATAAATAAATTAGCAATATAAGGAGGCGATAAGTGGTTAGATATGTCATGCATCAGAACAGCAACTGATTTCAAGTACAGACGAGATGCTTCCGTGAAGCATACACTGGGTTGCCTGTGGTACGTGTTACAGAAAATCAGAAGGCACTG
>NC_090874.1:66843893-66856393 GCF_036669935.1 Montipora foliosa
AAACCCTTTCATTTGGGACGGGGAGTGCGTCAAGGTTGCCCACTTTCCGGCTCACTATTCGTTATTGCTATTGAATTACTGGCCTCTCGCAATATGCAGATGACTCTACTGTACTTTTTTCTGATGTCCAATCAGTGTCAATTTAAGTGCTCTGGTCTAAAACTAAATCAAACAAAATCTGAAGTGATATTTCTTGGCTCTATGCGCCACGGAAAAGATACAACCCTTGATCTCCAAATGAGCGGTGAGCCATTTTACGCGCGTGGAGTACATTTTACATACGATCTTGAAGCGTTTGAGAAAATTTTTTTTTTTTTTGACAAATTAAAATCGCTAAAGAAAATAGTGCAGATATGGTCCCAAAGAGACCTCTCTATCATTGGTAGGATAAACATAATTAAAACATTAGCACTTTGAAAACTCGTCTTTATTTGCAGCGTCATGGAAACCCCTAAGAACTTTAGCAAAGAAGTAAACAAGGTCACTTTTGACTTTATTTGGAATCACAAACCTGCCAAAATAAAAAAGACTACTCTTATCAAGCAAAAAGCAGCTGGCCTGGACATGAAAGACTTTTCTCTCTTCGAAAAAGCACTTAGGTTAAACTGGGTCAAAAGGTTATGTGTCAACTCGGATGTTCCGTGGCAGTGCATACCAAAGTCACTCCTAGCCAGAGTTGGAGGAATGACACTGTTTAAATGTAACTATGATTATAATATCCGTAACTTAGAAAACCATCTTCCTGCGTTCTATAAACAAATTATTTTTTACTGGCAGGACATCGCAATAACCATGCCTAAAAATAAAAATGAGGTTCTCTCACAAATAATCTGGAACAACCGATTTAAAACTGTGAATAGGAAAATGGTATTTACTATTTTCACTGGTATCAAGCTGGAGTAAAACAAATCTTGGACCTTTTTGATTCCTGTGAAGGTTGCTTCCTTCCTTTTAACTCTTTTTGCAATAACTTCAATCTAAATTAAAACTTTTTACACTATTATAGCATTCTTTCTTCAATTCCCCAAAACTGGAAGAAACTATTCCAAGAAGGTTCTAAAAACACTGTTACGCCTTCCACCTCAATTAGTTCAATTGCTTCACTGACATGCAAGACATTATACGTTATGTTGCTTAACCTTGATCATGAAAATCTACCTCCGCCCACTTCTGAAAAAAAACTTTTAGCGGGTGGCATCCAAAAGAATGACTTAAATGAAGTTTACCTCTTACCTTTCAAAGCCACAAAAGAAATTAAATTAACGATGTTTCAATAAAAAAAACATTCACCCAATTTTACCAACGAATAGCTTGTTACACAAAATGAAAAAAGTCGCCTCTCCCGCCTCCCCCTTTTGTCATTCTGAGTGCCAGACAATGTGGCATTTGTTTATACTCTGTACGCAGGCAATTTCATTTTGGAATAGATTCTAGGAGTGGTACTCAATCTCTAGTAATACGAAACTGCTTCTGTGAGAGTTAGAGGTTTAGTTCGGAATTTTGCGTTGTCACACCTACTGTTTAGCCCTCAACCATCTCATTATTTTGGGTAAATATTTCTTATATGTTGACGCTTTGAATGCCGTGAACTTCCATTTTGATGATTTCGTCACACTTGTGCGCGAAAAAATCAATCTAGAAAAAATACCTTGCAATCAACTCAAATAAGGAGAAGGAATTCAAGAAAAACTGGAATTTTTTTTCTGTCCATATAATTTTATCTTGTCTTTTTTTACTCTCGACTTTTGTTTTCTGATTTATTTCTTGTTGCTATATTTTAATTTAACAACACATTGAATTTTAGAGAATTAACAGCCTACATATTGTAAGTTACAATTATTATTATTATTATTATTATTATTATTATTATTATTATTATTATTGTATTGATGAGACGGTACGACCAAGGTTTCAAACGTTTATTGTCATGAACTTATCGGAGTCTTTACAACTGGTTACTCGAGACGTTGAGATGATGAGTTCGGTAGTTCGAAATCTGGAGACGTAATCGTAGTACAAAATATTAGAGATTGTTGCCTGAATTCAACTGAAACATAATCAAAAATATTTACCCATTGGTCCGTCCGACAGTCTTCATTCAATTGCAAAATGGAACCAATTACAATTCGTGACGTAATGTCTGACGTTATTAATTATACAGATTATCGATTCTTATTTAAGCGATACACTCCGCCCGCCGAATTAAAAGTTGAAAATCAAGCAATTAGAAGTGCATCAATATCTTAACAGTTCTGTTTCTCCACGGGAACCAAAACTACCAGTTTGTGGACTGATCGATAAACGGTGACATATCCATGTCCTCTGTATTGTTTAATGGGTTCTCCTGGTCTCGGGTTTTTGTACTGAAGTTCTTCCTTCCTAACCTTTCCATCTTTTCCTGGGAATGTCTTAGTTACTGTCGCTAGTTTCCACTGTCCTCTGACCAAGTTTGAATCAGCGATGAGGACAATATTTCCTTCCTTTACGTTTCTTGCTGAGGTATGCCAGCTACTAATTGAGGGCCATTATCCGAGTAGAGCTTCGACGGATATCCTCGTAAAGATACAAACCTTCTCAGTACCATAAGGAATTTCTCTGTACTATAATCAGATGCGATGTCTATGTGTACAGCTCTGGACGCTGGACAGTTGAAAATGACTCCATATGTTTTGCCAAAACTTCGCTTTTTCACTTCATCTCGGATCTTAAACGGTCCGAATAAATCGATGGCGGTAGAGTTCCACGGAGGGGCTGGCTTTAAGCGCTCTTCTGGAAGTTGTCCCGTTATTTGTTCACTTGTTTTCTTTTCTATCTTTCTACATGTAATGCACTGAGACTTTATTGACTTAACAAGCTTGTGAAGTTTGACGATCCAATATTTAGCGCGAACCTTGCTGGCTGTTGCCGATACTCCGAGATGTCCCATGCCGTGTACATATTCAGTGTAGAGGCGAGAGAAGTGATGTCGACTGCAGGGCAGTAATATAATTTCGCGCTTATTATAGCTCATTTCAACCAAGTTCTGTACGCGGTGTCCAACAACATATATACCATCTTCTCGTTTTCGTGGACATAAACGTTTGTATTCTCCTTTCTTGATGTCATTTTCCATCTCAATTTGCGCTTCCACGATCCAAAATTTTTCAGCGTTTAAAATATCGTCATAGATTAAAGGTGCTGCGACATTTTTAAATGTTACTTTGGGTTTTCTCTTATACATTGCTAAAATTCTTGCGGTAACGGTAATTAGAATACTTTTGTATGGCAATACGTGTAGCGTGATTATCACTCTTGGCAGTGTATGGTTGCTTGACAGTGAAGTTGCGGTTCCTTGTTTAATGGTGTCTGGCAATTGCTGCTCAGTGATGTCTTGACTGATAGGCCAGTCACTTTCAGGCTTCCTAAGAAATTCAGGCCCTTTCTGCCATATACTATCCATTCCAGTATCCTTCGGACTTTTCCCACGTGTAAGCCAATCCTCTATATTGTATTCTCCTGGGATCCAATACCAATCAGTGACGTTTGTTCCTTCTTGTATTTCTCCTACTCGAGTAGCAGCAAAGGTATTGAATCCATAGGTTTCATATTTTTCATATTTTCCATTTGTTAATCTCCAACGAACATATGCACATGTGCCGTAAGCTTCTGTAGATCCATCGCTAAATATTACCAATATTGGGTCTTCTTCAGTATTATCCGGCTTAACCTTTCTTTTATTTGTGACGTAATTCATTTGGGTAAGATCTTCAAAGAATTTTGTCCAGCGACGTTTATATACTTCGGGGATGGGTTCATCCCATTCAAGTTCAGTTTCTTTGATCCATAGTTCTCTCATCAATATTTTAGCACGAATTGTGAAAGGTCCAGCGAGTCCTAAAGGATCTCTTTGATTATTTTTGTAGCTTCAGGAAACTCATTTTGCCCAAATTCTGCTGTTTTCCTCATTGCTATGGTCGCTATTGCGCCCGATGGCTTGTCGCCAAATGACACCGTATCTGGGAGTTTCATTACATCCATGTTTCTCCATAAAAATCGATGGGTGTGTTGATCTATTTCCTTTGTATGTACGGTGTGGTACATTTTTCGCATATCTCCAATGAAGGCAACTTCGTTTTCTCTAAATCTAATAAGTATGCCCAGAAGATTGTTTTGCATTTCTTGCAAGCCGTTTTTCAGTGGAGATCAATTTAGCTATCGCAACTCATTTGTTATCTGGAAGGTTTTTTGGATCTTTAATCCATGGATACTCAGCTATCAATCTTTTGCCCTTTTTGTCGTATTCCAAATTGTTCTGAATGAGATTCAGCTCTCTTTCTTCTTGTAGTGTGTAGTTTTTACTGCCAACAGAGCACTTTCCACACTTACATCCCCCACATCGTGGTTCACACTCTATGCCAAGATTTTCGATTTCATAGAAGTTAGTTATAGAAACTGTATTAACATGATGTACTCTTGCATCTTCAAATTTAGTGTGTAGCTGTGTTTCATCCCTGATCAAGTTGTGACTTCCACCGATGCATTTTCCGAATTGATTCTTTATCAATAGTAAGTGACCGATGTTTTGTTCTCGTTGAGGATGGTATGCGGCATATTGATATCCAATTAGTACTTCGATCTCCCCTGTTGGACGGTCTATGTCCTTTGTTGAGACATCCGTGAACAATATAGCAATGTAGCTTACGTCGGCGTTTTGGACGTTATTCGTGATTTTGTCGATTGCATAGACGTCGAAGTGAACTTCGTTACCGTCTAAGTCTATCAGTGGTATCCTGTATTTTTCGGATTGTAGCCTTTCTGTTCTTCCTCCAACTTTAACGATTGATAATTCCACCTTTTCTCCCTTTAATGTCTCTGCTTTTGCTTTATTATTTGTTATGAAACACAGTGAGGCAGCGCTGTCCCACATAACATTGACCCAGCGTCTTCTCGACTTTATTTTCTGAACCTGGAGTAAAAAACTATAGCCTTCTGCTGTATTGCAGGCACTGGCGGAGCCCAACACTTCATTGCTCCTTACACTTTCGTGCAGAGTTGGGTGGTATCTTTCGTTGCAGCTATTTTTTCCACACGTTTTCTTTCTTCTACAGTCTCGAAAACGGTGTCCAGGTTTAAGGCATGACCAGCAGGCACCTTTCATCTTCAATAACTGCTTTCTTTCTTCAACTGGTTTGGCCAGAAAAACCTTGCATTCGCTTGTCCAATGCATTCCCTTTTCATGAATCAAGCATTTAGGAGGGCTCGTTAAACCTTTGTTCCCCACATCCTCAATAGTCTTCTGGAGTGCTGCAGTATAATGCGTTAAGCCTTTAACTGTCTGATTTGTCGCTCGAAGTTCAGCAGTCTCGTATTCGATGATTTTTCTTTGATCCAAAAGAAACGTAAGTAATGATGGAAAGCAGTTTGATCGGTTGATGGGTTCTACGCTAGAGCAGACGATCTTAGACCATTCTTTCTTAATATCATTAGGTAGCTTGCGCTCAATGATACTGATTGAACTTGTTGTTGCGATTTCTGCTTCAAGGCCCAATCTTTGTAAATCTCTACAGCCATCTTCTACGACAGTGATAAACTCAAGGAGTTTTCTATTTTCTCCTTCCTTGATGGATTTGAAGTTTTGTATAGCATTGATTACAACATCCGTTATTTTCGTTGGGTCGCCGTATTTTCTGTCTAGTCGTTCCCACATTTCTTCAAGATTATCGTGAATGCTTTTTACACATTCTAGTGGGTCACCGCTCAAACATGAACGGAGTACGTAAGGAGCGCTTACTTCACTAGTTACGGATAATACGTGTTTCTTGAAATCTGTTTTGAATTGTGGGTATTTCCTGATGTTTCCGTCGAATGAAGGCATCTTGACCTTTTCCAATTGCAAAGGATGTATTGTCTCCTTAAGGCGCGTGTTTATTACATTATCTTCAGAATGCGATTCGATTTGACTTGAAGTATCGCTATACTGCGCGTGAAGACGTCGAAGCCATTCGATCTCTTCTTCGATGTAACGTTGTTCTTATCTCGTCATGAATTGATTTGCAGTCTTGGAATATCATGACCAAGTCGTGCTCATTTTTTCTCAACGTACTTGTTGAAATCTTTTCCTTTTTATCAGTTGTCAATAATTTCATAATTTGATCAACTGAGGACTTAAACATTGTTTCTAAGGATGCCTTTTACTTGTTCAATCCATCAAATTTTATACGCATGTCGTCTTCCTTTCTTTTGAGGAGATTCTCGCTTAAACACTTATTGTATATCGATGATGCCTGCGTGTATATTTCTTGTAGTTCATTAATCCATGCCTCTTCTTTTTCAAATGCGTCATCATCGTCCAGTATTATAGTATAAAGGTCATGCTTACCTTCAACGGTTTGCCATGCATCGGTAAGTTCTTTGAACTTGCTTTTAATGTTTTCGATACTTTCCTTCTTCGCTATGACACTGTAGAAGTCATTCTTTTTCCTCGTGAACTTTGTTTTTGCTGTACGTCGAATCTTCAGGGCGTTCTCTGTCATCTTGTTGCTCCTAACCAATCTTGCTTTGGTTTCAATGGATTTCGAATGTATTTATGAGACGGTACGACCAAGGTTTCAAACGTTTATTGTCATGAACTTATCGGAGTCTTTACAACTGGTTACTCGAGACGTTGAGATGACAAGTTCGGTAGTTCGAAATCTGGAGACGTAATCGTAGTACAAAATATTAGAGATTGTTGCCTGAATTCAACTGAAACATAATCAAAAATATTTACCCATTGGTCCGTCCGATAGTCTCCATTCAATTGCAAAATGGGACAAATTACAATTCGTGACGTAATGCCTGACGTTATTAATTATACAGATTATCGATTCTTATTTAAGCGATACAATTATTATTATTATTATTATTATTGTTATTGTTGATGTTATTGTTATTATTAGTGTAGTGTAAGTAGCGAATACGGTGTAGGTATACATGTAAGTATCAAAAAACAAAAAAATATTCAACATTCCTTAGGAAAATTCCGATAAGTTACTGTGTTATTACCATTGAACGTTTCGTTCAGGGCTAGTTTTTTGCAAGCAAAAACCATGCTATGACCACTAATCGCGACATGATGTACCCCGGAACACGCATTGTACTCCCCACGCGCATAACTCCGAGATAAAGTCGACTCAGGGAATCGGCACCAAAGAAAAAACGCTTGGCTCGTGCATAATTTCATCTATTATTTATCATGAGGTAGCTCTAAGGAGCCCTCGCTAATTCTACGTCAGCTCTTCCATGAGATGGCTCACAGGAGTCTTTGATTTTTAAACGATTCGAGTGTCAAAATGTATGCCACATCTATAATCCTGCAGGATCTACTTCCTTTGTCATAAATTAAAATGTCCGGTCCGGGTTGCTCGATGATGTTATCTGTTTAAATCTTCATATCCCAAATTTTTCGTTTTCAGAAACCCTTTGCTCGTACCACTTATCTGCGTGTTCTAGGTCATGCGCTTTGCACTGTTGCCAGTGGATAGCCTGGGCAATTTTGTCATGCCGACATTTCTCGTGTTGTGTCTGAACCAGATTCTTACATTCACACAACAAATGGGCCACAGTTTTGTCTCCACACAGCATTCACAACCGGGAGATGTTCTATTTGGTAGTGTGGTTTTTAGTTGATCTTGCCCTGATGGCTTGTTCTAACACTTTCACTTGCTTCCTTTACATCTTCTTTTTTTAGGCAACTCCAAATTTGCTCACCCCTAAATTCAGTGTTCCTGATAAATTCACTGCAGATTTTTATTTTCCAAGTTCTCTTTTTGTTTGTCAGTATTGCCCTCCCTTCCTTTTTCACCTCTTTCATAATTCTTTTACCACTTTCTGTAACGTAAGCATCGTCGAACGAAGTGAAAGATCAAAGATCAGAGATACCGAAATGGAAATTAAAAATTTGAACTACTTGAAATCTTTTACATAAACTCCCTTTGTGGTGAAATGAATAGTCTTTTTTTTTTCTTTCAGTTTTTGTTGGCATTTGAATTTGGAACTGAGACATTACGAAATAGTGATAGTTGTTCTCAAACTAACAAAATACAAAGTTGGTATTTTAATTTCTGTAAGTATCTATCGAGCACCCGGCTTTTTTCACGTTGACAGTTCCGTTGCCCTCTGACTACACTGTCCCGATTTGTGTTGCCAAGTGCGAATATCATTTTTATTCAGGCTTTTTATTTAAGTTACTAATTGTTAAATGTATCTGAGATTATTAGTTTCTTTTGTTAAAAGGTAATAATTTATTTTCTTTGGTTTTTTAGAGTTTTCAAAGCAACGTCTTTTGAATGGAACGAATGGAATCATCTCATTTCAATTTCAGTCACATAACAATAAATGCCTGTATCCACATTACAGCTGGCAGATCGCAGCGAAGAAAGGAGAAAAAGTCAAGTTAGTGATTCAATCCATGGACATTTCATGGTGGGACGGGTCATGTACTCTTGTTTACATGGAAATTCAAAATGGAACCTACGCAGATGGCAAACCGATGAGTACAAGAATTTGTAGTTCTCTCTTATCTGGCATTGTAACATTTTACTCGCACGAAGGTCAGAGCCTAGAATTGGTGCTTAACATTAAGCTTGCAAAGAGGCCTTGGAGCTGGGTGTACTTTACAGCTACTTACACAGTTATTAGTTACGACGACACTGTGTCCAATGGTAAGCACACTCAAGGGAAGCTGCAGAGTCAATAGTGACTCAATAGCAGTACTAGTTGAAAATACTTTCTTGTAGGTTTTTGTGCTGGTCGTGCAAAAATCGAGGATAGTATTAAAATGTTGTATGATATAATCTTCACCTAGAAATCAGGCCTGGACTCACCAAATTCAGCAACACGGAGCCACAAAATAATAATCAATAACAAAAAACATACTAAGGAAAGTTAAGTGTGACGACGATATAGGTTGGATTTTCTTTCCCAGTTAGTCCAATGGTTGAGAAATAGTGCAAACGTTTGTTGGGACTTGTCACTGAGGATTTTACGCAACGACGGCGGCTGCGTCAATCGCAACAAATTATTGTTTGAAAGAGGAAAAATAGTCGTGCTGCCTTTGCGGCACACATTCTAGTGCACTTCTTTGTCGCAGTTTGCAAAAGAACAACGTAAAGAAACCACTGTTAGGCATTCATTTTCTAGCCTCACGTTAAAACTGCTCGTACGAATCCCGATGCAGGATAATCCGCTCGTATTCTCCAAAGTAAATAGGAGAGAGTAATCGCGATAGAGTAATTACGATAGCGTTAACTGTTATTTTGAATTTGGGTTTTCGGAGACGTTACGCTGGCCGTTGCTTAAACAACCTACTCATAACTACATGTAAGTCTGAAACATTGTGATTACTGTCGCTGACAGTTGAGTTCAATTTACATGGTTTCTTTTCTTTTATGACTTGGATCTCATAAAGCACTCGCCAGGTGCCCTTGTTGTCCGATTTCACAGCGTCTTATAATTCCTTTTTATTTTTAATTATGTAAGCGTTAAGCCGTTCCTAATTTTAAAATTTATCGTCTTACTTCTTAGGGCCTGCCCAAATGGGAAACGTTTGGCGACCAAACAGCATCAAACATTGTTTGGTGAATCAAAATTTTACCGTTTGACCACCTTATTTGGTGCTGTTTGATCGTGTTTGGTCGTATTTGATAAAATTTGAAGGTCATCAAACGTTCCATCAAACAACTTAAAACATTTCCTCTATTCTCTTGTTAGATGGGCGAAGTTTGTTCATTTGGACAGCCATATCAAACATATTTGGCGCGTGCAGGCGTACCACACTTGCTCAGCCGCTTGTGTTGTTTGCATATTTGTGACCCATAGTTCTTTGCTTGTGGAGTTTGTCCTGAGTTAGATCAAACATGTTCCAACCATTTGGCCCCTCAATTCAACCATGCGTACGCCAAGCATGTTAGATACGGCTGTCCAAAGGAACAAACCTCGCTCATCTAGCACGAGAACAAAAGAAATGTTCTAAGTTGTTTGAGCGAATGTTTGATGGCCTTCAGATTTTATCAAACCCGATCAAACAGCACCGAATAACGTGGCCAAACGGTAAAATGCTTGGTCACCAAGCAATGTTTGATGGTGTTTGGTCGCCAAACATTTTCCTGTTTGGACAGGGCTTTATAACAAGAAGTGAATTTGAAAGAATTTCTTTACATAGTTCTAGACAGCCTTTTTAATAACCATGGTTGAATTTTTTTGCAATAGAAAACAAGTTAATATTTTGTCAAAAGACTTTTAGGGATAGAATGATATAATATTATTCTCTACTTCGTGTACATTCGTGCTGCTTATTATGGAGTAAAAATATTCTTTCACTTTGATAGACAAAATATCTACGATTAACTGGTTAAAAAGCTTACTTCAACGCTAACAGTCAGACAATATTTCGTGGTAAGGAAAAGTTCTGTCCCTTTCACGATCAAAATTTCATGTTTAATACGTATTTGAAAATCATGGTAGCACTTGCTCGACTATTCCAAGGTTTTTCACTTGATAACAAGAGCTTGATTGCAATGACAATACCAACTCAAGAGCTGTTTAGAAAATGAACACATCGGTTAAATTCGTCTTGCGCGCGGAATTCAAAAAATCAGTCAAGCAAAAAAGCGCACCACTTAGTAATTAGCATCTACTTTGAAGAAACTGGAGGATTGGGAGCACTGTTAAATTTAGAGCTCACTGAATATTCGATCCTCCAGTTTCGAGAAACTAAATTCCTATGCGGCAGGAGTTATCTCTTTTTCCAGCCCATGTAACGCAATAATCCTCAAGATGTTATCTGTTTTAAAAATTGGTTTAGAATGTTCCAACTACGGATTTCTAAACGAGTCCAACCGAGCAATGACCTATGTTAACCGCAGCATTGGTAATCTGTGCGATTCCACGTTGTCTGGTTGGTATCGATTTAGCGGAGAGGCTGGAACTCAGATGGCAGATTCTTGTCGAAAGATGTATCACTGCAACACAGACTCACCAGGCTGGCTCGATGGCTCGCATCCTACAGTGGCTGAGGGGATTGTGCAACGAAAAGTCTGTTTTTTGCAACACTTGAATGGGACTGACTGCTGCTACTTTTCAAAGAACATCAGTGTTCGCAACTGTGGAGCGTTTTATGTTTACCGCCTTGATCCACCCAGGTGTTACTCACGTTACTGTGGCAACGGACTGCCACAAGCACCAGGTCAGAACGCATTTATCAGATTTTCTGCCAGACTAATGTACAATAAAAAAGCATTTTGAATTTGACTTTAACAATAGCAGATCTTCTGTTTATCCATTTGTCAAGCTTGAGTGAACCATTTACCAGTGAAATCACCATTTGCCCTGTTGGCTTAATGGAGCTCACCTGATAAACTCTCGGGATCTTAAAATAAATGAGGAGAAAGTGATGACTGTGATTACGTCCACAAATGGTTGGACTTTTGAACCTTCCCTTGGACAAATTGCAGAACTCCTTGCTTCTGTTGGTACTGCACTTACAGTCCAATACTGATGAGTGCACGGTTTTAGTCCGTGTTCCCTAGAAAAACAGGCTCGCAGGGCGTACATAAATCCAGAATAAAACAGGTTTATTGGAAGTGTTTATGATATGTCGGATTCCTACAAACAAGCTTCAAAATCGAACAACAGGACTTGCTTTCAAAATGGATTAAATTATCGCTCTAAGGAAAAATAAAGTCGTCTGTAAATCCTTTATTTTGCAAAAACAATGGTGAAGCTGAAGAGGTGAACAAATACTACGTTTCCATGAACTCTCACATTCCTTGTCATAAATACCGATCATAAAAAACCGCTAGTTTGTCCCCTTTTTGTGCCTTTATCCTTTTTTCGTTAACAAAGCCGGAGACGTTAAAAACCAAAGGGACACTGGTCGCAAAGAGTTGAGAGCGAGTTTCTGCTGTTGTGGTCTATGTCGGCCAGCATGTTACTTCAATTCGCTAGCTCAACTTTTGATCGAAGGAGACCATTGAAACAAAATACTATTTGACCAAGACCCATATTACTAGTATTACACTCATTCCAACATAGTCAATGAGCTTTAACAATTCCTTTTTAACATTTCCCTCAGAATGTTCAAACTACAAATTTCTCAATGATTCCCGTATAGCCGCAACATACACCTTGTGGGAACAACCGCATTATTCTTGCAATGACAAATTCAAGCCTGGCTGGCACCGGTTTGTCGGAGAGGCTGGAAACCAGATGGCTGATACTTGCGTTAAGATGTGTCATTGTGCTTCTTGGCATCCAGGCTGGCTTACTGGAGGGCACCCTTCTGTGGAGGATGGTACTGTCGTACGTAAAGTGTGTTTCGTGGGAAGTCTAGGATGTTGTAAGGCTTCGGTGTACATCAGTGTTCGGAACTGCAGTGGATTTTACGTTTATAAGCTGACGTCCATGCCATACGGTCATTGCGACTATGGATACTGTGCAAGCAGCGGATTTGAAGAGGCAACAACCTCAGGTAAACGCTGTTC
>NC_090874.1:66861393-66868893 GCF_036669935.1 Montipora foliosa
GATCTGCTAATCGCCCTTTCTCGCAGTCGGAGACTGATATACGAAGGGCGCAGCTCAACGAGGTCGGATCGAAGGAGCTGTGCTGCCGGGTAGGCGCTCGGCCCCTGAACACGACCCATGTTTGACCTCGGAGCACAGCACCACAGCCTGATGGAATAGGCCGGAAGTCCATTTTGAGGAGGGAGGAAAACCGGAGTACCCGGAGGAAAACACTCAGAGTCAGATTGAGATCGACTGAAACTCAGGCCACATACGACCCAAGGCCAGAGTTGAACCCGGGTCACAGAGGTGGGAGGCACGGTTGATGACCACTAAACCACCCTGACTCCCCATTTTCACTGTCGATATAACATCTTTATACACCGCAATTCCCAACAATGAAGGCCTTCAAGCACTAAAATACTTTTTAAACCAACGTCCACCCAAAAGCCCGAGCTCGGAAACTTTACTCCGTCTAGCTGAACTGGTTCTCACACTTAACTGCTTTTCATTTGGCGACAACCACTACAAACAAATCAGCGGCGTTGCAATGGGAACTAAAATGGGACCTGGCTACGCCAACCTTCTCGTAGGTTTTATTGAACATAATTTTTTCTCTAACTACCACGGACCAAAACCTGATCTTTACAAACGTTTCATCGATGACTGCGTCGGCGCTATTTCATCCAGCAAAGAGGAACTCGACCAATTCATCACTGCAGTCAATTATTTCCACCCGGCACCTGGGAAATTTCCGAAAATTCACTAGCTTTCCTCGACATTAAACTTTCAATCAATGGCAACAGTTTATCTACCAGCGTGCACTACAAACCAACGGACTCTCATAACTATTTATTACATTCGTCCTCTCATCCTCAACACGTGAAAAATGCCATTCCATTCTCTCAATTTTATTAGACTGAGGCGCCTTTGTAGTAACGACTACGATTTTAACAACAAATGTGAAGAAATGTGCCAGTTTTTCAAAAAACGGGGCTACCCAGACTCCGCTGTCACCATAGGCAAACATCGTGCCCGAGAAATCGATCGAGATACCGCACTACAACCACTACAGAATGAAGAAACCAACAGAATTCTATTCACCCTCACCTACCATCCACAAAACCTTGCAGTCAAAAATGTAATTCTCAAAAATGTCAAAATTCTCCACAATGATCCCGAAACTAAACACATATTTTCTCTACCACCACTTCAGTATTTCATTTAAACGGGACAAAAACATAGACAACTTTCTAGTTAGAAGCGCTTTCAAGTCAGAAAACCAACCAGGAACTTTCAAATGTACACGCACACAATGCAAAACATGTTCCTTTATTTCTAACATGGTTACGATTTCAGGACCTAATCGATCTGCTAAAATCACTGACCACTTCACATGCATCTCCGCAAACGTCATCTACTGCATAACCTGCACACTATGCACAAAGATCTACATAGGCGAAACAGGGAAAAGATTGGCGGACCGCTTTCGCGAACACCTACGAGATGTAGAAAAAAACGACACAGATGCCTCAAAACCAGATGCACGCCAATTGAATCTTCCTAATCACTCCCACCACAACATGACTATTTGCGGCCTATCCTTACGCCACGGAAACACAGAAAGCCGTAAAAATCTCGAACAAAACTTTATTTTTCATCTGGGCACACTTTATCCACACGGAATCAATGAACACCTCTCATTCCATTAATCTATTCACAGATTCACGTCATCCTATTTCTACCAATAGCAAAGCTCCTCCGCACACATATAAACCTACAACAGCCACAATTCCTCTATTCGCTCCGGTGAAGGGCTAACGCTCGAAACGTCAGCTTTCCAAATCTTTCACGGTGGTAATTCGACCTTTATCAACTCGTTTGATAAAATCAATTTCTGTTTCAATCTCCCACCGACGCAGTACCACAGTTTCTTTGAATTATGTTTACCAAACGGAAGGACGCTAACCTCTTTTTCAAATGAAAATCCCTTACAATTCCCCTAAAATCAATCCAGATGTCTTCGCTAGCCTCTAACGAACCTCTCTATGTATTTTTTTTTCCGTTAACTTGGACGAAAATTGATTTCCTTTTTTTTTTCCAGTTCACTACAGTCACGCTACAGATTAATTTTGGCATATCACAGAAACGGAAGTAACACCAATCGCTCATGAGTCCGGGCAGTTAATTAATAGCTCTTTTTTTTTTTCAAGACACATTACGGCCGAATAGACCTTATTCGAGATGGCCGCCGTGTTGGATTTGCTATTATCATGCAAATTAGCTACACACTTCTGAGGGGCCAACACAAGTTCGAGAGGTTATAACGAACATCTTAGCCACACAGATGATTTGTTTCACGGTCATTGAATGTTTCTCAAATAGAATGATTGCACAGGTTACTTCAATGTTTTTTTTTAGTGAAAAATGAGCAGATAACGAAGTAGAAAGTCAAAATGTCAAAGGCAATCAAAGATATAAAATTATTATAGAAGGTACTTAATTCTAAATTCTAAAATGTACTTTTAGCAATGTTATTTCAATGTTTCGACGAGCCGACTTTCCGCAATTTGCCTTTTTTTCCAATGTTTGTTCCCCAGCATAACAAGTGGTAATTTGCATGACAATTTGAAAACCAACATGGAGGCTATCGTGAATAAGGCCTATTAATGAATTAAAAAATAATTTTTTCATCATCACGGATGGACATTTTCGTGTGATTTCCATTGAAATCATTTAACTCCCTGAAGAAGTCAGGCCGTGCCTGACGAAATATTGGTCTCAGAAGTGCAACCAGCCTTGCATAATTATTTTGCTTTTAGTCTACAAATTATTTGCTCGTTAGATCTCCCACGATCCGGCAATTGTACTTTGTTCACGTGACCCTTACTTAAAATTTTCCGTGTCGTCCATATAGAATGTGGGAGGCGCGATGGCCTCATGGTTAGTGTGCTCGACTCCGGAGCGAGTGGTCCGGGTTCGGGTCCTGGCCAAGGAAATTGTGTTGTGTTCTTGGGCAAGACACCTTACTCCCACGGTGCCTCTCTACACCCAGGTGTATAAATTTATACACCCCGGCGTAATGCTGGGGTAACCCTGCGATGGACTAGCATCTGAGTTTTCTGTTGATATTCTGGCAATCAACGAAACAAAACTTGACGAATCCATGGAAAGTTCCGAGCTCCATATACCTGGCTACGAATTTATCCGTCGTGACAGAAGTAGAAATGGTGGAGGAGTAGGTTTTTATATTAAGTCTTCTAATTCTTATGTAGTGCGCTCAGATCTAAATGTAATTAATCTCGAAAATTTAATCATAGAAATTCGTAAACCGAACTCTAGGCCTTTTCTGATAGCGACATGGTACAGACCTCCCTGTTCTCCTACCGATTTATTTTCAAGTTATGAGTCATTTATCGACAAGGTTGATTCTCTTGACCTTGAATACTATTTGTTGGGTGACTTAAACTGTAATTTGGCCTCTTCTACACCTGATGCAAACACTCGTCATTTACTCGAGATTTCGGATTTATATGGGCTCAATCAATTAATAAATGAACCAACTCGTGTTACTGAATCCTCATCTACATTAATCGATTTGATTTTTACTAATCATGCAGATAAGGTAAGCTGTTCCGGTGTCTCCCATATTGGCATCAGCGATCATAGCCTCGTCTATGTTTATCGTAAACTTTCTTCTGATTTATCATCTAAAGGACACTCTTACATCTCTTATAGAAATTTTAGAAATTTTAATCGAGATAATTTTCGAAATGAAATCTCTCAACAAGACTGGCTTTCGATGAATCTGAAGATCCAAATTTGGTTTGGTCTAACTGGAAAAAAAAATTTTGGCGTTGTCAATTCTCATGCTCCAATTCGAACTAGACGTGCTAAATTGAATAACTCACCCTGGATTAATTCAGTCTTCCCGAATAACTCACCCTGGATTAATTCAGTCTTTGCTGTCGTGATGCTGCTAAAAAGAAGGCGATAAAAACAAAGAATCCTCATGACTGGGCTTATTACAGAAAATTACGAAATAAAATCAACAATAATGTAAAAACCACTAAGGCATCCTATTATCATAATAGTCTTATTCAATCCGAAGGAAACTCTCGAAGGACTTGGAAAACTATTAATCACCTTATGTCCCGTCGTCAGAACAACCAGCTGGTAAAGGAAGTCAAAGTAAATGATATATCTATCTGTAATTCTAACGAGATTTCCAATACCTTTAACGAACATTTTTCAACTATTGGGCCCAGACTAGCCCGCGAAATACCTTCTACTTCGGACGAAGTGTCTACTTATTTAAACAATTTTCCTGAAAACTTCAACAAATTCTCTTTTCGTCCAACTACTAGTAGTATTGTTTTTACTCATCTAAATCGATTGTCGAAAACTAAATCTACTGGGTTAGACAATATCTCTGCTAAGTTAATTCGTGAGTGTGCTGATATTATTTCAGGTCCGTTATGTGACCTGTTTAATAAATCTTTGATGTCTGGCATATTTCCTGACGATTGGAAATGTGCCAGAGTGATTCCGTTGTTCAAACAGGGCGAGTCACTTGATTTGAACAACTACCGACCTATCTCTGTCATTTCAGTTGTCGCCAAAGTGTTTGAGAGGATTGTGTACGATCAGTGATACAACCTCTTAAGTAACGAGGGAATCATCTCTAAACAACAATCCGGTTTCCGGTCTTTGCACTCTACTGTTAGTGCTCTTCTTGAAGCCACTGACAGTTGGGCGTTTAATATCGATCGTGGCTACGTAAATGCCGTAGTGTTCCTCGACTTAAAAAAGGCCTTCGACACTGTTGATCATGAGATAATATTAACTAAAATGAATCAGTACGGAATTCAAGGGAAATCGCTTGATTGGTTTAAATCATATTTGACGAATCGCACACAACGGTGCTCCGTTAACGGTTGTCTCTCTGATTTTACCACTCTTAAATGCGGTGTGCCACAGGGAACGATCCTTGGCCCTCTTTTATTTCTAATTTATATTAATGATTTGCCTAACTGTCTATCGTTCAGCGTTCCTAGAATGTATGCTGATGATACACATATTACTTATGCTGGCTCTGATTTACATCTGATTCAGTCTAGTATATCGCATGACCTTGAAAAGCTAAGCAAATGGCTTGTGTCTAACAAACTTACTTTGAACGCTACAAAGACTGAATTTATGTTGATCGGATCCAGGCAAAGATTAAGCACTTTATCTGATACTCTTGAACTCTCCATTGATAATGTTCCAATTGAAAAAGTTTCCTCAGTGAAATCACTTGGAATATATGTTGACGAAAATCTAACATGGTATCTCCACGTTGATAGACTGTGTAAAAAGATTGCTTCCGCAATTGGAGCCATTAAACGAGTTAAGCCATTTGTGCCTCAATCAACTTTACTCAGTATATACAACTCACTAGTTCAACCCCATTTTGATTACTGCAGCCTAGTCTGGGGTAATTGTGGTAAAACATTATCTAACAAGCTACAAAAACTACAGAACCGTGCTGCACGAGTGATAACTTCATCGAGCTATGACGCTGATGTTAATTCCTTGTTTGACAAACTCAGCTGGAAAGACTTAAATTCTCAACGTCAAATTCAGAAAGCTTTAATGGTTTTCAAGTCTTTAAATGGTCTGGTTCCCGAATATCTCACGTCTAAATTTGTAACGCGTAATGTATCAAACTATGCTCTGAGGGATTCGGCAAATAAACTTGTTAACAAACTACATGAAAAATAGTTTTAGTTACAGCGGCGCAACTCTTTGGAACAGCTTACATCGTAACATTAGGGAATCTAGTTCCATAGATCAATTTAAACGCCTTCTCTATCAAAATTTTTAAATACACGGCATTCATGGAAATCAGGTCTGTAGGTAGCTTATTTTGTAAATTAATGTAATAATAGGATTAGGATTTTAGATTTTAAGATTTTAAGATTTTACAAATCTCTTTTTTGGAATTGTACCTGATGAATTTTGTACCGTGTATATTTTAAGTAAATAAATAAATAAATCCCATCCAGGGGGGAGTTCAAAATACTCCTAGTCGCTTAATGCTACGGAAACCGGGTATAAGCACCGGCGTGTTGGGTCATCGGCTCGGAAAGCGCTTACCTCCATATAGAATGGGTGCGTAATAGTCGCCTCCTGGATTTCATAAATAATAATAATAATAATAATAATAATAATATAAATAACGATTTATTAACAGCATTTCTACAGACTAGCTCTACATCTGTTAAATGAAACTAAATAGATATCTGTTAAATGAAACTAACATGTAACAAGAAATTATACGCTATACTATATACATATTACATATTATTTACACTAAGATCTAAAATCATGAAAATCAGGATGATAAAATTACCAGATATGGAAATTAAGCCAACCGCATAATAGCCTTAGCTTTTAGAATTTTAGCACTTTCCTTAACAAAATGATGGTAATCTGTAATAGAACTTATGCTGGGTAGTAAATCATTCTACAAGTTTGCAACGGAGCCGTGAAATGTTCCTTTTAGCAGGGAAATCTGCAGAAGTGGTGTACTACTTGATCGTAAGGTGCGACTGGGATCATGTCTAGAGAGTGTCAGGTATTCAGGCCAGTTGTTGTTGTAAAGAGCAACCGCCGCTCTACCGACTGAGCTACAAGGTCAGACGGGAGCAGGCCGTGGGAACTGAAGATGTAAAAGACAAGGCGTGGCAAGGCGGAACAAGGCGTGGCAAGTGGGAACTGAAGATGTAAAAGACTTTAACATCTTCAGTTCTCACGGCCTGCTCCCGTCTGACCTTGTAGCTCAGTCGGTAGAGCGGCGGAGATCTAACTCGAACGTCGTGGGTTCAATTCCCACCCTGGTCAGAGTTTTTCTCTGTCCTTGTGTGGGCCCATTTCCATCAGTAGGGCTAACGCTCACATGGTTCATATGGGATAGAAATCTAGCACTTCACATTACCTTCTATTCAGTTAACTCTATATCAATATCAGGCTGTCCAAGCAAGCTTGGGATTCTGTTAAAAATGTGATCAGCTAGTTTCCATTCTTTAGTATCATCAAAGACCTTAGACGCCTTGTCAGCTACAATTTTGGTTACCACTTCCGTATCTCCCTTGCCATTTGTTACATGGTATGGAGTGGGAACCCCCTCCCATCCTTCCCTTCTTCATATTACGTATGTAGGCCACAGTGGTTGTGTTGTCATGCAGCACTTTGATATTTTTCTGTTGATGTTTATTTCCCTGCACAGGGCTTGCGAACCCAAACAATCTAACTTGAGTTTAAGTGATGTTCGCTTTCTGCTTCAGACCATCTCCCCCTGTGGCTTTAGCCTGTGCCCCACCCCTGAGTGGAGGCGTCAATGTGCAGAATATGGTGGATTTTCCTTCTTTCAATAATCCTCTTTGAAATTAAAGCCTTTCATATACACCAGATAACATCTGACCTTGCCCCCCTCTAGAGCAAGTGGGTGGATGTGGCTTTGTCTAGAAGTTTCCT
>NC_090874.1:66886393-66898893 GCF_036669935.1 Montipora foliosa
GAATAATTACTAGAAAAAACTCCATGTCTTCATTATCAAGCTAATAAAATGTAGTGAAAGATATATATACTTCAAAAACTCATTAATAAATCATGAGGTTAACAGCCTATTAAAACATCGATAAAACGTCACATGTATGAACCTTTATACCTTGGTAATCTATGATCATTCTGAAAAGCCCGGTGGCGGCTTCATTTGATTTCAGTGCCAAGGAAGTGCGGGGCTGAATGTGCAAACAATGCAATTATCGCTTATTCTCAAATGAAACGACCTCTATATAGAGGTCACTAGTTATCTTTTATATAAAGGTCACTAGTGTTCTTTATGGAATAGTCCTAATCATTTTCATCCTTGAAATTTCAGCCATTACAAAAGTCTGGGCGGATACTTTTTACCCATCTTCCTTCCAAACTTCTTCAACAAATTTTGTTAACCAAAAAATTCAACGACTTTTCCGTCATGTTTACAATGTTCGTATCTAGAATTTGGATTTTCTCCAGTTGCACGTCGAACCTTGCTTCTTTTTTCGCTACTCGTTCGTTCAGCCTTGCATTTTTCCACTGTGCAAAAATATTAAAGGACCATTTTGTGACATATCGTGTTGATTTTGTGGGGGATTTTTCCAACAGTGCCTCTTCTTCATCGGCAGTTTTTAATTCTCTGAACTTTCTCTTACGCAGCATTTTTAACCAACCTCTTTCAACCACTCAAAAATTCATTCGCAAAGGGCTTTTTGAAACTTATGAATAACAGCGCACAAAGACAATGGAAAACGTAAGAAAGCGAGTCGATGTAAAACTTGTCACAGATGAAAACAAATCATTAAAATTAACTTCAAAACCAACTTATGTAAGCAGCAAAATATTCAATGAAAATCTAGTAGTAGTTCATAAGATCAAAGAAACACTAATTCTTAACAGGCCGGCATATGTAGGAATGTGTATTCTTGATCTTTCAAAGACTTTAATGTATGATTTTCACTACAGTTACGTCAAAAAGAAGTATGACAGCAAAGCTAAATTATTATTCACAGACACACACAGACTCACTAACTTATGAAATTGAAACCGATGATGTGCATTAAGAACACCCTGAAAACTTCCCATATTTCGACAAAACCAATAAAAAAGTAAGATGTAAATTCAATGATGAGACTACTGGTATTCCTATATCACAAAGTTTATTGGTTTGCAATCAAAGATGTATACTAACTTACATGAAAGATAACGGGCAAGGCGGAAGGGCCGCCAAGGGAAATCAAAAAGAACGTTATTAGAAATGCCATCAAACATGAAGACTATAAAAAAACACTTTTAAACAACGAACAAATATATCATACAATGAAAACGATAAAAAGTCAAAACCATGAATTAGGAAGCTACGAACTTAACAAAGTGTCATTGCGTTGATAAATACGAAAAGACTAAAAAACAAATTCGATCTAACAACTACCTACGCTTGGTCTTGCACTGAGGTTGGATAGGTCTTCAAGTGTATCTAAGATTAAGCTCATAGCTACTAGCATGAAAGTGAGGAAGACGGCCATGTAACATGTAGTTCTCGCTGTTTACAGTATTATTGAAAAGACGTTCAGTTATCTCCTGCCGCCTCTTATACAGTGTCCAGCCTTCTCTAAAAAAAATGATTTGGTAGCTTTAACTCTGTATACGAAGATCCAAAGACTGCAGGGAATGCGCCACGAATCTTAATGATCCGCAACCCTCACATTCTTGCCAAGGTAGCCCCAGCACCAACGCAATGGCAATGTAACGAAATTTCCTGCACAGGATTAAAAGATGGAAGAAATAATCAATTTCTTTGTTACTCCACAACTTACCAAGTTGACATAGTTTTCATATCGACTTTGTAATGTGACAGTATAAATTAATCAGGGGCACCCAACGATAATCTTCGGCGAAATACGTGTTCGCGAGAGTTAACCTGTTCTAAAAATTTCGGTTCTTGCCAAACAGCTATAGGTTTCTGTACACAAACATCACCTAAAAGATTCGCAACCATGGGAAAAGTAGTGCTTTTCGGAAGGGGTATTTTTGCAGTTTTTGGCACTGAAAAGGTCACCTAGAACTTCGGGTGACCAAATGGTTCGCTGGGAAGTTCTTAGAAGGTAACGTTCAGCTAGCAATTTCTGAGACGTCATTCCCTAAAATTTTCGGACACTTCAATTTTCAGCTAAGATATCCGAACAGATCAACTTCTTCTAGGTGAAAAAAACATCTGTTTAGAAAGTCTTAATACATTACAAGGAGCATAGTAACATATCCTGTTTGAATCCTTTGTTATTAATAAGGGATGGGCACATCACTCCGGTCTCCGCAAAAGACCACTAGATCAACTGTAAGAAGCAAAACGCAACTTCTTGTCGAGAACAGGTATGATTTATTACTTGGTACACCTCTTCCCATACCTTAATAAACCCCCGAACTACAAATAAACCCCCAAAACAACGAAAAAGCTAAGCTGGTGAGTGCCAGGCGCCAGGAAAACCACTCCCTGGAGAGGTGCCTTACCCACGGAAATCCAATCTAAAAGTGGCATTGTTGACAGCTTCAAGGGGGTTAAAAGGAACTTGAAACTCCCCTTCTGAAGTGGAAAAAAAATGTTCACACTTCCACCTTTTCCTTGGGCTCTAGAAAAGTAATTTAAAAGGGGGAAAACTCGTGGGTAAGGACTCCTTGCCAGGAGACAGAACTCCCGCGCCTTACGAATCGAAACGCCCACAAGCATGCCCAAGAAATAGACATACCCACGTGAGTTACTGGCCCTTTAAAGGAGAAATAAAGAACTATAGAAACAAGATACGACTAAGGATTAAATAGCAAACAGACTTATTGGTAATAAATGAACAAGCAAACTGCTTCCAAACAAGACCGTAGAATCCTCTTACGAGGAGAAAACACAAGTCTCCCTTATACTGGAGGTTTAGAGTTCGGGCCTGGACAGTCTGACCGTTTTGAAGGACCTGCGTTATACCGTAGATCAGAGAGGCGCTTGAAACATCTCGACTGTATGTGGCCCAGTTTTCCACAATAAAAGCTCTGGACGGAACCGAAAGCGCCTCTATAACCTTGATTAGGAGCGGGAAACTGCCAAGGTCGGGGTAGAGCTGGAGCGCATCTCCGAACAGACTTATCGACCTTGGACATGACATCTAGGACACGTTCCTGATGCTTATCTCCCAAATATTTCCTGAACTGATCAGGGGGGATTGAAGTCTTGACTTTGAGAGCTTGAAAAACAGCTTGGAAATAAGGCAATTTAGCTTGGTTCGATGAACGGGCCACCGCTTTAAGCTCAATCAGGACATCGAACGCCTCATCCTTGTCAAACGGGGGATTTTTTCCTCAAGAGGAGGGACGCGAGCTTGGATAAAACATCTTCGACCGATTCCTCTTTTCCCCCTTCAAACTTCTGAATTCACTCCCTCAAAACTTGCAAAGGGTCGTTGTCTTATAACCAGGAATACTTGAGTATAAGGACCAGAAAAATTAAAAAAAAACAAACAAGAAAAAACAACCCTTGACAGCTTGAAACTGGACACTGAAAACAAACGTGTGAGGAAAGAACAATGCCGGGCGACTAAAATTGTGAAACGCGGAAAACAACCAGGCCGAGCAGTATGCACCTAGCGACAGGTGCGAAACAATACACTACTTCGCAGGCACAATAAATACAGCTGCCATCCCGCAGGCACAATGAAATCTCGTAATCAAGCCCGCAAGCACAATAAAATCTCGTAATCAAGCCCGCAAGCACAATGAAATCTCGTAATCAAGCCTGCAAGCACAATGAAATCTCGTAATCAAGCCCGCAAGCACAATAAAATCTCGTAATCAAGCCCGCAAGCACAATAGAGCCTGCAGGCACAAAAAAATTCTCTTAACCAAGCCCGCATGTAAAATAAACACAACGTAAACAACCCCAAAGGCACAATAAATTCTCGTAAACAAGCCCGCATGTAAACTAAAGCAACGTAACAAGCCCGCAGGCACAATGAAATCTCGAAATCAAGCCCAAAAGCAAAATAAAATCTCATAATCAAGGCCGCAGGCACAAATCTCTTAAGCAAGCCCGCATGTAAACTAAAACAACGTAACCAAGCCCGCAGGCACAATAAATTGTCTTAAACAAGCCCGCATGCAAAATAAAATCATAATCGTAAACAAGCCGGCATGCACGATAAATTCTCGAGAAAAAGAAACCCGCAGGCACAAACCCAACTCATAAAAGAAACACACCAGCACAAACAAAACTCATTAAGAGTCCGGTAGGCACAAACGTAATTGGCGCGAGTACGTATAAGGGATAACGAACAACGACTAGTACAAAAGTGTGGCGAAACAAATTAGCTAAAAACCAAAGGAAGAAACCAGAAAAAAGGAATTCCCGTCAACTGGATCCACTGGAGCTTGAGCTTGAGCTTGAGCCGGGACAACTTCTCGAAGAGCTAGGGCGTCCGGAAAGGCATCTTCGGGTGGCGTTGTCATAATCGCAAATTTCGTCTCTCCTGCGGTAACTTGCAAAAGACGCTTTCTTGATTTCGAAATAACTTTTAAACCTTCACCAACCAATAGGAAGGTGCGAGAAATCCGAATATCGAAATGATGGCTTACGAAGTGTAAATGATCGCATAATCAACAGATTCCAACAGGATATGAATATTCAAATGACTTTGAATAGAAATGTCTTTAAAAGGCTTTTAACTTAATCTACTCGTTGGGTGCCCTTGATTAATAGTCAACATTCTCGTATGCTATATGATTGTTCGTGCCATTGTTACCCAGGCATCAAGGCATTTCGACCGTCATCCTGGGTGCTCTGTAATGCAGGACATTTGCAAATCAGGTCTCTGGTTTTCCGCCTTCTGCCAAAAATTGCTCGATTTCTCCACAACAAACGCTGTCATAAACTGTGGGCATCGGCTGGCACATTCCACACTCGCACCTACAATATAGAAAACGGCAAAAAAAAAAACATTCGAACATCAACAGAGACAAATTCCACTGTTCCCTAAGCGATTCGTTTCACTCTCCGCCTGTTCCTCGCTGATACTTTCAGGCTCCACATTACGACGGACTCTACATGGTTCAAAAAGATAAGGACAAGGCCCAACATCCATGGAAGCTTCTGAGATTTAACGAACATCACTGTCGTAGAAACTGCATTCACTTCCCTGATTACACTTGTAAAAACTCCTCTGAACTAGTGCTATCAGCACAAGCCACCATAGATTCTAGATTGTGCCGCATTTGTGTTCCACTGCCGACGTCACAGCCACCCGCCATTGCTTTAACCGGAAGTCAGAACCACAGAATATTTCATTTCTCGCCCTTTTTTCACTGCCACATTAAGCGACAAATGAAAAAAGTCATATTTTTGGGTTTACATGCCCTTGATGAGAAAGGCTTTATTTCCTGTGGAGAACAGAGCGCGTAAATTCCAACCAACGAAGTCTGTAATTAACTGTCCAAATATCAACTAAAATTTTGTGCGCTGTATGGTTGGCTATACCTAAGGGTTGGGGTCTCATTCATTGTTGATAACTGGGATAACCTTTGTTCGGCGGACTGTGTTTGGCGACTTAAAGCTTTTGTTTAAATTCATAACATGTCCCCTTTCTCTGCCCCATTTGAGAAAATAATCCTCACATTGTTACCTGGTTTAAATCTTGTTTTAGAATGTTCCAACTACAGAATTCTGAATGAGTCCAACCGAGCAATGACCCATGTTAACAGCAGCATTGGTAACCTGTGTGATTCATCGTTTTCTGGTTGGTATCGATTTAGCGGAGAGGCTGGAACTCAAATGGCAGATTCTTGTCGAAAAATGTATCACTGCAACTCAGACTCACCAGGCTGGCTCAATGGCACGCATCCCACAGTGGCGGAGGGGATTGTGCAGCGAAAAGTCTGTTTTTTGCAGCACTCGAATGGGACTGACTGCTGCTACTTTTCAAAGAACATCAGTGTTCGCAACTGTGGAGCGTTTTATGTTTACCGCCTTGATCCACCCAGGTGTTACTCACGGTACTGCGGCAACGGACTGCCACAAGCACCAGGTGTGAACGCATTTTAATTTCCGGATTTCCTTTTGCTACCTTTGGTGCGAGAGGCTTTCTTGGCAAGATTCAAACACTTTTTGCCAAAAACAATTGTGTCCATCCTTTGAAATTTGTGCCACGGATAAAGCCCAGGAAGGTTTTTGATAGAGAAAAATAATACGAAGGATTAAAACATCAATTGATTTCTTACTGATAAATAATTATTATATAGGTAAACTATTCCGAGATGAAAAAGAAGAAAAACAACGATTTGCAACTCTTGATGATCTCGAGCTAGGCGAAAATCCTATTGTCAGTATTAATGTATTGAGAAGATGTATTTTGAACAGGAAATGAATTCAATGGATTCTAAAAGTATTTTTTGAAAAAGGAAGCTATTTTATAAAAGCAATAGAAAGACTTTTTCCCTATTTTCATTGCCTGATTTTAACGCTCGGGTGGTTGGGAGAATTCTCGAAAGTCTCGGGTTTGCATAACTGTCTCGAATTCTCCTACCTCAACTGGCGTTTAGATCAGGCTATACAAACAGGGAAGTCTTCCAGTGCTGAAACAATCCACGTTTGATAAAACCTTCAGCTCCATCGCCCTGCCGCCTACCTAACATTTTATTATTACTAGTGAGAAATTTGAGAGTGCATCTGTGTTTACTAGGAAGCAAATTAACTAGAATGACAAGGTTTGAATAACAATTTGAACGGCACAGTGTCATTTCTTATGCCTAAGACCAAGCAAACGCCCACCTTAAATTGCAGTTTAAAATGGAGTTTCCTTTTGTTTAGAAAATCACTCCTTGGCCGACATATCATTACAGCTCTCGCTCAGTCACGTCAGGGCTTCTCTTGCTTCATTCCTGTCCTCTTGTAAATCATTTCTTTCCTCTCATTGTGTGAGTGCTGTTACTCGGAGCCTGGAAGTGATGCCTTTTTCTAACAATGAATTTAGTATATCAAATAAAATCTTTTCAGAATGTTCAAACTACAAATCGCTCACGGAAGCGAACCGAGCAGCAACGCATGGACACAACCGTTTTCAATCACTTCTTGGTTGCGTCAACGAAAGCACACTGTCTGGCTGGTACCGGTTTGACAGAGAGGCTGGAAATCAAATGGCTGATACTTGTGTTGAGAGGTATCACTGTGGTGCTAAAAATCCAGGCTGGCTTCATGGAGGACACCCCTCTGTGGGGGATGGCGCTGTCGTGCGTAGGGTGTGTTTCACTGGAGACCACGACTGCTGTGAATACTTCGTTTACATCAGTGTTCGCAACTGCGGTGGATTTTACGTTTATAAGCTGAGTCCTTTGCATACCTCATCCTATTGCCTCTATCGTTACTGTGCTAGCAACGGAACTGCACTAGTACTGACAACAACTTTGACAACTGGTAAATATTATTTAGTTTGTGGCACACAGTGTTATGCACAATCATTGCAATATTTGAAAGTCATTGGAATGGTATATTCAATTTTGAAAATCCCGAGGTGCTTTAAATTTTTCCCGAAGTCAAAACTCTCAAGGGAAACCTGAGAGAGGCTTTGAACGAAATACAGCTATTACCGAGATCTCCATAGCTGTGGCCAACATGCACTAAAATAAGTCATGTCAAATGTATATTATATAGATAGATACTTATGAAATACCAGGATTTTCCTTCTTACGAAAAAATCATTTCTTCACTACTCGCAGTGAACATATCATTTTTATCTTTCACATGTGACCATATAGGTGTCGACATGGTAACTAACACGATTAGCCAATAAAACGCAAGCTTCCCCTTCATTGCAAGATACTTTTGTGCTGTAATATAATTGTTCTATACTACATTAACATTTTTGTTGCACAATTTGACATTATCATGATTTTTTTTGCCCTAACTTTCATATCTTGTTTCATGTTAAACAGCATGCGTGTTTTGATGGTTGGTGACCACTTTTTCACCATTTCGAAAATGAATAAAACAAGTTTTTTTTTTTAATCTGGACATTTAATCAACATCTATGTAATAAACAGAACATTACATGGCCGCTCTGGGATACAAATTTTATCTTCTTGTGCTGATAGTATCTCTCACGAGTGAGCGCATACTATCAGCACTCCAGGATAAATAAAGATTACTTCATGGTTGGTGAGTGCGTGCGATATTTATTCACGAGTTGTGAAGGATCGCGTAAACGAACGTGTGGGTTTAACGATTCTTCACAACGAGTGAGTAATAAAAATCGTACAAACGAGCCAACAATGAAGTAATTTGTTTATTATATAAGTACAGAAATCATAAAGTTATCGAGGTAAGTGTTAATAGAGAGGCTATCAAATCACCGATCGTGAACAAAAGCCCCAAACAACTAGCAAAATATTTTTGAAATAAAAGAAATCTTTACCTTCCATACCTCGCTTAAGCACTTTTAAAACATTTAAAACTTCTGAAGTATTTTGTGAAGAAAAGTAAGGAATAAAAGATCAAAAACTTTGAAAACCATGCACTAGTCGGCCGTCATGTTTACAAATTTTACAGTCTGTGCACAGGCCAACCGCGCCAAAGTTCAACGTAATATTAAGGACGGTGCCTAGGTATTTTTGCGCGGTTTACTGAATATGAACAAGTGTTATCGAAGCTCAAAATAAAATTCAGGGTAACACACATTTTTCGAAGATAATCAATCAAGATTATTTGTAAAAAGCTTTAAAATACAAAGCAGTGTATGGCTTTCTTTTCCAAATTGAAGCTAAATTATCTCTGAAAAATGCGTCGTTACCGGAATTTTCCTTTTAGATACAAAGATCGCTCGCTAATTTCCGCTTTCTCTGTGTAGTTTTGAACCGCGCAAAAATATCCCTGTATTAATAAGCACCACCCACAGGAAATCCGAGCATCTCGATAAGCGCACAACGTATGCGGATTAACAATAGTAGGCACCGTCCTTCCAAAAGTCCGTCCAAAAGGCTGATACGACCATTTTTTACCAGTGAAAATCACAGGCGCGCGCTCATTGAATAATTGTTAATTAATTTTGGGTTGATATACTAAATTTCAGCCTGCAATTTGCCGTTTGCTTTTCTTTGCTCTCCTCTTAAAGTAGGGGGTTCTAGCAATGAAAAAGGCAGCGGCAACGAAAACTTCGCCTCGTTATATTACTTTGCGCTATCTCAATCATATGGCCATTATTCCATTTCGTTCACGTCGTGCAATACAGGCCCACTAACTAGATTGGCAAGAACGGGTTAAAAGTGAACATAAAAAATGAAAGATTGTTATCCTTAATGGCCCTTTTTTATGCTGGAGACACATTTTGCGCCCATCATTTGGTTTGTGTAAAGACGTATATGAGTCGAATAACCCATGTTGGACGACCGACAATTAAAGCTCTCTCAGGGGTTACTTTGAGTCATAGGGCAAGACGATCCTTTCGAAGAGAGTTCTCAAAAAGGACTTCACAGTGATTATACTATGCCCTACGATTATTTTCTTCCTTTCACCCGGGTAACCGTTATCATTTAATTCCATTCGTAAACAGCTCAACCGACAACAATTTAATTTCATTTTCTTTTTTTTTTTGAAATTTTGTAACAGAGATTTCAACGTCATCTACTGCGCAGGCAACAATAAAGCCCCCAACAAGTAAGTGCACTCATACAGATCAATTGGTTATTCTTAATGGGTGTCTTTTGCTTATTCTTTGCCTTTAAAGCCAAAAATTACAGGTAGAAATGTGGAAGCCAATGATCGGCTTGTGTTCGACAATGGTTAAGCTTCCGAAGCTCGTTCACTCTTCTGAATTCCCTTAATAAACAGCTCAACTGACAACAATTAATTCAAATTTATTTTGTCTGTAGTTTTCGTTCCAGAGTTTTCAGCGTCAAGTACTTCAGTGACAACGACAGAGCCCCTAACAAGTAAGGGCACTCAATTGGTTGCTGTTAATGTCACTTGTTGTTCTTTGTTTTCCTTTGATCTTTACAGCAAAAACCTACCGAAAGAAATGTGAAAGCCAATAACTGGCTGGTGTTGAAAAATGGTATAGCTTCCTGTGCGAGGTCGCAATGCTTCATTCCTTTCATAAACAGCTTAGCCGACGATAATTTTCTTTTAAATTCATTTTACTTCTATTTTTTGTCGCAGAGCTTTCATTGTCAAGTACTGTGCAGACAGCAACCGAGCCGCTAACAAGTAAGTACACTCGATCGGTTATTATTAATGATCTTCTATGGAAGAAATGTGAAAGCCAATGATTGGTTCGTGTTGGACAATGGTATAGCTTCCGCGGCGAGGTGGCTATGTTGCAGGTCAAATCCGGTCTCAGGTTGAATCCGTTTTTACCCAGATTAAATCAGTGATCCTCGTTTTACCTAGGTTGATTATGCACTCAAATGAACTGAAGAAACACTTTTCCGAGCCTAAATTAAGCCTAAAGAAAGATTAGTGTTTGATTATGATATATGGCTATCAATTATGACTCATTATAGAGCAATAAATAATGAAAGGCACTGTGTTAGGTGGAGTATGTCCATCGTTGTAGTGTGGTGGTGAACGCACAGGACCAAAGATCTGGAGCGTCCGAGATCGAATACCGGTAAGTGCATAGTATGGTCCCTTACTATATGTTGTAATGGATAAGTGTATGAATACAGAAACCGATAAGATGGTAAGAAACATTAAGAACATGTGTTGAGATGCGTTAGATAGAGCTGGAGGAAAGGTGTAGGTGTTTCCAAATCCCTTTTTTGACGATAAGTATAGCTGATTAAACTAATTCGAGTGCACACAATTATTCACCCTTGGTAAAATGAGGATCACCAATATAACCTAGGTAAAAATGGATTCTCAACCTGAGACCATATTTGACCTACAACAGCTATTTTGTATTCCCCTTCGTAAACAGCTCAACCGTTAACAGTTTTATTTCAAATTTCTTTGGTTGTAGATTTTGTTTCAGAGCTTTTAACGTCCTCTGCTGCGCAGACAACAGGAACCCCAACAAGTCGGTTCAGTATTGTTGATGATGTTTGTTGTTTCTACATTTTCCTTTGAACGAAATGTATATGAAAAAAAAAAAACAAAAAGATTTGAAGTGCGTCTTTTAAAGGACAAATAGGAGTGATTCTCGGACTTACCTCGACAACTTAAGAACTTGTCTCCTCTAGACACTGGACAAGTTCAGGCGGTTTCAATACACCTTATTCCAAAATGGCCGACATCTAGATATTCTTTTGTTTTCATTCAATTTAGACCTTGATGCCTCGAGGCAAAATATTCTTTTGAATTTTCCGCTCAAGAACGAGGCATCAAGGGCTAATTTGAATAAAAAAAAAAAGAAAATTTAAATGACGGCCATTTTGGAATAAGGTCTATGGGATTCGAACTAATGACCTATCGGTAAAAATGTGGGAACCAATAATCGGCTTGCTTGGAACAATGTTATAGCTTCCGAAGCGAGCTCATATTCTTTACTCCCTTCATAATAGCTCAACCGACAGCAATTTAACTTCAAATTTGTTCTGTTTGAATTTTGAATCTTTTTTTAACAGAGATAACGTCAAGTACAGCGCAGACAACAACAAGGACCCCACCTAGTAAGTATAGTGCGCTCAATCGGTTTTTTTAAATGGTGTTTTTTGTTTCTACGTTTGTCTTTATAGCCAACACCTACCGGAACAAATGTCGGAGCCAATAATCGTCGTATAACTTCCAGTGCAAGTTCGCTATTGTTTACTTATTCCCACTCAAATCTTATTTCAAATTTATTTTGTCTGAATTTTTGTTCCAGGGCTTTCAACATCATCTACTGCACAGACAACAAATGAACCCCCAACAAGTAATTGCACTTAATCCGTGATACTTAATGATTTTTTTGTTTGTTTGTTTGTTTGTTTGTTTGTTTCCTGGTTTCTAGTTTTTTCGTTAGAGCCCGGTGACCGAACGATTTGTGTCGGACGTACCGTGGTATAGCTTGAGCATGTCGTACTTACACAAACGACTCGCACGATGAAGATACTTGCTATATCTTTGAGCAAAATCTAATCGTACTGAAAGAAAATCATTAAAGTTAAGATTTCTGTCGAAAATCCGACGAAATCTCTACTTCATTTTGTCACCTCTAAGGCTTGACTTGAAAGTTCCAATCACTCTGAATTCAAGTCTTATTAGGCACGTAAAAGTTATGAATCAAACTTTTACGAGCTGCCACTTTTTACAAGCGTGTTGAATTCGACTTGTCGTGGCACAAAAGAGTCATTTTCAACATGAAAGGACTTTTAAACAGCATAAAAGTTCAAGAACCAAGACTACCCTACTGATGAGAACTAGTTACTGGATGCATGCATGTGATGTTCACAAAGAACGACAAAATGCATTAGGTGATTGAGTCTCTCTTGTTAATTTTCAGATGCCGGTTGAATTTAAGCTTGATGAAATGTTGAATTCAA
>NC_090874.1:66903893-66911393 GCF_036669935.1 Montipora foliosa
TAGCTCATCGAACGCAAGAACAATTCGAAGTTATTTTATGTCACCCTTGTGAATCGTCCGAATAATCGGGATACTCAAATCAAAAAGCAAGTAGCAAACTTTTCGTCCGTAGCCTCAGAGTATCTCAGAACTGTAAATATTCACTCGATCAGATGGATTTGCTTGATTGTCTCGAATTTTACATACCCCACGTGCATCCTATGTTAAAGTTATCTCAGTAGAATCGATAAGCTGTTTGCCAGGGCATAAACTTTAGTTTTTTGTCAGGTAGTTCAGCGTTAGGGACATATTATGTAGTAGAGACATGAATCTTTAGGACTAGATTGCCCTTAATTATATTCCAATCCTCGATATCAGAGATGCTACCACCCTGCAAGTCGAGATGTTGAAGGAATTATAGAGGTCATTCATATAAACGAAAATTATATTTTTGTGATGTTCGTACCAAACGTTTTATTGATATTTTGTTAAATAAATAATTCTTCCGTGAGTGATTGATAATTTTTCTTTTATCTTTTTGATTTGCACGATTAGTAAACATGTCACGTTTGTGGATGCATCTTTTTCAGTAGGGGCCAAACCCTTCGGACACGATATTGTGGGTGTTTGCGGTACTGCTCTTTCCTGGTTCAAGTCGTATCTGGAAGGGAGATCTCAGTGTGCATAAAGGACACGCTTTCGCAGCAATTTGATTTAAATGGATTGTTCCTCAAGGTTCATGCCACGGCCCGCTTTTGTTTACTATTTACACATGTGATTTTCTATTCTGGAGTCTCATTTGCCAATTAACCTCACATGCTTACGCGGACGACACGCAAATGTATCTGTCATTTTGTCCAAACGTTAGCAGTGGTGAGGCTGCCGCCTCCGTTATTAGGGAGCTTACGAAACGACGACGCTACAAAACAATAGGTTTAGTGAGAAAAAAAACAATGGTTATGCACGCTCCGCACGTGCGTTTTACATTTTGGTCCATTTCTTTGCCGTCATTTCCTAAATGACGACGTGAAATGACCAAATTCAAGGTTCTGTGGAGGACGTTAGCACATGACGAGGAATTTTCAGTTCTCTCTCTACCTTCCAACCCACTCATACCAGTTTAATTCCTCAACAGTTACCACACATTTTTAACGCGAAACGACATGAAATAGGTTCGTAGCGATATGAATAACGCGAACTCGTATTTTTGAATGAAGTCCTCGTAGCCGTCGTCGTCCTCATTTCGTAAGCTCCCTATTTCTGTCGAAAAGGACTGCATCCGACGGAGACATCCGACATTGGATGTGTGAGAAGAAATTAGCGCTAAATGATAATAAGACCGAATTCTTGCTTGTCGGACTGCGGAAGCAGCTAGCAAGTGTCCATTGATGATGTCAGAGGCGGCGACCATAATGTTAGTCCTTCCCCCATCAGTCCGTAATTTATGCACATGGCTTGACCCTCATTTGAATATGGATGTAAATATTATCAATTGAAATTCATGCAATAGATTATTGTATTATCTTAGAAGCTCATTACCTTGAAGCGTTTAACTCTGGTTTAGAGCTGGGGTTTTTTGAGTTTATTAATTTTTTTATTTGGATGTTACCGTAGCTCCTGCATTTTCCTGCGCGTGCAGCTTCTATCTTGTTTCTGTCCATATTTGGGATGACATTGGTGTCCTAAAATCCCAAGCTTTGTTCTAAGGACTCGGAAGAGTTGCAAGTTGCACGTTTCAAGGTGATGTGCTTCTGATTATCTTTATAACATGAGACGTAAAGGAAAATACCTGTCAAGAAGCAAGGAATTGTGGTTATGCACGAATGATGTAATTAAGATGCACGGTATGATACTCTGTTTTTCATTTTGCTTCTCGTATCGTTTACACTGTCAAGCAACAAGAAAATAAATATGAAATCGTTAAATGAAAAAAGCCAAGAATTTGGCATGTTGTTGGAAGCAAATCTTTCAATCACCTCTCTAATTCCCAGGTCTGTGCGGTACATAGTTTCTAAGTTATTTCTCGAAGAGTTTAACGCAGCAGCGAAGCGCCAAGAAAACTGCCGAGCAACCAACATGCACAACTGCAAAACACGTGGAAATACGGGGAAATACGGGCATTGCGATACGAATCCGACGTCGAGGCATGACAGATTCACGATCACATCAGATCGGTGCGCCTTTGACCACAATTCCTTGCGTTTCGATGAAAAATGTGTTCTCGCGATTGGAGAGCTGCCTCGTTCGTTCACATCAGGGTCATTCACTGCAGCAGCAATAAGTAGTATTTCGTTTCCCGACTGATAATTAGTTCAACTCAGTTTACGCTCATTGAGCGTCTAGTTGTTACATAAACAATCAACCGTCCCACACTGCATTACGATTTAAATATGGCGCCTGTGAGATTCAACCTCTGTGTATTTCCTCGTCTGATCACAAGCGCTTCTCTTCTCAAGGAAGATTGCAAAATACCTGCATGGTGAGTGGCTCAGATCAACAAGTTTCAGTGAGCGATGCAATTAAAATACTTCCACTAGAAAACACATTTAAGTTAAAAAGTTGTTATAACTCTTCCCTCGCACGAACACCACGTATACATAAAGAACATGAACTTGAGGCTTCTTCGATTTATTCAACTGTACCCTGATAAATGCGTCAACTAGTGAGTGGACAAAAAAAAGTACAGGAACAGGAAGACAACAGCTGACGGACATTTCGTGTTCAAGCTCCAGTTACGCGTCGCGGCTCACCGTTTAATAAACTGATACATTGCATGGACTCTTACATTTTCGACAAGATCACAAAGCGGCCAGTTTCAGGGCTTAGCGATACCCCGTTCTTGAGTCAATCGGTGAAATATGCTACCAAGATTTGTACGCGATAAGTTGTAACTGAAAAACCCTCTTTAGGGAGTTGCAATAAAGTATGTATGTATGTATAAGTTGGCCACGTGTACGACCTTTGGAAACATCGGAAAACTTACTTTTGCTGTGTTAGTGATGCACTATAACTTGTTGCCATTTCCTACTGATAGTTTACTG
This sequence comes from Montipora foliosa, assembly GCF_036669935.1. Taxonomy (NCBI): domain Eukaryota; kingdom Metazoa; phylum Cnidaria; class Anthozoa; order Scleractinia; family Acroporidae; genus Montipora; species Montipora foliosa. The sequence continues at coordinate 66,906,914 of NC_090874.1, forward strand.
ATATTGCTTTGCCAAGTGCACGAATTAGTTCAGTATTTGCAAAGAACAGCAACGCGTTTACGTGAAACTGGAAACATCAGGCTGTTTCACTTAAACACGGTGCTAAATCTCGAGCACATCTCACGTCACAAAGGAAAAAACATGAAACTTATGGTCTGTAAATTAATCCAATAAGTATGTCATATTAAACCGGAAAGCACCACTTGTTGGCTTTGACTGGTACACATATCAGCAAGAACTGTTTTTGCCCTGTTGTCATATATTAATACGAAATTTTAATAATTTAATTGCCAGTTTGACCTGCATAATTGAGTATCACTCAAAAGCAAGCCAACGTAACGTAAATTTCCTATGCCTTACATTTTTAAAATAATTAATTTCAGGTTTTTTTCTTTTGAGTTGAAGTTTCTCTGAATGTACTCATTACCCCTGAGTGCAAAATCACCATGCAAATATAAAAAATAGTCAACAAATTTGAAACTCTGAAGAATAACAGCACACGTGCCAAAACCATTCATTTAGTACACGACTAAGTAACGTCAGCGAGTGATTCAGTCCCAGTGGGGCCGTGGATCGATTTGATAAGGTATTTTACAATGTAAGAAAAACGTAAATTGAGTGGCTGTATCTATTGAAACTGAATCAACTTGTCACGAGTCAGAAACGGCCTTTCGGGTCCGAAAAGTTGCCAGGACTTCGAGACCTCTGTAGCAGGAGCTCGAGTTCAGTCCAACATTTATCACGTTAGTACATGGGCAAATGCTCCACTGTTGCCTTCTGTTACTATACCTAAGGAGTTTATACACGCCGGCTCAAACCTATATACAGTTTAACATAGAACCAAGTATCATAGGACTATTTTCAGCAATATTGGCACTGTCAAGATTGCCCATTTCGCTATTCACGTCGTTATATAGTCTAAGGCCGATCCTTGCATTTTCTTTCCTTCTTATGGTAGCAGGAGTTTCTTGATAGCTTTGTTTCCTTTTAGATGAATCCGTGTAAAAGAGGTCCAATCGTGTCCTTGGTGTTGGTGGGAACGATCCTGCTATTAGCGGGGAAGTTCTTTTTGGGAGATGATGATGAGAGCTTCTTAAACAGCGTCACCGCTGAAAGAGATCCCAGCACAAGAGAACGTAACCTTCGAATAGTGAGCTACAATTTGTGGTGTTTTCACTTTGGATTTCGGTCCATGTGGGGACTCGATAAACGAATCAAGGCTCTTGCAGAAGGATTAAAAGATTTTGATATTGCTCTAATACAAGAAGCGTACATCTTAAACGTAGGCATAACCCTCTTTCCAAAATGCGCCTCACTTGTAGTCTCAGAAATGACTAAACGTGGATTTCACTACAGGACATCTTTACGAGACTTTCTTGCGCCGTATGTTGGAAATGGCGGAGGAATCGTTATATTTAGCCGTTTCCCCTTTGCAAGACTGGCCGCCAAACAATATGATCATTATTCCTTCGATTTTTTACAAGTTAGGCACTACAGGGGCTTTGTTATTGGAGAATATATCATTAATTCCCAGCATCTTTTTGTTGTTAACACACACCTGGATCACATCCAGGCAAAGACGAGAACACATCAAGCTAATGAGCTGGCTGAAGAACTCAAAAAAATACCACCAGCTTCTCACGTAATCGTCGGTGGAGACTTTAACATCAACAATAGATCTCCAATTCTACTTGGCAGAAGCCAGGAGCATATAGAATTGCTTAACTCTATGAACGAAACTGGACTTCAGTCGGTTTTTCCGCCAGGTATGGAGACCAACTTTGACGGTGGATGTTATGATGCGATATTCAAGAGTTCCAACGTCAAAATAATCCGGAAACAAGTTCTTAAACTTGTAACAGGAAGTGGGGATGAGGTTTCAGATCATTATGGACTTTCAATCGAAATTAAGATCTGGTAAAGTGGATCCCTTGAGTTGTCGTTTAGGGATGTTCTCCATGCACATCAGTTTTGTTAGAACGCGCTGAACAATGGACAAAAGGAGAAAACGCAAGACATCGAGGTTCTCCGGCTTTCTTTCAAATTTTATAGTATTCAACAAGAAATTCGAGAGTTCAACTTCCTATGTATCCACGCCTTGAGACTGCCGTTCTTGCAGAGGTGAAAATTCACATTCGTCGTTGAGTTGTTTCTACGCATGGAAACTCCATATCCGTTTCGAAATCTCAGCAATGGAGCACTCTTTGAACTATACAGTACATACGTTTTTCTTCTGAGGAAGTAATTGATTTTTCCCATCTCAGACCTCGTGATGTTATTCTAGGAAAGACCTTTTTTTTTTTAAATTAACAATGTTACATTAACTCTTTGTTCTCTCAGGCTAAGAATATCGCAGTATGTCTTAACACGAAATGAAATTTTTCGTCTGCAACTAGAACATTTGGTTTTAAAAATCTTTTTTTATTTATTTGGCAGATCGTTCGATTTATTCACTGACCAAATTTGAAAGAATAAGAAACACCCCGCTATTCATAAATAAGTTCTACGGGACGATGCAGTCTTGAAGTCAAGTGCAGTTGATTCTCTTGAATTGGGAGTGATTTTGTAATCACGAGCATTTTTTTGCATAACGAGTGCAAAAGTCACCTTGGACGTTTCAGTTAGAGAAAGACTAGCCTCTACTAAAGACCCTCCGGCCTTAACCAGCCGCAATAACGTAAGCGCGCGAGGGACGAGTAAATTATATGAATAAGAAAGGTCTCTCTTTTTAGTTTTTGACTCTTCAGTGTCTATCTCCTTTTTTTCCAGCCACCTAAAATACAACAAACAAACAAACACAAATCAACACATGAAACAAACTTAAATATCACAGAGATGTGATAATTGTTATTTGACTATGGGCTTAGCGCAAGTTTATTACAATAGGCTCTCAAGACTGTTTTGTAAGAACTATGAATGCACGATGTTATCTAACCATATGAAACCCCAATTATTGCTTCAAAAACCACAAAAACGAACCGTTGACCACTATTTATTTATTGCTGGGGAAAAGATCATCAGGCTAAAATGAATCTCTCCACAAAATTAACAAAATATTCTCTCGGGCGGATTCAATGCCACATTAAATCTTCCAATTGTGAGGGTGGCTTTGAATCCTCTCCAGAGAAGAAATATATAGTTCGTTTTCGAGGCATTTAAAGATAAAATATAGGGTGTTTCAAATGGGTTTCCTGTTGATATGGTAACACGTCATGTGTGTCAAAATATTGAGCGCATTACAACTGTAGGTCAAGCATTAGTTGTTGTCTCACACGGTACTATAACTGTTTGACGATACAGCGTTGCATGGTCAATCTATGGAATGCCTTTTGTATCAAAAAATACTTCTTGTCATATATAAAACTTATCATTAAATGTATAAAACTTGTGGCTCTTTAAAAAAAACATATTAGCTTATACATAAAACTTGCTACAAAATATAAAACTTGTCACACTGTATATAAAACATGTTTGAAAATATAAAACTTGTCACGCCACATACAACTTGTTGCAATAAAACTTGTCACACCAATAACTTTTCACGCAATATGCCTATTGGAACCCAGTGCCGCGCCCTTTGGCGCAGTACTGGGTTTTTATATATGGTATGACAAGTTTTATATTTTCCAACAAGTTTTATATACATGTGTATGGCGTGACAAGCTTTATATTTTCAAACAAGTTGTATATATGGCATGACAAGTTTTAAGTTTTCAAACATGTTTCATATACAGCATGACAAGTTTTATATTTTGTAGCAGGTTTTATGTCTAAGCTAATATGTTTTATTTAAAGAGCCACAAGTTTTACATGTTTAATGACACGTTTTATGTATGACAAGAAGCATTTTTTTGATACAAAAAACACTTCACTATCAATCCTCCTAAATGTTAGTTACAGAGTCTTGAAGTGTTGAAACTGATTTGAACCACCTTAAAAAGTGGGACGAATGATCGGCCCACAGGGCAAATCATCTGTTCAAAAGAAATATTCCTTATATACATGCATAAGACAGATTATCTGGCCATCCGAAGAACTCAAGAAGAACTCAGAAAACATCAATGTTCTCTGTGTGGAAATGTGGGCAAACAAACGGATCAATTAAATTTTATCAGTTATCTGGCCTTAAAAATCGAAAAATACATGCATACTGAATACTGTTTGATAAAAAAAAAGGAAGAAATGAATCTGTGAACTGCTGTGCTATTTATTCGGGAAACAAGTGACACAAAGCGTTTTTGAGAAGGGACAACATTATTTCAGTGTATAAATAAAGTTCATTCATTCATTCATTCACACAAAATACAGCAGAGAGAATTTCTTATAACACTGGCTTTATCATAGAAATAATCTTTGTTATTTCCTCAAATTACCCGTTTAAAATCCTCCATATTGGTAGTATCCAGTGGGCTTCCAATAAATCCAATGTAATCCACTACTGTTGTTTCTTCGCCACCTTGATTGTTCTGAAAAAATAGCT
>NC_090874.1:66928893-66938893 GCF_036669935.1 Montipora foliosa
GTAGGCGTCCAGTTTCTAGCGCTAAGATTAGTGTTTGGCGGTTTTTGATTAACATGACCTCAGTTTTGTTCTCGTTAAGTTTCAGTTTGTCAGTTTTCATCCACGCTCTTATGGCGCGAATACACTGTTCCATGGCATGTACTGCTTCTGCTTCACTATGGGAGTTGTCTGGGTTGAAGGAAAGAGTCGTGTGCGTTGGGCAGGTACAGCTGGATGACTTCGAACAGCTTGCTGGCAAAGGCACTGAAGAGTAGGGGCCCAAGACACAAACCTTGAGAAACACCAAATGGCAAGGGATAACGATTCGATCTCTCTCTATTGACCGACAATCGCTGGCTACATGCAGATAGATACGATGAGAACCATGCGAGAGCAGCGTCCATGATGCCAAATGAGGTCTCGAGTCGGCGTAAAAGTATGGCATGGTCGACAGTATCGAATGCCGCACTCAGATCGAGCAACACAAGAATCGACATGTGTTGTTTATTCATGTTGGAAAATATCATTTACAACGCTCAGTAGTGCCGTTTCCGTGCTGTGCCGTGCTGTGCCGTGCATGTGACAAGATACTTGGTCGAAGACAGCCCTCTCAGTAATTTTTGAGGCAAAGTTTTTTCAAAAGCGGGTTGACAATCGCTTGTTTCCATTCAGTGGGAAAGTGCGCAGTGGTTAGTGAGGTATTAACTAACTTTGTGATGACAGGAAGTAGAATATCATGCGAGTCACACACCAAGGTGGTTGGCAGAGGATCGAGCACGCATGACCTTTGAGCCGATTTATGAATAAAGTCGTAGATATCTTGTTCACTCAGATTCCGGAAGGAAAGCAGTATTACATTTGCGTGCACCACAGTTTTGTCAGGATGTACGAGATCGCGATCAGACTGGCTGATAGGTGTAGCATCAATTTCGCTGCGAATGTTCTCCACCTTTCTAACAAAATACCTGCCGATATCGTTCGCGATTATGGTCTTGTCAAGGTAATCGGCAAACAAGGGTTCATCCTTCTTGCCCAGAAGCTTTTTCGCAGCGTTAAACAACTTCCTTTGATCAGCACCGTTTTCAACCATAAACTCAGAGTAAAAATCCCGTCTAGCCTTATTCATCAAATAGGTCACTTGGTTTCTCTTTGACTTGAAATCCAGCAAATGAATGGCAGCCTTTCTCCGTTTGCGTTCTGCTTTCTTGCGCTCTCGCCTAGCATTGTCGATAGCTTCATTGTACCAGGGTACGACAGGTCTGGTAACTCTCCTGCGTGTTCTTAGAGCCGCGTGTCGATCAAGCAGTGCTGATATTCACGCGCATACGCATCAGCAGTGTCAAACTGCTTGTCATCGCACGGTGAGCTGGCTTGAATATCACTATGAAAGCTGTCTAGGTTTATGGACCGATTTGATTTTCCTGTAGGTAACGGTTTTCACGGAGAGGCCTGGTCGAGACAGTCCTAGCGTGTTGAACACGGCTGCGTGGTCAGATATAAATAGGTCAACCGCTGGCTCATCATCAACAAGTGTTTCCGACTTGCGTGTGATAGATGCAGGGTTCGCACAGATTTTTGGTTGCAAAATTAAAGATTTTTTCCTGACTTTTTCCAAAATACTAATTTCTTTTTTCAGACCCAAGTTTAGTATAGGTAATAGCATGGTTTTAAAGGATATTTGAGATAAAAACCCAAGATTCATACTTCAAAAATGTCCAGCAAATCGGCGAGTGATATTTGGGGAGTTTGGAAATACAAAGGGCAGTATTTATCCCAAATATCCTGCAAAAACCATACTAGTACTTGTTTAGACTACAAGACAAATGGACTCATCATACATTAAAATAACTTTTCTTCATAAATGTAAACACCTACTAAAATACTCCAGACTTTTTACCATTTTTCCACGCTTTATCTTTACTTTCCAGACTTTTTCCGGGTCTGGAAAACTGGTTTGCAAATTTCCAGACTTCAAAAATTCAAGACGCTGAACGAACCCTGTAGATAGATCAAGTCAGTAAGTGGCCGTCACGGTGTATTGGTTACTTAACATGTTGTTGGAGATAAAAAGAGTCCAAGTGGTCAAGGAATTTTTAAGTATATAGGTTGCTACAATCATCCACGTGGATATTAAAATCACCAGTTATCAACAATCGTTGCTTGCAAAGCAGCAATGGTTCAAGATAATATGGGAATTCAGTAAGGAATACATTTGTAGTGATTGGAAGGCGTCCAGAGTAGGTTGGTCTGTAGATAATTGCGATACGAATGCTATACTCGCCAGATTTAACAATCCATTCTGAGATTTCGTACGAATATCGCACGCTTACACCAGCGTCAATCTTTTTGACATCCAGCGACTCATGATAAATGATCCCAGTGTCCCCTCCGCGGTGATATGATCTCGTGTGATCTAGGACTTTATAACCATTGCGGCAAAGCTCAGCTCTTACTGAAGAGTCTAGATTGGTTAGCTAGTGTTCCGTAAGAGTAACAATGGCAGGTGTATGATCGTGATTGAGCATTGATATTGCATGCAACAAGTTCTTGTTTACGCCGGTCAGCAGTCAGTCGGTTCGAACATTGGATGGTGATCAAGTTATTTCGTGACGACTGTGGATAATAATGAGATTGGTATTTTCGTCGACTACGGTTGGTGATACGTGTAGTGATCGCCACAGTCGATCTTAAATCTGGGCCAGGCATTGAGTGAACATTGCCGCTGCGCGCTATTGTTATTTCTGATAAACTGAACGTTGCAACTGAGTTGTTATAATACAAGACCCGACATTTCAACCATCTTTGTCTCATTGTACAAGTGCCCCAGGTGTAACGACGTTAATAATAGAATAGCGTACAAAGCTCCTTTGTTGACTTGACCTTGGTTGATGAAAGAAGTGCAAATCTTGGTTTTTTTTCGTATCCACAGGAGAGATTGCGAAAGAAAAACCTTAAGCCGCGGCTACACGAGCGATTTTTGTCTCGCCCCGGTTATGCGGTTTTTTTCAGATTTTGTCGCGTCGCCTGCGCGCCAGGGTGGCTACACTTGTGACAAATTTTGGCGACAAATTGAAGGCCGCGCGAATCGCATACTTCAAGAGACCTGGGCACTATAAACAGACATTCCTACTTTGAGTTAATTGGTTAGATAGTCTTTAGTCGCGTCTCAAGCGCGGGCAAAAAGTTGCAGGGTGGCTACACGGGCAACTATCTCTGCGATTTTGTCGCGAAAGTTTCAACTCTGGCGACTTTTTTCTTGCGATTTTTTCACCCGTCTCGTCGCCAGTTCAAGGGTGGCTACACGTACGATTTTCATCTCGCGCTGGCGACGCGACAAAGTTTGAAAAAATCGCATCGCCAGCGCGAGCAAAAAATCGCTCGTGTAGCCGAGGGTTAATTTCAGCATCCAAATTGCACAAGCATAATGGTTTATTAGATCTAACTCCATAGCTATTGTTAAAATGAATACGTAGCTATAAAAATAAAAAAAACTTTTCTTAAAAACAAATTTTGTGACCGGTTAAAAATAAACAACGTTTTGACAAGCTAAACAAAGAGTTTAGCACTGATGGAGTCAATCTGAGTGTTAAGGCTTGGCCTCAGTTCTTTGACTGTAAACGGGCAGTCAAGTTTCCCGTGGCACCTCTTGAGAGCACGAGATTGTTCCTCATTAAGAAGATTTTCGTCACCGTGTACTTCCAAAAGGTGTGACCGATAGCTGAATACTTGCGTTCAGTAATGCGTTGATGAAGGTGTCGGGCTGTATAACTGACATAATCTGCATCACACAGATCACATGCACATTTATGAACAACGCAATGCTGACTTACAACACTCGGCTTATTTTCTTTCGGCTTACGATCTTGCTGCAATTTTTTGCTCACAACAACTGGCTGTAAGGTGACGGCAATCTTATCGCTCAGATCACGTCATTGCCTACGGACTGCATTAGCGGCTATGGATGAACTATTCTGATCGTGTTGCCATCGTCAGTTTTCTTTTCTGGCTTAGTTACAATATTTTGAATAAACATACTAATGGTGAAGTTTACGAGGCCAATTGGATAATCACGTCGGGCGAATATAGAGCGTAATTTGGCACATTCAGCTATAATCGGTAAACACTTGTTGGAAGAATACAGTGACAAAAATCTTCTTAATGAGGACCAATCTCGTGTTCTCAAGAAGTGCCACGGGAAATTTGACTGCCGCGTTTATGAAATGCTATTTATCAAAGAACTGAAGCCTAACCTTAAGACTGCAACTCAAAGTACCTCAATCAGTGCTGAACTCAGTTTGTTTAACTTGTAGCATATTTTTATGTTATCATTTTTTCTTAATGAACTATTGTTTCTTTTTTTTTTGTATTTATAAAATGTTCATACTGTCCTTTTTTTTCACTTGATAATGACGTCCGAGAACGTCGAAACGTCGTATACTTTTTAACCGTGTATTTTTAACCGTTTTTACAAAATTTCTTAAATGTTTTTAAGAAACGTTTTTTCGCAATTTTTTATAGCTAAATGTTTTAAAAAGTCGCTTATTTTTAAAATGAATACAATAGGGATAATCTAAGAACTCCAATGGAACAGAAACTCCATCCAAAAAACTTCGATGTCTTCCGCCGAAGGTAATGTTTCTGGACGGAAAATACGCTCCCTGGCTACACCATGAAGTTAGATGTCGGCTGGTTAAGGTGATGTTGATACATGGACGTTCTGATACAAGTAATTAAAGCCCAGAGAAATACAAACCCAGCGAAAACGTGGCCAACGCTCATGCACTTCGCTGTTTTTACTGTGACCAACGAGCAACATGTACAGGAACTCAACTACAATACTACAAAACAGAAATGAATATAATAATTATTAACAATTATTCGCCGAAGGCGAAGTGATTATCGGTGAATATTCACCGAGACCAAGTCGACGTGAATATTCATCAATAATCACTGAGCCTGAGGCGAATAATTGTTTTAGTATAAATACATAGGTGATTATTTCAAAAAAGAGAAAAAAAAAACATTTCAACGCGAAATCATCTTCACTTACAGTGGCAAAACTACTACTGGCAGCCATTTTGTCCGTCGAGGTGATTATCGGCTGATAATCCGAGATAGCGAGCCAATGAGAGCGCGCGATTTGTATAATCACCTGTGTATTTATACTAAATATAAAATATATAATGAATACAATAATATGTATATAATAATATACATGAGAAAATTACTCGATTCTGATTGATTAAGAGCAGTGCAGTTCAGGTGTAACATCAGTGCAAAAGAGAGTAATACCAGTGCAAATTACACATCCTGGATTATGATTGGCTAATAAACAATAGGGTTTGAAAAGTCAGCTTGCGTCCTCATATTATTAATTCATGATTCTTTCTCTAAGAGTATATATCAAATTGGGAACGATCCTCGCACTTTTCAGGACAATATGAGCAATTGTCTCTTATAGACTCTTGATGCAATGCCAGTGCAATGCTCTACCAACTGGGCTATGAGGCCACACAGTTGGGAGTTGTCAAAGATAAGATTATTTACTAATGATACCATAGCATACCTAACCATTCATACTGTTCAGGGGCCCTTTTCTCGAAAGTCCCGAAACTTTACGGGTCATTTTCGGGTGTCACAATTCCCTTTGTATCTCAAGAACGGAGAGAATTTAAGTCATCAAACTTCACAGTCATTTTTCCTTTTATTACCTTTAAAACATGTTAAAAGATAGACTTTCCAAAACTAGCGGTTGGCAGTTTCACAAATGGCTTTTCGGGCCCGAAAAGTTTTCGGGACTTTCGAGAAACGGGCCCCTGGACCATAAAGGTCTTCAAAGTGATCTTGAAAAACCTGCTGAATGGGAGAAAGCGTGGGATATCGAATTTAATCCTGGTAAATGCGAAGTCCTCTACGTTGGTAGTAATCAGCAACTTATTGCACTTGATTACATCTTTCATGGTCAAACCCTGCGTACGGTAGCTTACTCCAAGTACCTTGGTGTTACTGTTTCTTCTAACATGAGCTGGAACATGCATATATTACTAAGAAAGCAAATGACACTCTTGCTTTCCTTAGACGAAATCTACAGGTAAATTCACATAGCATCAAAGCCAAAGTTTACTTTGGCTTAGTTCGACCAATACTGGAGTACGTAGCTACAGTTTGGAATCCGTATACAAAGTCAAACATCAACAAAATCGAAATGGTGCAGCGACGCGTAGCGCGATTTGTAATTAAGGGCTACCGCGGGACAGTAAGTGTTAGTGAAATGCTGCGAAGACTTGGATAGAAATCACTTGAAAGTAAGAGAACAGTTCTGCGGCTATGAACGATGTACAAATTACATAACGGTTATTTCGCACGAAAATATGCTATCAATGACAGCATTGCAGCGCAGCGAGGAAGTAGACATCTAAACTCTCAAGCCTACCAAATACCGCCTTCTAGAACTGACTATCATATGTTCTCTTATTTCCCACGAACTATAAGGTATTGGAAGTGATTATCAAAAAAAATTGTGAGAAAACCAAGTGCGTTTTTACAGCCATCATTTTTTTAAGACAATCACTGGCAGTAAACCTTATCAGATAATTCTCTCTTACCCAGCGTGCTGTGCTTGGATCGATGTACAGTCCTCGCTTGAAAAGTTCTTAAACCTTCCACCCGCGACAAACCTTTGAAAACAAACAAACAAACAAACTGGTGTACTTTATTTGAAATTAAGGAGTTCAAACTATCCTACAGTATCGGGGGCTGAAGAGGAATAATGGAATCAGAATAAAGGAAATTTTGTGGGGCGGAACAATGGAACATAGACTTCCTTTGGAATAATCGGTTTGTCGACCGGAATACGTAGATTTTGAACGGAATAATGAGTTCTTTTTTACTGGAATAATGGAATAACGAAAAATGTTGAGCAAGAATAATGGAATAATGAACCTCAGATTATTCCGCTTCAGCCCCTGGTAAAGTGAAGGTTAAAAAAAAAAAAACCTGTTTGTGAGCAAGCTTACTTCTAATTCAGTTTTTACATAAACCAAAAGCAAATAAATGAAGTGTTCAATCTCCATTCAGTATTCCAAGGAAATTTAACCTAACTTAGTAAAAGTAAACTCTGATCGCTGTTGTGCTGAGTGTTTCCATTGGCAAATTCAGTGGTATCAATTAATAGATAACCTTTATTTATCTCTTATATAACAAATGGCAGCTACTTAACGTTACAGGGTCATTTTTTCTGGCAAATGTTCGCCACTTTCCAAATTTTATCTGTGACTAAGCATGGTGGCTTGCTCAACTGGGCAATTTGTGCTGACTCTTTGTGCATCCCACGGAAACGCTCTTAGGCGTCTTGCTTTAAGCAAGTTTTGAAAAATTCCACCTATTTGCATATATAGAAAACAAAAAAAATTAAGGGGCTTTCCCGAGGAAGTTTGTCTTGAAAACAATAGAATGTGTTTGGACTTGCATCATGTGGAATCTTCCATCGATTACATAAGCAGCATAGACCTGGCAAGACTGCAGTCGTAGCTTGGAGATGTAATGTAAAATAAGGCTTTCGGTTAAGGCATTTTTTAAAATTCGCGGCCCAAGTCGATAGCATCACTGAAACTTAGAGTAGTATCTAACTTTAAAAATAGAAAAAAAGCTCTAAAGTCGCAGTGATCCAGTCCAGTGGTTAGGGGGTTGGGTTTAACAATGCATGCGGTTGTCTCGGATCAGTCAACTCTATCACGCTTTGTAAACAGCCAACTGGTTGCCTCCTCCCACTTGGGGTTCTTAATCCTGCTTCTGTTAAAGCTGAATCAATTGCTTCTTTTTTATTATTAAAAAAAGGGGTGCCTACGAACTAGCTTGATAGCTAAATGCAGTTTCGCTATAAACAAAGCATTTACTTTCTACATTTACATATATTTTACTTCCGCAGCCGTCTTTAATTTTGAGATTTTGCCCAAGAGACCAAGGAAAAGAGCCTTCGGCGATATAGCACTTGACTTGTTCATCGCGTGATCCAATTGGGCCTTATCCCTTACAACGTCCACAAAAAGACCGTAAGTTCAAGCAAGGTAGGAAATAGTTCAATGATATCTCAGTTTAAAGGCTTTAGCCAAGCCTAACTGTATCCCAGCATTGTTTTAAGGTTGCTTTAGTCGAAATGACAGTATACATTTAAGAATGTTGTATAATGCACATAATGTAAGGTTTGGTAAAACATTTAAGAATAGAACTCAGCGATGTCAAAGTTGTTGAGAAACGTTTCGATGACTATGACTAAGTCGATGAGATATATATATATATATATATATATATACAATATGTATACAATGTGCCCTCCCGGTTGTCACCATAATGGCTTTATGGCAACTCCTGAACTTGGGCACAGGATGTACGGTTTCATGTATATATATATATATATATATATATATATATATATATATATATATATATACATGAAAGCGTGGGGGGTAAAATATTGAGGCTTAGGTTCTGATAAAATATAATAAATCTGTTGTCATGTAGAGAGTTTTGCACGAACGGAAATGATTGCGTGTTAAGTTTGAGTTGCGTTTTTCCTCAAGTACAGCATCTCGTTGATCAAACAGCATTCCTTAGAATTGTAAACTAGTCCTGTAAATTGAAAACACGCAGCTTATGGTCTTCTTTCAAGTGTTTACCAACAGCAGAATATTTGTGTTTGGCGATACGTTGGAAGAGGCACCAGGACGTGTAACCAACATAATCTGCATCACACAGGTGGATCACATGAGCACATTAATAGACACTAGGCAATGCTAGTTATTGATGGCAGGTTTGGCCTTTACCACTTTGATTTAATCAATAATTTTATTTATTGTAAACACATCATTGCGTTGTTCATAGATTCTCCTGTGATCTGCGTGATGACGATTATTCTGGGTACACATCCCGGCATCTCTTTCAACGTATCATTGAACATAAATACTCTGCCATTGAAAATTACAGGACTCGACTTCGACTCCAAAGAAATGCCGCAAAAGAATGTACTGTTTGATCTACGAGATGCTGTACATGAGGAAAAAGCAACCCAAACTCAACACGCCAGACTTTTTACCTGACAGTAGATTTATAGTAGTCTTTACGCTTGGCTGTTAAGTAAGAGTTAAGAGTTTACTTCGCATCTCATTAAAGTCGGAAATTTCAGACGATGCAAGCAAGAAATAATTGACTTGAAAACCATCCTTACGAGGGACTTGCAGTTTATTGGGCGGCGCCAGGAGGTCCAAACATGTCAATCACAGCTTACCGGCATGCATAGAGCTTAAGTTTTACTTGAAGTATTTTCATTATTTTTTGTCTAATGCATTAGGTAAGAAAACAATGACTTGACTTGAGATTTTTCTAAGTTTACTTACGATCTAGTGTAAAGACTACCATTATTAATGGGTTCACACTAGGCACTAAGTCAGTCTTAGCCTAAGTCAAGCCAAGTCACCTTAAGTCCGCTTAAGCGTTCAGACATATCTAGAAGACAAATTCTTTCCGTGCAAAGCTGTCATCCGTTAAAGATAAAAATAACAGATAAGGTAACTAACATCATAAAATGTGGTGAGGTAGTCACGATCCATTTTAGCGAAGAAGTCGAGATCAAAATGAGAGCGAGAAGCCGTAAAATCGCTGTAATTGCGACTGTTGTCTGTTTATTAAATTTACAAAGGTTGAGAGAGTAAGTGAGTGACAGGCCTGCACGGACTCCTCGTGTGGTTTTGGCGGTCGCCTCGCATGATAGCCTTACAGTTAAATTTTTGATCTAACATGCGTATCCTTTAGAGATTTACTTCTTTCGTACGATATTATCGGAGGTTTCAAATAAACAGTTTTCAGCAAAGACTGATTTGTATTAGACTCCACGATTTTGAATTTTTTTTGCTATCAGGTTTCTTAAGTCAGCCTTAAGTCATGTTTGAAACAGACTTAAGAACTGCTTAGGTCGTTTGAGTTTGCCGACAAAAAATCATGCTTCTGTGAGTTAGCGGTTCACACC
>NC_090874.1:66951393-66958893 GCF_036669935.1 Montipora foliosa
TGTTTGTCTGTTTTTAGTATTAGCGATGCCTTCATTACCTGTGACTCCAAGTACTTTGGCTTCTTTCTCCTCGCGTAAGTAAAACCGAGTAACCGATAGGTAGATAGATAAACCTCTTATGAAACAATTTGCAGTCGCCAAAGCAACTAAGCGCTTGTAAAATAAACCCAATAAAAGCATAGAAAAATAAATTTACAAAACATTTAAAAATTATCATGTAAAGTTATAAATGAATATCTTTGTTTGTTTGCTTTTAGTATCAGCATTGTCTTCATCACGTGTGACTCCAAGTACTTTCACTTCTTTCTCCTCGCGTAAGTAAAAGCTAGTAAACGGTGGGTAGTAAGAAACAAATTGGCGTCGCCAATGCAACTGAACTGCTTGTTGTAAAATAAACCCAATAAAAGCATAGAAAAAAGATTTATGAAACATTTTAAAATTATCATGTAAAGTTACAAATGAATATCTTTTTTTATTTTTTTTCAGTATCAGCGATGTCTTCATCACCTGTGACTCCAAGTACTTTAGCTTCTTTCTCCTCGCGTAAGTAAAAGCTATAGTAAACGGTAGGTAGATAGATAAACCCCTTATGAAACAAATTGGCTTGCCAATGCAACTAAACTCCTTGTTGTAAAATAAACCCAATAGAAGCATAGAAAAATCTATTTATAAAACATTTTAAAATTATCATGTAAACAGGGGCACCCAAAGTCAATTTTCGGAAAATATCTGTTCGGAAGACAATTTGAGATCATGAATTTTCGAACCTTTACATTGGTTTGTAAAATTTCTGATTGGATACTGACGGCTTAAATGACTCATTTAATACCATACACTTCCTATTTATGTTATTTATCACTAGTTTTTCATCCCTCGCATCCACATGTCAAAAATAAGCTAAAGCAAATAAATTCTTTAGTACTAAATATTCATTCATAAAAGAGAATTATTTGTATGCAAATAATACATTTTAATATACAATTGGCTTGCGATCTCCTGCCTCTTGCTTTTATTTTAAGATCTCTCCTCCTTGTTCTTCGTAAGGAAACCTAATTTCATGTAAGGGCCTTAGTTTCGTTTAGGTTTCCTTGCCACTTTTCTCTTTATTTTTTTCCTTTCATTATCTTGGTAACTTGGGGAAATAACTAAACAAATATACGAATCAATAAATAAATAAACAGATTTCTCTTGTTCAACAGTACCTTCAACAAGTACCTCTCCTGTCACCCCAGCCACAATTTCACCAGGTAAGAGATAAAGAGAAAGCTGGCTGTACGTAATAACAAACAAATTCATAAAGCCTCTCGATTTGAAGCAGCGCTCAATCTCTAACGACTCCAGCATAGTCAAGTCTTGCAACCACGATTGCCACGTTTGCAAATCTTCTTGGCTTATGATGTTGTCCCATTCCAGTCCCTTTCTACATAGGTCTTCGAGCAGAGACGTTCCTTGAAGAATGAATGGTGATTCGAACTCCAGTAGTGGTATATGATGGACCTTCATTTGGTAATCTTCAGGTTCTTTGTTGATGTATCCTTCCGACCACCACAGATAACGCAGATAGTCGCTGTCTTCAGGGATTACATGCACTTGATAAAACAAGGCCTCTACGCCTGCCATTAGTGCAATGCTATTCTCTCTGATCCTCGTCAGGACTCTCACAAGCGAATTTGCCAGATCAGGTCCTGGCATCAATCTGTTGTTCAACGAGGCAGTTCCATGCTTTGTGGCGGCGTCAAAACCTACTCGTGTTTTGTCAGGTTTACGAGGATGCATCACAGGATGATGTGGCAGGTACCAAATGTACCCAGCTTTGCAGTCGACTTTCTCTTTCGGAACTTTCTTGGAGCAGCCTTTCACTACAACTGAGAGGGTTCTTCATCTCTGATTAGTCGCTTCTTACACGAGAGATGTCAAACGATTTTCCGCGACAACTTTGTTGTTGGGTAGGATACTTACGCCAAGGTAGCGAAATATGATAATATCCGTTGGCAATCTTCGCAGAATCCTCCATGATGTTGAGAGCTTTAACAACTTATTGTAAAATTGTTCTTTCGTCGTAAATCTTCGTTTCATTAAACTCCATTTTTTCGGTATCTCCTGAATTGTTCCTGAAGCTAAACATTAGCGTCGATTAGATTGACAGTGTGGTTTTGCTAACATGTTTTCCTCTCTAGATCTAGAGGTCCTTTGATAGTCTATCTAAACCCAGTCTTGATTGCATATGGACTACCCTCTTCACTTTCCTTCACTTGTTTGGGTTCTAACGCTTTGGGAACAGCATTCCCGATCAACAGGTCGACTTTGCCAGACTCGATGGAAGGCAGTTTTGTACCCTTAAGATATGACCATTGGTTCACGTCAGCTTGAGTTGAAATATCTTTTGCCCTCAATTTTTCACAGGAATAAACACTTGGTATCTGTAAGGCGTTCTTCTCTTGAAGGTCGTAGACCATTAAATTCACAACGGCGCAATCTGACTGAATATTGTCATTGTTCATAGTGGTCAGTGACAATGAGGCTTCGTAGCCTTGCACTTCAAGTCGATTAATTAGACGCTTGGTACAGAACGTGGTATTCGACCCAGGATCTAGAAATGCATACACTTCCACGAGTAAGCTGCAATCTTTTGCTTTCACTCGGCATCCCAGTGGCTTGTATTGTGCCAGCCCCAGCGGAGCTTCATAGACCAAGTTTTTAAACACGATTAATGCAGCCATTGTTAGTAGTGACTTGCAATTGCGTTGATGTTCATTCAGCGTTGCTTTGCAGTTTCTCTTTATTATCCTTTACGTGCAAGAATGTTAAATGCTTTCTTCCAGCTCTGCAATTGTTCAAATTACAGAAACTTTCTTTAGGGCGAGATTTTGCCATGTGACCAACCAGCTTGAATGAGTGTTTCGGGGAACATTTGCGTCGGAATCTGAGTAGAGATTTCCGTGTGATTCCATTCTGCGCTGAGGCGAGATACCAAGCGAAGTTGATGTCAGTTGATAGACTCGTAGGTTCACGTTTTATTTTTAAGAACACGCCGAAAATATCTTTCAGTTGACCCAAGGTTGAGCTTCTTTCATCCACGACTATTTAATAGTTTCTTCTTTTTCTTTTTAACTCTTAAATTAGACTTCATGCAACAAACAACAATTTGAACGCACCTCGATATATCAGGTAGTAACAGCATTCTGGTGTAGTGGTCACATGTGAGGAAGAGATCGAGTGATTCAAGTGATCGAGCGACGATTAAGTGGTTCAACTAAAATCCACGTGAATTGAAACCTGAACAGAAATTAATACTTACAAATTATTGATATGCTTTCTTGGACTAGAGTACAACAAAACCTAACTAGCATAATCATTTTTACGAGTCAAACCTACTCAGAGATCCCCGCGTGGGATCGTGGGTAAAGTAAGTAACAGCTACCTCCCCCCCCTTCTTCACGTCCCTAACGAAACCAGATACTTCGGGAAGAGCAGGGTACGTAATCCCACTCGTTGTGGTTTGGACTCTGTAGTGCGCACTTATAACGAAAAAGAAAACTCGTCAATCGAATGCATTATGGTTAATATCTGATTGGATACTGACAGCATAAATGAGTCACTAAGTAGTACGATATTATTTCTCTTGTTTAACAGCATCTTCACCTAGTACCCTTCCTGTCACCCCAGCAGCAAAGCCACCAGGTAATGAAATGGTCATGTTAAAACGCACATTTTGCAGATTGCAGATTGCAGATTGTACAGATTCAGTGCGTTTTCATTTGGTAAACTCGTTATACATTTTAGACCTATATTTACATGTTTAATATTATTAGTTAAAAAGTAAAAGTGTATTTAAAATAGAGTCTATTAATAAAACTACCTTTAAAACGTTCCATGTTAACACAAGATAGTAGGCTTGTTTGGGTTCTTAGGCGTTTTGACGATTCTTTAACTCTGGGAACCAAATTATAGAGGGAATGAGGAGATAGGCAAATTTTTTTTGCAAGCAAGTCGAAGGAACTGCTGCACCGTATTAAGTTCAGGCACAGAGGCTGCATACACCGGTAAACCATACATAACTTTAGGTAAAACTAAAAACTGAAATAAATGATCAGTTTCCACTTGGTGATGTCCTTCCTTTCTTAACCTCCTCAACACTTAGAGGCACTTATTCGCTTCCAATAGTTATCGTTTAATGTGTTCTGTAAATCAGCCATTGCCCTGGCAAGTTATTCCAAGCAGCACTAGAAATTCGGCCTGCTATATATTGCCAATAGGACTAGAATTAACTTCTTTACACGTGGATAGATTGCAAAGCATACAGTTTGTACTTGACCAGCCAAGGTATTGCGAAATTACACCAGATACAATCAGATCCGGCCTTATATACAATAACTTGCATCGTAGTATCATTAGCATATTTACCAAGAGAAGCATCCGGACAGTTTACAAGATCGAGATCATTAATAAAAAGATTAAACAAATAAGGGCCACTAACGCTGTCCTGTGGTGAGCCTTTGTTCGCATTGTATCAGCAGTAGCTACGTACTACCCCTAAACATTGACCGATTTGGTAAAAAAAACGAAGATACCGGTTAGTAATATACGGATTTAAGTTAAGGGCCTTTCATTTATCACTGAGTAAACCATGCTTCACGTTGTCAAATGCTTTACTAAAGTCCACAGCAAAGAAACGAACATATCTACACTCCCTATCATCCAACGCTTTCAAACAGTTATGCTGCATATTGGTCAAGGCATCTGTACAGTTGCATCCCACCCGGTACGCATATTGAGTCGGGCCTAGATTTTATGCAAACGCGTGTTTACTAAATTTATGATAGACAATTTTCTCGAAACACCTGGCAATAACAGGGGTTACGGTTAATACCATGAAAGTCTTGGTGTTGCGTAAGTGTGTCCACCTTGGGAAGTGAACTGATGATAGACTCTTTCCATGCCTCAGGCCATATATAGAAACACACGGATAAGTTTTAAATAAGGGTAACCATCGGTGCTAAAAATAGAACATTATCTCTCCAAACCCGGTAGGGTCACATTGTCCGGTCCTGATGCTATCTTTTTAATCTTCGACAAGGTTAGCATAACTTCGGTTTCACTGGGTCGAAGCGTTAGATACTTTTCTCCATCGATTTCTAGGTACAACGGCTCCATGTAACTATCATCTTGACAATGTTTTGGTAAAAATTCATTCAGACCACGTATAGAAGACTCTCGTTTAAGGACGGTGCCTCTCTCAAAAATGCATGGTTACCCCCAGTTTTCTTTTCGGATACCAAGAGTACTTACTAAGATCTACTTTCTCCGGATAGGTTTAAAGCGCGCAAAAATATCCCTGTATTAGTAAGCATCACCGATAGGAAATCCGAGTATCTCGAGATGCGCAGAACGTACGCGCAATAACAATAGTAGGCACCGTCCTAAAGACAGGCTGTGGTTTGTTTTTCCTTTGGGAGATATTGTTCACTCTGCGCTACCACTGCATAGTTCCAATAGTCTCAGCGTGACCCCAGTTCGTACGTTTTTCAGCAATGAGTTCCGATACCCTCTTTGGCTCTTGTCACATTCAAAGAAGCATTGGCTCTCTACTAATTGTTTTTCAACAGGTACTTGGCAAGAGGAGTCATCCAAGGGGGGTCTCTTGAAGACAAAGTCGATGACGTTTAATATATTATTATTATTATTTTTTAATTGTCCTCAGAATGTTCAGATTACAAATTCCTCAATGATCCCAGTATAGCAGCAACATACAGACGGGACGGTTCATATCACGTTTGCAAGGACAATTTTAAGCCTGGCTGGCACCGGTTTGGCGGAGAGGCTGGAAACCAAATGGCTGACACTTGCGTTAAGATGTGTCATTGTGGTGTTGTTTATCCAGGTTGGCTTAGTGGAGGTCACCCCTCTGTCGAGGATGGCGCTGTCGTGCGTAGAGTGTGTTTTGGCCGCGGCTGCACCTGTGATACTTTTGTTTACATCAGTGTTCGCAACTGCAGTGGATTTTACGTTTATAATCTGACATCCATACCATCAAGCTATTGCTACTATGGTTACTGTGCCAGCACCGGATTTGAAGAGCCAACATCCTCAGCGACAGGTAAACGCTGTTCCCTTAAGTTTTTCATCATTATGGATGTACATCACGCGTCCATGTAGAATAGGTGGGTAATCGTCTCCTTCTAGATTTCAAAAACATTCGTTACGGCGCTGTTGCAATTCTTCGCGCAACTTGTCTCGCAACGCTATGGAAAGACAAGTAGCACGAAACATTGTCTAATGTAACACACACCTTGCAACGACCTAAAACGCTGCGTTAAGTTGCAAAACTCGTTGCCCAATTAGAATTAAGTTATACTTTCCGCAACGCTTCCCGCGACGTTGCAACGAATGTTGTCAAGCATTTTGTAGGGTAATATGTGTCCTGATACTTGTGTCACGAATATTTCCTTCATCGGCCAAAATATCCTTTTAACCTCAAGCGATCATCGAAAACGAGACAAGTTGCAAGAAAAATGCCCTATATAACACCCGTCGAGCAACTGGTTTCACAGTAATGGGAGAACTTTGCAAAATGACAAGAAAATTGACAAGTGTAACAACGCATTTACTGTCAATTATGTCAATCCTTCGATGTAAGAACTTGAAATGGAAGGTTCTTAATTGCCAACGAGACGGGAGGCTGACAAGACCGGCGGCAGCCTTAATTCAGGGACGGCGGTGCCGGGGGAACTGGGAGGCATTTCCGAGCTTCAAGATTTCAAATTTTCTGGGGGAGAATTCTCCCAGACACCCCTACACGTAAGCGTCTCCGGCTTGTTAGCCCCCCCCCCCCCCCCCCCCCCCAATACAAAATACGCGCGGTCTTACCTGCTTATACAGCCGAAGTGCGAGATTGTTGTGTTCGCAGAAAAAATTTCGAGCGCTCCAGAGAAAATGTTATGTAAGGGGTGGACCATTTGATTTTTGATGGGGGGCCTTGTGCAAATCCCAAATACAAAGCAATGCATACGCTTCTGGTTAAAAAGAAAATTCTTGCAGAATTCTTAAGAAGGAAAAAATATCGGGCAGCCTTAACCAGGGCGTGCCAAAGGATTTTGCGTGATGCGTGACGGCCCCAAAAGTAGCTGTGAGTCACATGATACGGGACTGGGCATCACATTTTTTGATGCGTGATTTGGTATTTTGCAAGCGCGACGCGTGATTTACCAATTTGTTTTCCTATTAAAGTGAACCCTCTGATCTAGAAGGATATTATGATTCAAAGATATTCATGCACTCAGATTCCCACCCTAACAGTTGTGACGTGCAGGTATTTTTGTAACAAAATAAGATTTACTTTATACAAAAGGAAATGGAACAAACAAGAGTAACGGCAGGCCACATTGAATTGGAGCAGGGTTCAAAATATACAACGAATGTGAAACTGATGCTCTGGATGTGTGCACGGGACAAAAGACGATCAAATATATTGAAGAGCATTTTTTTTCCTCTGGGTAATTC
>NC_090874.1:66971393-66976393 GCF_036669935.1 Montipora foliosa
TTATTATCAATCATTTTTATTTCTTTAATGTAAGTAAGTGAAATAAATAAAGTTGTTATTATTATTATTATTATTATTTGTTTATTTTGTTTTATTCTATGTTTTTTTTTATTTTTTAAGGGAAAGGATGTGACATAAATACGTAGACCACCCTAGTGCGTCGTTATTTGTACATCACGTGACGAGCAATAAAGCGCCTTTGTAACTACTTCAGCCATTTTACTATGTGTTTATCTTACAAGTTTCTTTCACACTTATGGCCTACATGGTCTACTACCTATAGAACCACAAGACCGTTTATCATAGTTCATCTTGCATTTGAATTTCTCGAAACAGAAAGGTCACACAACATTGAGAAAGCGATCGCAGAACGAAACATTTAGTAAGGTTGAACACGTTTGTTGACTATTGCTATGCCATAACGCGTCATATCCCAGATACCTCTCTCCAAGTCACGAGAGAGGACAACTTCTAAGTGCTCTTGTCTCATTTTAACAGGTGGACAAAACGGCAATTATTTTCGAATTCCTGGGGAAAAGTTTTCGTAATTTAGAGAAACTTTTTCTATACCGTACTTTCACTTTAAGCATTCATTAACTGTCAAACCACCTGCACAGGACGTTTTACTGTCGTCTTCTAGTTTCACGTCATTTACTTTTGGGAAAAAAAACTGGAGAATATCGTTGCCGTTTTGTCTTGTTACACTGCTGCATAACTCACTTGAAAAGTTTACACATTCTTGAAGAATGTCATGGTCGGATGTTATAGCTGTGTGAAGTAGAGTTAAAACCTTACACTTGAAGTGTTGTTTTTTATAAATTAAAGAAAGACTTTGGGTTTCTCTCTGCTTCGTTTTACCAACGAGATTGAAAATAGCAAGATAGTTCCTTTGGTTTATATTCGTAATTTTTTTCTATATATTTTCTTTAACCGCAATGTTCTTTCAAGAACAGGAAAATGTTTCTTCTATTTTTTTTCCAAATCGCTTTTGCAAAAAGTTTGTTTTCCTCCATACGTCCAAAAGGCAGCTTTGTCCTTTTCATGAACAATTGATACTTCCCTTACCTTGAGTTTAACCATCTCCCACAATAAAGTATCGTCGACGTTTTTGTCATCTTTGAGTTCTTCGCATGTTTGAAAGATCACCCTTTTAAACAGATTTATAGCGGAGCTCCGGCAGCCCAACAAGGGCCACCGAGCGGAGCACCAAAGGCATAGCAACCCATGAGTTGCTTCTCTCATGGTAATCATGGCTGGTGGTTTTGCTCGTGGGCGCGTACGCACGCAGTTGTCCAATAATTTAATAATATCCTTATAATAATACTACTACTACTAATAATAATAATAATAATATAAAATAACACTAATGATAATAATAAATAAGCCCAAAAGTGGTGATCGTTTACAGCGTTCACCTTTGACAATGGAATGTTATGGTCAATTGACACCTTTCAAGTCAAGTTATCCGCTGACCAGTATCGCGTGACCATATTTGCGAGCCCAAGTTTAGAGATCATCGAGGTCAGCTTTTTCATAAGTTTCCCGCTGGCCAGGTTCTGGTTTGCGATTGGATCGCAGGCTCAGGCTAGGTTAACTTTTCTTATAGGCCACTTCAGAAAATACCATAATACTCCTTGTTTGTCCTCCAAAATTTTGCATAAGCATTGTTTCCAATTTCTCTTGGGACTTAGAATGGTCCCAAGAGAAAACGAAAACAAAGCTTATGCAAAATTTGGGGGTACAAGCAAAAAAGTATTATGGTATTATCCCAAATGGCCTATTTCTGGTCCCCGTGCGTGCTCTAGGTCCAAATGGTCCCATTCACTACTTGCACAATCCCACAATGCAATACGTTTTGGGGGTTTATTTGCATTGGAACAATAGATATCCAGTTCACTGAAGCATGATATACAGTCCCAAGAGTAAAAAACTTGTGATGTTTTTATGTAAAGAACCCCCCCCCCCCCCCCCAAATGCATTGCATTACGGGATTGTGGAAGAAGCGAATACAAACAGAAAGCGTCACGAAAAAATTGTGTTACTTCCGATTTTCTTCAAATTTCCCATGTTAATAGACCTTTTCAGCTTGTACATTTTGTTTTCCCAATACAGATCATGTGATAATACTCAGGAGGCTTGTCCCTTTGTTTTCTTCGTTGAAAAGAGTGCATGCCGGCATATTCATGCTTGCATGCCCTCATTTTAATGAACAAAACAAAAGACCAAACCTCCTGAGTATTATCACATGATCTGTATTGGGAAAACAAAATGTACAAGCCGAAAAGGTCTATTGTACTTAGAATAAGCCAATCATCTACCAAGTTTTAGCCCTCACGAGGTGTAAGGAAATGGCCCGCCTCGATTCGTTTGTGCAAATATAATCGCTTTTTTTATGGACTGTTCGAAATTTGATTGACGTCCACCTAAATTTTATCTTCGAATATGAAAAAATGTCGTTGATGGGCGCGTGTGACTAATAACTGCTGTAAAAGGTTATAATTTATTTACTTTGTTTTTTAGAGCGTTCGAAGCAACGTTTTTTGAATGGAACAAGTGGAATCATCTCATTTTACACATATTACCAAGAATGCATGTATCCACATTACAATTGGCAGATCGCAGCGAAGAAAGGAGAAAAAGTTAAGTTAGAGGTTCAATACATGGACATTCCATCGTGGAACGGGTCGTGTACTCTTAATTACGTGGAAATTCAAAATGGAACCTACGCAGATGGCAAACCGAGTACAAGAATGTGTGGTTATCTCCTATCTGGCATTAAAACATTTTACTCGCACGAAGGTCAGAGCCTAGGAATGCACGTGGAGGTTGCAAACATGGTCCTTCATTATTGGAGGTGGACGTACTTCACAGCTACCTACACAGTTATTAGTTACAACGACACTGTGTCCAACGGTAAGCACACTCAAGGGAAGCTGTAGAGTCAATAGTGATCAGCAATACAGTTGAAAATACTTTCATGTAGGTTCTGGTGCGGGTCGTGCAAAAATCGAAGCTTCACCTAGAAATCAGCCGGGGACTCACCCAATTCCGCAACATGGGACCAAAAATGGTAACTAATAACAAAAAAAGACATGCATCAAGGGAAGTCAAGTGTAACGAAGGTATAGGTGGCATTTTCTTTCCAGCTAAGTTCAATGGTTGAGAAATTGCTCAAACGTTTGTTGGGATTTGTCACTGTGGATTTTAAGCAATGACAGCGGCTGTTTCAATCGTAACAAATTATTGTTTGAAAGAGGAAATATAGTCGTGCTGGCTGCGCGGCACACATGCTAATGCACTTCTTTGTCGCACTCTACAAAACAAAAATGTAAAGAAACCAATATTTAGCCTTTACCACAACATATTGAACGTACGTTCATTTTCTATCTTTACGTTAAAACTGCTCGCACGAATCCAGTTGCAGGATAATCCGCCCGTATTCTCCAAAGTGAATAGGAGAGAGTAATCGCGATAGAGTAATTACGAGAGCGCTTACCTTTATTTCGAATTGGGTTTTCGCAGACGTTGGGCTGGTCGTTGCTTAAACAACGGCTATTCACAACACAACAAGTCTGAGACATCGTGATTGCTGGTGCTGACAGTTGAGTTCAATTTATCTGATTTTTTTTTTCTTGGCTAGGATCTTATAAAACACTTGCCAGGTGTCCTTGTTGTCCGATATGACAGGGTCTTACAATTACTTTTTCTTTTCATCGAGGGCGCGCGCGCGCGGAGCACCATTGTTAAGAAAATTAGGTAAACCATCGATGAGAGAAATCTTGCTTTTACAACCATGGGGTCATCGACCGTCCGTACGTACGTACGTACGTCCACCCCCATGCATGCCAATGTTATCAGTATCATGCTAGTTTACAGCTTTGATATTGGACGTCCATGTTTTGATCAATTGACACCTGTCAAAACAAGGTATCCGCTGACCAGTATCACGTGACTATATCGCGGGCTCAAGCTTAGAACTCACAAGGGCCAGCTGTTTTTTTAAGTTGGCCGCTGACCAGGTACTGATTTTCGATTGGATTGC
This sequence comes from Montipora foliosa, assembly GCF_036669935.1. NCBI lineage: Eukaryota > Metazoa > Cnidaria > Anthozoa > Scleractinia > Acroporidae > Montipora > Montipora foliosa. Next base: position 66,975,436 of record NC_090874.1, read on the forward strand.
AGGCTCAACCCGGGTTAACTCACTTAAACACAAGCCAGGCTTCATTTTTCGCGCGCTTTCTATACCTCGACGCGGCTACATGGCCATACGACATCAACTATAGTTTTTACACAGTCAGCGCTTTTCGTGTTCAGGTGGAAAACGGTTTGAAACATTTTTTTCTTTCTGCATTTTTCGCTGGTTTCAATCCAGTTTGACATATGATATCGGTGGTCTACAGCCGCTGCAGTTATTCAAGTCAAGCATCGGAGGGATATACACTTAAGACTGAGTGCTACTTTTAATTTGCTTAGAGCTGCTTTTTTCTCTGTATTGCAAGATTTGGCATATCTTTAGAAGCTCTGATAATGTTGCATGATGCCTGGAGGCCCTATGTCTGGAACAGAAACGAAAGGAGAGCGAAAGAGAACGACAACGGCAAAAGAGAATACCAGTAAGAGGTTATAGCTCATACGTAGTACAAGAAGTTACTCCACAAATTCTTTCCTTGGGCACTAAACCGTTTGTTATTTTTACAGATGCGTTATTTAAAGTGGATGCGTATTTTTAAAAGGTGGTTTAATCGGTTCTTCCTTTGTTCAGGAATGAAGATCGAATTTTTCTTTTCAACTGGGATTAAATAACAATTATCTGTACTCTTTTGGACATAAAGGAAAAGTTGATTTGTTTGTTCTTTTGCTCTAAAATGCGAGCGAACAAGTGCGTTTTTAATCCGTTTGCCCAACTGGTTTTCGTTGTGCCTCGACAGTGACAAGAAAATTTTGCCCTTATGTTATACACACGTATTCGCATTGAGTTCTCATAAAATCAGGGGGAAAATCTCACTTGCTTGTGTTTTCAGAAGTTTGTTTAAAGCACCTAAACGTTATTTAAGTTTTGGAGCGGATCTTGTTTGAAGTTCGTCCTTTCTTGGTTGCATTGCCGTATTTTGCCGATTCTTGTTCCAAGCCAAGCTGGC
>NC_090874.1:66981393-67008893 GCF_036669935.1 Montipora foliosa
ATCGCTACGGCTGGCGCTAATACGGCTGCCGGAAGTAAATTTTCCCCAAAATGAGACACTGCGCATGTACGTCGGTTGCATCCAGCCGTAGCGTGAAATCTGACTACGTAAGTCGGGATGGTTTGGCGTAGTGTCTACTATGTCGAGTTTATTTCGCTTCTCTGGCCCTTTTCAAAGGACACCTCGGCATTTTAAGAATTCCATTGGATACTATATCCTTTAAAGTCAATTTAATTCAAAGATTGTGTCAAGGTTGCCTATAGTAGGCTTGTAAATCCGTATCATAAATTTACGATAATTAAGTTTTGGCCAAGGTGTTTCGAAGTAACTCAAGTGAAATATATGTGTTCAGCACGAGGTTGTAAGTTTGCTTTGAGGATTGAGTGAAGATGCTTTATATATGGATACTATACGATGCTATTTTGCTTCTTTGAGTATTGATGTATTTGTGTTCTTCACTCGATATTCTTTGAGATATTTGTCTCTGAAATTATATATTTCATCCATCAAATTGTTGTTATTGTACAAAGCGTATGGCATTCGCTTTTGCTCAGAAATAATCTGTTCTTCCTAGCAAGACGAATAACGGCCACCGTCCTTTGAGCAAAGCCATTCGGCTGTGAGAAACTGAATAAAAGATATTTTAAACACCTTAGCTCATTATGTTTCTTAGTATTTTGCTTTGCTAAACTTAAAATCTAGCAGACCACCTAGACGTACTCTCCCCAGACCTTTTCAGTCACGGCATCCTTAGTAGCACCAGCCGTAGTGGTTTGCTTAAACTCCCTAATGTTGATGAGTGTACGGTGTTAGTCCGCGTTCCCCATGAAATAGGCTTGCAGGGCGTACATAAATCCAGAATAAAATGGGTTTATTGGGAGTGTTCATGATATGTCGGTTTCCTACAAACAAGCCTCAAAATCGATCAACAGGAATGCTTTTCTCAGGAGAAAATAGGGGGTGACTTGCTTTCAAAGTGGAATGAATTATCGCCCTAGTGAAAAATAAAGTCGTCTGTAAGTTCTTGACTTAGCAAAAACAACGGTGAACCCGAGGAGGTGAAATGCGACTTTTCTCTGAACTCTCACATTCCTTGTCATATTTTACCGATCAGTTTGTCGCCTTTTTGTGTCGCTATCCTTTTCTCGTTAACAAAGCCGGAGACGTTGAAAAACCAAAAGGCACTCTGGTCGCAAAAAGTTAAGCGGGCGTTTCTGCGATTGTGTTCTCTGTCAACCAGCATGTTATTTTAATTCGCTAGATGAACTTTTGATCGAAGGAGACCATGGAAACAAAATACTATTTGACCAAGACCCATATTAGTATTGCACTCATTCCAAGATAACATGGTCAATGAGTTTTAATAATTCCTTTTTAACATTGTCCTCAGAATGTTCAAACTACAAATTTCTCAATGATTCCAATATATCCGCAACATACACACTGTACGAGCAATCGTATCATTCTTGCAAGGACAAATTCAAGCCTGGCTGGTACCGGTTTGGCGGAGAGGCTGGAAACCAAATGGCTGACACTTGCGTTAAGATGTGTCATTGTGGTGCTTGGTATCCAGGCTGGCTTACTGGAGGACACCCCTCTGTGGAGGATGGTGCTGTCGTGCGTAAAGTGTGTTTCGTGATAGGTCTGGGATGCTGTGAGGCCTCGGAGTACATAAGTGTTCGCAACTGCAGTGGATTTTACGTTTATAATCTGACGTCTATACCATCCAGTTCTTGCTATTATGGATATTGTGCCAGCACCGGATTTGAAGAGCCAACAACCTCAGGTAGACGCTGTTCCCAACTCATTTTCCTCCTGATAAATTTCCCACGGATTTCTTTTTTTCGACAATATTCACATAAAATATTATAAAATCGTTAGGCTTTGCATCTTTTATGTTTAAAGGTACGCTCAGACATATATGTTCTTCACCGGCTGGGAGGTCTGTATAGGGAAAAACTGTGCCCGAGGTCTTGAGTGGGGGCCGAGGCCGCAGGCCGAGGGACGTACTCAAGGCCGAGGGCACAGTTTTTCCCTATTTTCATTGATATGATTGCGCCGAAATGGCCACGCGCGGTACATAAATTAGCACGCTTTTTCTCTAGAGATCATCGTAATACCCATGGGCATTGGGAACAGTATTTATTCGCCCTCCATACTTGTAATCACCCTGTTATGCGTTCATGCCCCGAGTGGTTTTGTCCCACCCACCTCCCCTCGGCGACGGAAACCTCCATCCTGCTGCACTTCTTCGCATGCGCGGAAATTATTTCCGCCCACATCTTAGTATCTCCACGTGTGCCATAGAGGTGCAGCATAATAATGAAAATTCTATTACTATACTGACCGACTTAAGCAGGTGAATAACGTTTTTTTTTTTTTTTTTTGCTATTTTTTTTTCTGAAAATGAACATGGCAAACTGGTTTGCAAAAAGTCTTTAACTTTAAACTTTAGTCTTAAACTTCAAATATCTCTTGTTGCATTAAATATAAAAAACAATCAGTTATATTCCATAGCAAGCACAGAGAAATGAGCTAAACAAACTAAACAGCGGCCCGCGATGACTCGGCGGCCCGGTGGCCCAGTCCTGATTTTCCATAGTTTTTTTTTTTGTCCAGTGTTAAATCCACGCGGAAGCACAGATCTGCATCGGGTTTGGGGGTGCAAAATGGACGACGATGAGTTTGAATTCGTTTACCATTTTTCTCGTTGCATGTTGCTAAGTGAAAAACGTTGTCATTCTCTTTTTATTCGTCTGTTTACAGAACCCGATAGAGAGGAATTCGAAGTCCATTCTCAAATGATGTAAGTTATTTTCAAACCACAGTTTGAGATTGAAAATTTCATAAGCTAAATAATGAGATATGTGAACTGCGAATTGTCACTGAGTTGCGTTTGTCAGTTTATCAGGCAATCACATTCTCACTTTGTAATCATATGATCTTACGGTAATTCTGTGCAATGGCAGGCAACAGTTACGAAAGGCGGTCAATTTGCGTTTGCAGCTTTCTTTGTGTAACTCTGAAACTTAAAAAAAAAATCATTCGCAGTTCACATATCTCATTATTTATGATATTTTCACTTTCAAAGTATGGTTTGAAAATAACTTTCATCGTTCGATAATGAAAGTCCTTTACACTTTCTTTTTTTCGTGAAAGTTTGTGAGAACTCGAAAAAGCTGTCCCACAGCATTTCTCGTTCTCCCAAACTTTCACTTGTGTTTCTATAACTCGATAGAAACACGGAGTACATGTTTTCTGTTTCTTTTATAAAACAACGCGACGAGAAAAAGGAAAAAAACTTGTAAACTCTAATCATCAAAATGTAAATTCTCTTTGCTCGCGCTATCACTACGTCAACAGCTCGTGCTAGTTCTGTGTCTCCATCGAGTTATAGAAACACGATTTTTTACCAATCAGCGCGCGTATTTTCTTAGGACTGTTTTCTAAAAGAATATATTTTATAAGAATATCAAAGCTGAAATTTGCGAAATTTTAAGAATATTTTTAAGAATAAAGCCGAGGTTTCGAAAAGAATAGATAGTTTTTTGTGTGTTGAAACATCTGTAAATACAATATAATTTTATGCTTTTAAAGTATTATGACAAATTCTTTCTTTTTTAAATAACAAAACCCAGCGAAAACAGATCTAGATACCAAACACTTGTAATTGATACCCAATAAATTATAAAACGGAAATGTCATAAGCTATAATTTAAGAATAATACAAGAATATTTAAAGCCTAATAAATAAGGATATTCATCCTGGGCCGGAAAAACAACATTGTCATAAAAAAAAAGAGTGTATTGTGCTATCGGTTTCTGTAAACAGACAAATGAACAGAGAATGAAAACGTTTTTATCTGAACAACATGCAACAAACAGAAACAAGGATTCAAATGATTAAATTGTAAACGAATTCAAACTCACTGTCGTCCATTTTGCAAGCCCAGGGGCCCGTTTCTCGAGAATCCCGAAAACTTTTCGGACCCGAAAAGCCATTTGTGAAATTGCCAACCGCCTGTTTTGGAAAGCCGATCTTTTAACATGTTTTCAAGGCAACAAAAAGAAAAATAACTGTGAAGTTTGAGGTATTAAATTCTCTCCGTTCTTGAGATACAGAGGGAATTGTGTCACCCGAAAACGGCCCGTAAAGTTTCGGGACTTTTGAGAAACGGGCCCCTGACCCGATGCAGATCTGTGCATGCGCGTGGATTTACGTCGCGGGCCGTGGGCCTGCTTTTAGCAAATCCACAGGCGAATAATTTTCTACGAATTCAAAGGCTTTGTCTCGTTGAAAATGGAACAAAAGTTCTTAAAACAGGAGGGAAAAATTAAGTGAAAAATACTCAAACATCTGTCTCTGCCTTCATATCTTATTATTTCAATGACTCGTCTTTGCAAAAATTTAGAAAACTACGCAGGAAAAACTTGTTGACATCAGTTCATGAAAACTCCTCAGCGTTTCGATTTGTTTGCAGTTGACTATTTTAGCTACGAATCCTTATTTTCTTAAATGAAGCAAAATGCAATTCCAAAGAAAATACCGGATGTCAACCAAAGAACTAAGCTCAAAGGACTTCTCTGCCGTTAGTCGTTTTAGTTCAACGGCATGTCGACAGTTCACGACCAACAACAACGCGAAAAAACACAGCGTCAAGATGTGTTTGTTCCCCTATTTTAGCTAGGAATCCGCCGAAAATTCGTAAATGAAACAATATAAAACTAGATTAGAAAATAGAACTCCAAAGAAAATAACGAATTTCAACCGAAAAAGCGAGTTCAAAAAACTGATCTGCAGTATAAGTTGTTTTAAGTTCAACGGCATGTTAACAGTTCAAGAAAACCAAGGACTCGAAAACAGCAAACCGGCAAAGTGTTATCAGCAAAATCATGTGAAGATTAGCCTTTTTGAAGAATAACCAGGCCTTTTATTCCATTGCTGATGTTTTTCCTTCTCTTTGCATCGGTTAGTAAGCGAAAACGTGCATTTTAAGAGGTAAAATCCAGCGTTTCGTCGCGGCGTAGTAAAATCATTTTCAATTAGCCTCGACATTTTCAGCACGGAATAGATCCGTATCGTAATAAGCTGGACCGGCTATGAGCGCGCGATTAGCCAGTTCAATTCAAGGATTTAGGATTCCGGCCCGCCAAGAAGCTTCAGGAAAAAAATAATGAACGATTATGTTTGGCGCTTGTAGGAATTTTCACGAATCCTCGCGGGGCTGCAGGAATCCGACAATAATAAGGCAATTAAATAATGTAGCGTTATTTTTGTTGAATAATCATTTACAGGTTGCTTTTTCCAGTTTATTAACAAAATCTACTATTAATTAAGCCTGGTTCTAACTACTGACAACAGCGGAAGGACAAGTATCAGACGCTTTACTTAAATATTCAGGCCAACAAATTGACCGACTCTCAACTGAGTGGCCTCATAGCTCAGTTGATAAGAGACCTTCATCGGCATCACAGAGGTCGTGGGTTCCAATCCCGGGCCGTTAAAGTCACCTGAATTCTTCAGGCGTCTATTAAAGAGACAATTGCTTAAATTGTTAAGGTGAGTTCGATCATTTCTCCAGTTCACCTCTAAACTGCACAAAACAAACATTTGTCAACCAAAGACAAACTTTCCTTGCTTTCCGCCATTGTTCGGAAAACCGCCTTGGTAACGACGTCTTCATCCTGACAGGATAAATATGGCATCATTGCAGGAATCCGTAAGAATCTGTAGGAATATGTAGGAATTTTTGGGAATCTACTTCGCAAATATTCAATAATTTTGTTACACGTTTCACGGTACGTCCGATAATAAATGATATTTGACGATCTTTCAGCTGAATTTTTTATGATAATTTAATATTTTATAATTTTATAATTTTATAATTTAATATTCTGTTCAAAATGTGCATAACAAAGACAACATAAACATCACGTACGCCACGAAAGAAATGTCGCATATTACCTCTTCGTTGCATTCTCGAGCAAAATAGAGGAATTTTTACTAGTAACAAATATCTTTTACCTTTTCTTTAGCAATCACCCTTTTAAATTTCAGAGAAATCGACCCATCCGCGAATATTTTATGATTTTTTTGGGCGTGACGAAAGGTGAAAGGAATTTAGGCGGACTTGGGCAAGCCGGTAGCCTGCGTAGTAAGCGTTTCCAGCGGGCGAGAAGTGAATTCATTTTTCCAGCCGTGCGAGAATAGGGCACGTGCGGACCAACACTCAGGGTCTTTAAATAACTGAGGAGAAAGTGCTGCCTTTGTAATTACATCTGCAAATGGTTCGACTCTCACAACCCTTCAATGTTCATAATCCTGTGGGACGTAAAAGAACCCGCACACTTGTCGTAAATTAAAGAGTAGGGCATGTAGTTCCCGGTGTTGTGGTCTGTCTTTTGTGGTGTAACATGGGTGGGAGGGTCAATGCTCGGAGATATTAGCTACACCAAACTACTCTAAAAATCCGAGGGTAAATAAAGATTTATGACATGATGATATGAGGGCAAGCGCAAAAAAAAAAATTGGAGAGGGGAGGGGACGAGAAGGAAGGCTTGCGCACAAACCCCTCGATTTTGAAAACTCCCATTGGCCCACGAAACGGAGTTTCTGATTGATACGGCTTGGATTTTTTGATTGAAACCTCTCAATCCCTCATGTCATGAAAAATGAATTCGCTTCTCGCTTGCTACGCAGGCCAGGAAAGTTGAGGCATTGAGTTACGCGACGCGAGGCGTGATAAATATATATACGAAATTGCTCAGAATTGAAAAGTATCCTTTCAAAAGACAAGAACATCATTCTGAAAGCTTATTTTAAGCCAAAAGTACATTCTGGAGGTAGTTTTGAGAGTGGAAAAAACAAGTTAACAGCCGAAGGTATAGACAAGCCACGTGGAATACTGAATTATGTTTACGCAACAAAACGACGCTACCTCTTTTTTACTTGGAAATCCCTCCCCATGTATTTTTCCCGTGAATTCCACTAAAATTCCTTTTTTTCTCTACTTCGTAGACGCCATCTTTGTTCAAGCTACAGAGTGATTTTGGCATATCACAGAATGAATCATTTCAATCGATTTCAATAAAAACCTGGCCAGTGACTGGGTTATTTAGTAAAACTCCGGCCTCCCAAATTTGGGCGGAAACGGAAATAACCCCAATCGTTCGCATTCGGCTGAGGTCATGTGCCCGGGCAAGAAATTAATAACTCATTTTTTGCCCGGGCACATGACGGCTTAATTATTAATTTTTTTCCATCATCATGGATGGACATATTTCCATTTGATTTCCATTGAAATCATTTAACTCCCTGAAGAAGTCAAGCCGTGCCTGACAAAATAATTGGTTAAACAAAAAAATACATATCCTCACAGCCCTACAACCAGCCTTACATAATTATTTTGTTTTTAGTCTACAAATTATTTGCTGGTTAGATCTCCCAAGATCAAGCACTTGTACTTTGTTAAGCTGACCCTTGCATAAAAAATTTCCATGTCATCCATATAGATTTGGTGGGTAATCGTCGCCTCCTGGATTTCATAAATATATTTTTTTACGGCGCTGTTGTAATTTTTGGTGCAACTTGTCTCTCTAGAACTGACTTCTAGTTTTCCGACAACGCTACCCGCGACGTTGCAACGATTTTTTCAAGAATTGCGTAGTGTAGCATGTCCTGCAACATGTGTCACGACAGTTTGCGTCATCGGCCAATGAAAATGTTCCTGTAACCTCATGTGATCATCGAAAACGAGACAAGTACCTGTGTAACACCCGTCAAGCAACTGGTCTCGCGATATTAGGTGAACTATTGTGGCGACAAAATTGCAAAACAAGTTTAAAAAATTAAACGAGACTTACTGAAAGTTGAAGTTTGATTGAAAATGTATCAGTCGTCTGTAGACTCTGCAGGAGAAACTGCACTTTTTTGGGCCTCGTGTCGCCACTCCATTTTTAAACGTGATTGAATCGAAAACCAGTACCTGATCAGCAGTCAACTTTAAAAAAGCAGCTGACCTTGATGAGCTCTAAACTCTAGCCCGCGATAGGGTAACGTGATACTGATTAGCGAAAACCTTGTTTTGACAGGTGTCAATTGACCATAACATGAAAGATGTACGGTGTAAATTAGCCTCGATAAAGGTCTAAACTTGAGCCCGAGATATTGGGCGCGATCCATTAGGGCAAAAATTCCGGTTTGCATTTGCGAAATTCCCAGATGCTGAATGTAACAGTTTTTTCCACTTCGGTGAACCGTGGATGGTTCTCCACGGATGTCAAATGGAACAGGAAATTTCCGCAATTTCCGATATTTCGGAAAAATCGAAACCTCGAGAGGTTGACAAATTTGTGCGAAGTGAACGTTCCGGAAAAGACTGTTGTCAACACCCAATTGGTGTACAACATTCTTTGCCCACCTTGGTATTGTGTAGGAATGGTTATCACTACTCCCACTACTGCTTCCTCTTGTGTTTTGTTTAAATTTAATAAAGAAATCGGCCATAAAAGAAATATCTCACTCAAATTCAGAATTTGCGGGAGCACGTACGCACACTGGCAGCCACAGACAGCCTCTCGTCTGAAGGAGATCTTGTAATATTAAGAAGAGGCTGTTCCCATCTTGGGGCAGAGTGCTTTACATGTTGGTCAATATGAAACAAATATGAAGCTGCACCATCCTTCCGCATGTTCTGACGGTTTATTAAGTAAATTGTCTGGCAGCGTTTTCCTGTTACATGTGCACATAACATAACAAACGTATAGGTTAGGGATTGTAAGACCCTTAGGTATTCAAGGACTAATGAGATGTCCTTGGTCGTTAAGTACTTAGATAATGCTGGTCGGGACTTAAAGACTCCTCTAATGAGACGTTGAATGAGGGGTGGTGTCCCAATCGTAATATTCTTGTCTAAAACTGTAAGTGTAGATAATTCACGCCTTGCAGTGTTAATGCGACTCTGTGTTAATAAAGTGTGTTGTGTTGCTACGCTCACTCATGAAATATTTTTCAAGACTAAAAGAGAAATCTCGTATCACCAAGCGGCCAAGTAATGTCCTCTATTTAGTTCTTTGATCAAATCATCTGTAACAGAGATCAATGCTACCTTGCTTAAAAACGTGGGTATGATAAGGGATTTAAAAAGTTCAATTTTTCCTAGCAAAGTAAGCCCTCTCCACTTCCACATGTTCCATATTTCTTGTATGGACTTGAAAATTGAGTTGGAATTTGCTTTTGTTCTAGATGGTGTATGGTAATCGAAAACAACTCCCAATATTGCATTTTGTAATTTTCTTAATGTCCTCGATGGGAACTTCTTTAATACCGAAAAACCGCAAGTTTTCACGTCGCTGATCGACCTCCACATTGCCTTTTCATCTCTGAGCTGGTTAAACTCGGCCTCCATTTTCCTCAATTTCTCCTTCAAGGATTCCGTTTCTCCATTAGCAAAGCTCATTCCGTCTTCCAGCTCCTTCACTGACTGTGCAGTCTCTTTCCTAAACTCTTCAAAACTTCTACTTTCGCTTGCAGATTGCTAACTGTATCATTCACAGCCTTAACATATTGTTTAAACACCAACTTTATTCATTTGATTGAATGAAAGGGAAGGGATACCAGCGGTTATCCCTATTGAGGGTATACGCCCGCAGCCGGATGTAATTGACTGAGAGTCGATTTTGATGAGGGAGGAAAACCGGAGCACCCGGAGAAAAACCAGTCAGATTGATATCTACTAAAACTCAGCCCACATACGAGGCGAGACCAGGACTGAACCCGGGTCACAGAGGTGGAAAGCGCAGTTGATAGCCGCTAAACCAACCGCTAAACCACTCTCATGACTCCCCCCAATTTTAGATCCCAAATTTGGGGGATTGATAGCGGAGCTCCGGAGCACCATAGTTAACAAAATATGGTAACCCATCGATGCGAGTAATTTTGGTCTTAGCTATGACGTCATCAACTGTCCGTACGTCCACGCCTCCATGTATGCCAATGTCACCAGTATCACACTAGTGATATCACACAGAAGAAGGGGTTACGTTTTATGCAAACGTATGCCGTGTAGCACTTATATTTCAACATAATTGACTATCAACGATCAAATGATATATGAAATGGATCATATATGAACTGCGGATATGAAATCAAGTGAACCTATGATCCTCGCATTTATGAACGCAATTTGTGCAATTACGTAAAGAAGGCTGAAAAATTCAGGACTTCAACGAGAGCACTGGAATCCACAAATGACCAGCTCCCAACGTCAGTGGCTTCATGGCTCAGTTGGTTAGAGCGTCGCACCGGTATCGCGAGGGCGCGGGTTCAAGCCCCGTTCAAATCCTGAAATGTTCAGGCTTCTTTACGTTCATAACTGCGAGGATCATACCTTCACTAGAATTAACTATGAGAAGGTGATGTGAAGTGCTATTTTCTACTCATGTAAACCATGTGAGCGTTAGCCCTACTGATGGAAATGGGCCCACTCAAGGACAGAGAAAAACTCTGACCAGGGTCAGGTGCTTTTTCCTCTGTATTGGAATTTTTGGCATAAGCTTATCTTTAGAAGGTCTGAAAACGTTGCATGATGCCTGGACGGTTTTTCGCGTGAAATTTATCGTGGAATTCACTAGATAGGGAATGAATTTTTCTATAGAAGAAGGCGAAGAAAATAGTTAAATTAGGCAGTACCCAGAAACACCAAGACGAGGACAATTCCAAAACGCTTTATTTTTACTAACCGTACAGCCACTAAGAATACACCCGGGAGCTCTGCTTTTAGGCTTGGCTAAATCTATATATTACGTGGCTTAAAACTAGGTACAGTGCATATTCAACCTATAATACTCGTCATTTGTTGGAACATCCATTAAATTGGGGGAGGGGGGATAAGACGGGATAAGCTGCGATCTTGTGACACGACGATTCTAGACCATTCGTGTAGCATGTTCCAACAAAATTTGTCTAGTATTGTAGGTAAAACGAGGATCACGAATTTAACCTTGGGGGGGCGTTCAAACCCAAGGCACGGTGTTACCCTACCTCTTCAACACAGGTCTTGTCTTCTGTCCGTTGGAAGTAATCTGTATCCTTTGGTAGCAAAAGGACAGTGTCTTGTGATATGATTATAACAAACTCATCACCACACTACCTACACAGTAACACTTCAAAAATGGTAAAAACGGATTCAACCTGAGACCGGATTTGACTGACAACAACAACGCTGTACCGATTTGTGTTGCCAAGTGCGAAGGTCATTTTATTCAGGCTCCTTGTTTAAGTTACTTGATACATCCATCTGAGATTATTTCCTTTATCCAAAGGCAATAATTTCTTTTCTTTGGTTATTTAGAGTTTTCGAAGCAACGTCTTTTGAATGGAACGATTGGAATCGTCTCATTTTATCCTTATTATCATGGATGCCCATATCCACATTACAGCTGGCAGATCGTAGCGAAGAAAGGAGAAAAAGTCAAGTTAGAGATTCAATACATTAGCAGTTATTGGTGGGGCGGGTCATGCACTCTTGGTTACTTGGAAATTCAAAATGGAACCTACGCAGATGGCAAACCGACGAATACAAGAACGTGTGGTTATCTCTTATCTGGCATTATAACATTTTACTCGCACGCAGGTCAGAGCCTAGAAGTGGTGGTGTCAAACGTGGACCGTTATTGGAGCTGGATGTACTTCACAGCTACTTACACAGTTATAAGTTACAACGACACTGTGTCCAACGGTAAGCACACTCAAGTGAATCTGCAGAGTCAATAGTGATTAGTAGTTGAAAATACCTTCTTGTAGCTTTTTGTGCAGGTCGTGCAAAAATCGAGGATATCATTAGAATTTCAAATGACACAAGGTTTAGTAACACATTTAAGAATAATTACTAAAAACAAAACTTTTGCGACGTTTCGAAGACTCCATGTCTTCATTATCAAGCTACTAAAACAAAACTGAGCAACAAATGTAGTGAAATATGTGTTTTCTTCAAAAACTCGTTAATAGTTTGTTATGCTAACAGCCTATCAAAACATCAATAAACGTCACGTGTATTTACCTTAATACCTGGTAATCTATGATCATTCTGAAAAGCCTGGTGGCGGCTTCAGTCCCAGGGGAGTGCGGGGCTGAATATGCAAACAATGAAATTATTTCTCAAGTGAAACGACCTTTATGTAAAGGTCACTTGGGATCTTTAAAGAAAGGTCAGTAGTGACCATTACATAAAGATCACTGATGATCTTTATGGAATAGTCCTAATCATTTTCATCGAAATTTCAGCCATTTCAAACTTCTGGGCGTAGAATTCTACCCATATTCCTTCCAAACTTCTTCAACAAATCTTGTGAACCCAAAAATTCAGCCACTTTGCCGGCATTTTAACCACAGTTAATAGAGAGGACTGGTTTTGAAGCTCGGCAAACATCAAAGGAGCAAACAAAGATGCCAAGATTTAGGTTGGAAAGTCCACGACCGTGCACAATATTTTGTCTTGCGCTCATGCATGAATTACGTTACCAGCACGTTTCTATTGGTTAGTTCCTCAGAACGGAGTAATCAACTATTGTGTTTTGTGCACGGTCAAGGCCAAAAAGAGAACAAAAACCTACAAAAAAGAAAGTTGCCGGGTTTCATAACCATTCCCGTCTATTAACTATGTGTTAACAACGTTCGTATCTAGACTTTACTTTGGATTCTGTCCAGTTAAACGTCGAACCCTGCTTCTTCGTTCGCTGCTTGTTTGTTGAGCCTTGCATTATCCCACTGTGCAAAAATATTAAAGGACCATTTTGTGACATATCGTGTTGATTTTGGAGCGATTTTTTCAACCAGTGCTTCTTCTTCATCGGCAGTTTTCAATTCTCTGAAATTTCTCTTACGCAGCATTTTTAACCAACCTCCTTCAACTATGGACAACAAAGAATAAGGACTGAAGGAAAGAAACATGCTTTTAAAATTACCATACTGCTTATAAGGTCCACTTGTTTTTCTTGTATGCTGATATCTTCCCTCGCAATTTCAACCTTTGTTCGAGGGACTTGGTCTTCTTTTCATTTAACGGAACACTTTTCCGAGACAGACGGCTCATTCTTGCCATCTATAAAGTTTGTTTCGCTAATTACCAATGGGAAGGAGAAAATTGGTATTTTGCGAAACAGCGTTTCATAAAATGACGATTGTTGCAAGTCGATGTATTTTTTCACTCGACCTCAGTAGTGAACTTGGTCTGTTTTATGCATCGGAACTCATTTCGGAGAAAGGCGGCTCATTCTTGGCAGCTTGAAAGTTTGTTTCGCTAATTACCAATGGCCGTGTTGTCACGACAGCCGTTGTCTCGCTTAACATTCCTGAAAGTGGTTTGTTTGCAGACTTCGTTAAGCGACTTAAAAATGATACGTGTTTTCACGGGTAAGATCAAATGAGGAGAGAGCACGTGCCAATACAATAAAAAAAACATAGCACGCCTGTTGTATTTCAGATTTGAATAACCGCAAGCGACTCCTCATTGGCCGAAAGTAATTGCCAACTCGCTTAAGCTACGTTGGTTTGGGGGGTCATTACATTTAAGCCGACTCGCTTAACTTTAAGCTTAACTTTAAGTGAGATGGGAAAGGAACTGTTTTCACGTAATTTTCGTTGTCAGTAGCTAAGCGACCTGAATAACCGCTAGTGAAAACACGGCCAATGAGACTGAGGAAATTGGTACTTTGCGAAACAGGGTTCTATATCATGACGATTGTTGGAAGGTCAAAACATCGTTCGTTTAACGTAGTCGGTTTGGTGAAAAAGCAGGGGTGCGGATTGCCGGGGGCTATGGAAAACACGGGGTGCCGGGGTCTGTGCAAAACACGGGGTGCCAGGGACGTGGAAAACACGGGTTGACTAAATAATGAAAAAAACGTTTGCGTATTGCTACTGTAAAAAAACACTTTAATGGGAACTTAACCGGAATATTTAAGCTAAAAGTTAGCAGGAACGTAATGTTGAAGTAAGTTGGTTCCAGCGGTTGAAAATACAGTATGTATTTAATGGGAAAAGGATGACGAAAAAAATACTTCGATAAAATACCTAACAGTAAGTAACTAAAACAAAAATCGATCGTTTGATAAATACGGTTGAAATAATGAAATAAAATAACGTTACTATTTCACAATAATTTTTTTCCCAAGTTCAAATTACAGGGAGAATTTATTATCCTACGTAATTGTGAACCTGGTTTGGGATTGTATGAGCAGCCTTCGCCGTTGCCGTCGCCTTTGCCTTCGCCAGCCCCAGTCCCGCTGGTGCCCAGTAATGCGCGGCATTTCTACGTTTACTCCCTCCAACTGAATATCCTTAGCTTCCCTTATCCGTGCATTGGGCAGATTTCATTTCGCATTTACAGTATTTCCCAGCCAAAACAACGACGTGTTTTGGCTGTGGCAATAATTTAGAGCCCAATTCTCTTATATCTCCATCTCCGGGAGATCTTGTCATCGTTTCAAAGATGGCGAGGGAATGGACTTGCCAAGGGAAACTGTTCAGAAAGCCGGGAAATGTTTATTTTCCCTGTCATGTCCACTATGTACTATACAACGGAAACGACATTTTTTCAAAGTAGGTGGTGTTCAGTTCCTCTAGAAATCGAAACTTTACAGACAATTACACACAAGCAATTATACTAAAAGGGTTATGTCGCGCACAATGATGTAGTAAAAAGTAGCGTGAAACATTAAAATAACCACTTAAAACTGTTGACCAACATAAAAGACGTACGGCAAAAGGAAAGAGAAGCATGGATGGTCACAAATGGACAAGATTGAAATGGATTGTATTTGGGTAATCTTGAAAAAAAAATTGGCCCGACGTTTCTCAAGTTTATGGCAAATCGCCTGGATAAAGGTTGTTTTTGCTCAGAATCATCTTGTTTGTGATGTAGCAATAGTAGCAATTTCATTATTTAGTTTAATTAGTCACCCCGTGTTTTCCACAAACCCCGGCACCCCATGTTTTCCACAGACCCCGGCACCCCGTGCCCCAGCTTTTCCAGCTAACCAACTTAGTCATGTCTACAATTTCTGAACAATCTTTACATTTCTTCTTCTATTCATTTTGTCTCTTTTTGCCTCGTTTCGCAAAATACCGTCAGCCCGAACAAAGCTCGACTGTCTAATCTACGAGTTGCTGTTCATTAGGAGATTGCAACCTAAACTTAATACACAATCAGGTACCGTCTGTGCAAAACTTTTTACATGACCATACATTATTTTGCACTTTTAGTTTTACTTTCAATTTTTAGTATGACAATAGACTATTTTTATACTTTTAGCTCCAACCTTAATTTTTGAGATATTTTCACACTTCTCTCAGATATATATTTTACTAGCTCAGTTTTTTTTTTGTATTAGCTTGGAAGTGAAGACATGGAGTCTTCGAAGCGGAGCAAAAGTTTTTCATCGCTGATTTTTATTCTTAAATTTAGTATTAGAATGTTGTCTAAAACAATTTTCTCCTAGAAATCAGCAGAGGACTCACCAGGCCAAATTCCCCAAGATGGGGCCACAAAATGGTAACCGCTAACAAAATAGTATGCATTAAGGATTGTCAACTGTGACGAAAATATACGCTGAATTTTCTCTCAGTGTTTCGTTGTCTAGTAATGCCCAATTTTCTCCACCATTTAGGTCCAAAAATTGAGAAATGGTTGAAAGGTTTGTTGGGATTTGTCACTGAGGATTTTAAGGAACGACGGCGGCTGCGTCAATCGTAACAAATTATTGTTTGAAAGACACAGTAGTGGCTCATTGCGGCACTCATTTTATTTTATAGTGGACACCAGTTTAGTTTTACATGGCAATAAGAACAGTTTCGCTACTTTTTTATATATATTTTCAGTAGCAGATGACTTTTTAATGATTATACTATTGCAATCATATCATTTGCTACTTTGTAAAACCAAAAATTTCTAAGACTAAAAGGCTTACTTCAACCCTAATCTTTAGCCAGTGTTTCGACCTCAGGAAAAGCTCTGTCCCTTACACGATCAAAATTTGATGTTTACTACGCATTTGAAAATGGAGCTTGCATAAGGAGAGCTTAATTGCAATAACAATGCAAACTCAAGTGCTCTTTAGAAAATGAACAATTTCGTTAAATTTGTCTTCCGCGCAGAATTTGAAAATATCAGTCACACAAAAGTGCACGACTCAGTAATTAGCGCCTACCTTGAAGAAACTTAAGGATCAGGAGCGCTGTTAAATTCATAGCTCACTGGATATCCGATCCTCCAGTTTTGAGAAACTTCACTGCAATGCAACATAACAACCAACAAAAACAGTTGGTATGTCTTTCGTTGTCCTTGTAACCTGTTTCTTGCTTAAAGTGCCCCTATGACCAAAAAATCATTTCTAATTTTTTTTGTATTTCAAAATTATGTTAACTAAACACTAAGCGACCAAAGTTTTAAGCCTTGATTTGTAAAGACACCTCATTATTTCAAGCTAGTGAGCCTTTGACGTCACTTTTCACTGGATCCAACCGTCTGAGGTCCAATCGGTCAGTAATGGCGGACCGCGAAATCCAAACTTACAATTGATGTAAACGGCCTTTGGATAAAAATGAAAGCTCAAAATTTTGCCAGTCAGTTGTTAAGCGAGCACACTTTCAAAATCTGAAGAAAAAAAGGAAATGATTTATTTTTTTATTTTTTTATTTTTTTTTTTTTTATCACAGGGGCACTTTAAAGGGAATGTAAACCCCAAAACTCTCTTTTTTTCTTTTCACATAGTTAATAAGAACACACTTCTAGCATACCGAAAAGTGCTATTCTTATTTGCAAGCGTGCACCTTTTTACGTAGAAAATCCTATTCGAAGTTCGAAGTACCCGCCATTTTGATTGCGACATCTTTACTTTACTCACCGGTAGAACATTTGCCGACCGGAAGTCAAAGTTCTTTCTCCAATACGAATATGGTAAAGCGGTGTGTTGAAATACGTTTGGACTAAATTTGTTCAAGTTAAACGTTAACGAGCCAATTTTGTAGAACCGACAAAACACTCGATGATTTGTAGCGTTTACTTTATCCCCGACTGCTTCAGCCAAAATGAATGATAAATATGTAAAATATTAAAAAAACTAAGATCGAACAACTACCTTTTTGCTAAAAATATCTAAGAACTACATACAACATTGTAGTTCATAAAACTATTCGAGCAACGCTTGGCACTTAGCATGAAATTCAGGAAGAGGCCATGTAACCCGTGGCTCTCGTTGTTTATAATATTATTATTAAAAAGACGTTCAGTTACCTCCTGCCGTCTCTGATACAGTGCCCAATCTTCTCTAATAAAACTGGTTTTGGTGGCTTTCACCTTGTATAGGAAGATCCAAAGTCTGCAGGAAATATGCGCCACGAATCTTGTTGCCCCAGCACCAACACGCACGAGTTGTCTGTGGGCAATGTAACGAAAATTCCTGCACAGGATTAAAAGATAGAAGAAGTAATCAATTTCTTAGTTACTCCACAACTTACCAAGCTGACATAGTCTTCATATCGACTTCCTAATGTGACGGTATAAATTAATAGTAAACATACTCGTGTATAATTGTTCGTGCCATTGTTTCAAGGACCCAGAAAGGCCACCCATCAAGTCAGTTCGACTGAACTCATGGGTGCTCAGTAACACAGAACATTAACAGGTCTTCCGCCTTCTGCCAAAAGTTGCCCGATTTCTCCACAGCTAACGCTCTCATAAACTGTGGGCATCGGCTGGCACATTCCACACGCACCTAGAATATAGAAAACGGCAACAAAATAAACATAAGAACATCAGCAGAGGCAAATTGATGTTATAAATAAAATACTAAAGGATGTGGACGAAATGAAAAGAAAAACAATTACAACTCTGTGTTCCCTAAGCGATTCGTTTCACTCTCCGTCTGTTCCTCGTTTATACTTTCAGGCTCCACATTACGACGGATTCTACATGGTTCAAAACAATAAGGACAAGGGCCTGTACAATCCTGACTGGTGGCTTTTAGGCGCGAAACCGATATTAAACCAGACCAGAAAGGCATGCAAAAAAAAAAAATACTAAACCAACTGTCACAAGATAGTGCGCTGGCTCAGACAGAGCTCACAAGCTGTTGTCTACACTAGAGCTGAGATATAACAGCAATGAAATTGAAACATTGCTGAGGACACGGCAATCAGGATCCAACCTCAGTGGTGGCTTTACGACACGACCAGAGTGAGACCTGTATGGGGGATTGTTTGTCCCCTGTGTCTGGGCAACTAGTGTAGGTCCAGGAATGCTTGTAGGGGTTGCTTCCTCACTGTCTGAACACTCTTGGGCCACTTGGGGAGCATCCGTCCGGGTTGCATGGTTCTTGGTCGCTGGAGGAATCTGGCTTTTGCAATGATTTTTTGTTTGCCTTCAGGAGGAATCTTCTGTTCCTCCTGTACTGCCCTCCATCATTCATGCGAACTGTGTACAATCTGGGGGTGTTCTCCTTTTGCAAAACTGTGGCAGGCTTCCAAGTTCTTTGGATGTAGACGTGTGTCCCAATTTCTAAGGGCTGTAGCTGTTTAGCGCCTTTGTTGTAATAGTATATCGTTAAGAAGCTTGTTTCAGGCTTCGTCTCTCGTTGGCCAACCTGGGGTTGACGACTTCTGGCTTTAGCTGGTCTCCGGTTGCCGGGAGCGAGACAAGCAGTCTTCTGCTCATCAAGAGCTGCGCTGGAGAAGATAATCCATCTATTTGAGTGTTCCTATACTCCAGGGGACTGAAGAAAGGTTCGTGGGACCCAACCTTTGCTTTCGTAAGTAATTGTTTTGCTGTTTGAACCGATCTTTCCACTAATCCATTCGCTTGTTGGTACATGGGACTTGTGGTCACATGTCGGAAGTCCCACTCATAGGCAAAGCGGAGAAATCTTCAGCGGCAAATTGGGGTCCGTTATCAGATACCACCTTCTCAGGAATACCGAACCGCGCAAATATGGCTTTCATCTTGTTTATTACTGCTGAGGATGTAGTGCTGGCCATTCGTTCTGGCTCAAAATATCTGCTGCGGTAGTCGACCACTATGAGATAGTGCACATCCTCAATCTGGAATAGGTCTGCAGCTACAGTTTGCCACGGCCGTTCGAGAATTTCATGTGATATCATGGGTTCCTTTGGATTGCATCTGTGGAATTCCGAGCAGGTTAGACAGCTTGAGACCATGTCTTCTCTCTGACCATGCATGTTTGGCCAGAACATCACGTCCTTTGCACGGCGTTTGCACTTCGAATTCACTGTACCCATGTGCCCTTTGTGAATTCGTTTCAGCATATCTCCTCTAAGAGCGGAGAGAATGAGAATTCTCTCGCCTTTGAACACAAGTCCATCCATTACTTTTAACTCATCTCTATAGTTCCAGTATGGTAGGACTGACTTGGAGCACTGGTTTCTTTGACCTGGCCACCCAATAAGGATAATTGTAATCAACTGCTGTAGATCAGGGTCCTCCTTTGTACAGATCTGTAGCTCTCAAATTTTGTTGTCAGAGACTGGTAGAGAGGTCATCACGGCATGAACTTGGGCATCAAAAGCCCATGAGTGTCATTGGGGTCCTTTAGATTCAAACGGGAAAGCGTATAAGCAACTGGTATATTCTTACCAGGTTTGTGGAGCATCATCCTTTGAAGCCGTGGAGGGGCCGCTGACAACTTGCCTCTAGAGGCTTGTGATCAGTGATAATCTCAACAGACCTTCCATAGATGTACTGATGGAACCGTTCAGTTCCGAACACTATGACATACATCTCTTTTTCAATTTGAGCATAGTCTTTTCTTTGAGGGCGTGAGGGACTTTGCCTCCTACGCGACAGGGTTTTCATTCTGCACCAACACCGCGCCTAGACCATGCTTGGAAGCGTCGACTTCCAATGTTACGCTCTTACTTGCATCAAAGTAGGCTAATGTCCCTGCAAAAGCAATCAACGTTGTCAGTTTTTCAAAAGCTGCCTCCTGTGCACAACCCCATAAAAACTCTGAGTCTTTCTTCAGTAGACTTCTCAAAGGTGCTGTGGCCTATGCCAAATTGGGAGTGAACTTTGATAGGTGGTTGACCATGCCTAGCAGGGTTTCCAGCTCATGCTTGTCCCTTGGAGGTTCCATATCCTGAATGGCAGCAATCTTTTTTGGATCAGGCTGCACTCCCTTGTCGGATGACAAGTGACCGAAATAGCTCACTTTTTTTGTTCCGATAACACACTTTTCAGCATTCCACTTTATTCCAATTTCCTTCGAACGATCGAGAACTCTCTTCAAGTTTCTGTCGTGATCCTCTTTGGACATACCTCAGACCAACATGTCACTAATGATGGATTTGCATCCCTCGATACCTTCGAACGCCATGTCCATACCTCCTGAGCTGAGTGTATTCCAAAGGGCATACGGGTGAATCGATATCGCCCAAATGGCGTGTTGAAAGTGATTAGCATCGAGCTTTCATCATCAAACTTAATTTGCCAATAACCAGAGGTGGCATTCAATACGCAAAAATATTTAGCATCTTATAGCAATAGAATAAGATCCTCCAGAGCTGGCAGTGGGTAATGTTCCCGTATGATGGCGTGGTGTAGCTCTCTGGGATCGAGACACTCTCGTAAAGCGCCTATTCACTTCTTTTATGGTGTTGCGATCGAATTCACCCAGTCTGTTGGCTCACTAACTTTAACTATCACCCCAAGGTCATCCATTCTCTTGAGTTCCTTTTCCAGCTTGTCTCTGGGTGCCACTGGGTTTCTACGTGGAGGGTGCATGACCAGCACTGCGTTAGGTTTGAGGTGAATTTTATGCACCCCTGCAAAAGTCCTTAAGCCCTCAAGCAGGTCACTTTACTATTTTAGCACGTCGTTTTGGTTCTGCCCAGGGTTTTGCATTTCTTCCACAGATAATATTAACTTGATCAGCTATAACGAGATGCATGATGTTATCTGGAGTCTTTGCTTGCTGCAAGAGAAACGATTGCTGCGGGTGATACCAATGGCGGCGTGGATGGCGAAAGCGTAAAGAGCCTTGAGTTCCTCAACAGTGAATATGATGACCTGATTGCCTGATGCTAAAAGGCAACTTCGATCTCTTAACGAGAGATTGTCAAATCTTGTTAAACAAGTGGATGAGATTGCTGAAGCTATCGACGCCATTGAACGTTCCTGTTATCATTACAATGTCAAAATTGTTGGGATACTCGAAGTTCATTCCCGCGAGTCAGCAACAGAAACGTCCACCCTTTGTATTAGGTTATTTTGTGCAATGGGAGCGAAACTTTCTATGCAAGATATCGATATCGCCCATCGTACTCCATCCAGAAGCGCCACTTCAGACCCCAACCCGATTATTTGCAAGTTTTCGCGTAGAGTTACTAAGGAAAATGTCATGAACCGTCGTAATGAATTGAACAAGCTTACTCCAAACTCCGTTGAATTACCAGAAGAAGAGTCCTTATCTGATGCCAAAATGTATGATCATTTAACTAAGACCCAGAAGCTGCTAGTTGATGCTAAAGCGTTCCAGCAAAGATATCGCTACAGTTTCTGCTAGGTGAAAAATTTTTACTATCAAAAAAATCGGAAGATTCCCGTCCTGTGAAGATAAGTAGTTCTACCGACCTTCAAGATCTTGCCGAACAGGAATGCAGAGCAAGCTAAGCTACTTATTATTATTGTTTCATTTTGAACTACCGTTGCCCTAATATATAATTGATTCGGTTTTGATATCTCTACCCTTTAATCATTTAGATAATGCTTCTTTTAATGCTGCCCTGTACAGTGAATTATCCCACGGCTCTCTAAATTATGATACCGATCGGTTAGGCAGTCTTTTATTTAATCAAATCGAACAACCAAAGTCTTCTGACCCTTATACTAGAAACCTTGATCCTGATGGAAAATTTTCTCTTTGTCCAACTGCAAGTAATTATTACGTTGAAGATGAAATTAACTCAAAGGTTGCAACTGATTATTTTAATTCAAGTTTCTCTTTACTTCATTTGAACGCACGTAGTTTGATCGGAAATTTTGATCAGTTTAAATCATTACTTGATCATCTACAAAGGCCGTTTCGAGAGATTCGAGAATAGATAGCGGAGAAAGCTCCTCTTAGCTCGAATCCTGGCTGGAATCCTGGCTCGGATCCTAGCTCGAATCCTGGCTCGAAGTTTAGGTCTTTATTTACAGAATTGCCGTGATTACAAAATTCGTTCACATTGTAATTATTCTGATCCCGATGTTGTTGAATCATTGTTTGTTGAAATTTGTGTTCCCCGTGGGAAAAACATTATAGTAGGTTCTCTCTATCCCCCCTTGTTGTGATGTCGCGGCTTTCTTAGAAACGTTTACTGAAATTCTTACAAAAATTTCTCTCCTTTTAACCTTTGATCTGCTACGATATGCTGACCATAAACCCACCCAAGAATTCGTTGATTGTTTGTTTCCTCATTTGTTCCTTCCTTTGATAAGTAGGCCGACACATATAACTGCATATTCGGCCGCGTTAATAGGCCTTATCACGGTTTTGACCGTCATTTTGATGGGCAGGCAAAGCGTAAAGAATTTGAAGTGTTTATATGGGGATCCGATGTCAAATAATTTTCGCTAAACGCTAGTTCTAAAAAAAATATGAATTGCGAACTGAAGATACAGGGTAAAGGATTATACAGACCAAGTTCTAGCGACTAACCTTCGTTAAAAGCTGCGTGGTAGCGTTTTCGATTTTTCCATACATTTGTCTGTAGTTGTACTGAATATATAGCAAAAATTGAAAACGCTGCCGAGCAACTTCTGTAAAAGGTCTTCTGCCCTGTACCCTCAGTTCTCAAGTCATAAAGCTTTTAGAACTAGCGTTTAACGACAATTATTTGACATCGGATCCTCATATAAACACTGCAAATTCCTTACGCTTTGCCTACCCGTCAAAATGGCGGTCAAAACCGTGATAAGGCCTATAGATAACATATTCACAAATCACGTTAAGGCTGAATTTTTTCGGGCATTGTTATCAATGACATCTCTGATCACCTACTAGTTTTTGCTTACGTTTCTGGGAATTCTGGTAATGATATTCATAAAAGATCTGAAGGAACGTATGGGCGAAATTTTTCTGCGGATAATTTGAACAATTTTCGTGACCACCTGTCTCAGGTCAACTGGCCCGCACTCTTCGATGGCAATGACCGAAATATTTCTTATAACAATTTTTTGAACGAATATTCTCGGCTCTATGACAATTGTTTTCCTATGAAAACTCTAAAATCGAAACATAGTAGAAGTTTAACACCATGGATGACTAAGGCCTTACTACTCTCTGTCCGAAAGAAAAATAAGTTAACTTATAGA
The DNA here is from genome assembly GCF_036669935.1 of Montipora foliosa. Classification (NCBI taxonomy): domain Eukaryota; kingdom Metazoa; phylum Cnidaria; class Anthozoa; order Scleractinia; family Acroporidae; genus Montipora; species Montipora foliosa. Next base: position 67,004,760 of record NC_090874.1, read on the forward strand.
AACAATTCATAAAATCACCAAATTCAGCTCGTGAGGCGCAGTTTAAGTTCTACAGAAATAAATTAAATCATCTCATCAAAATTGCTAAACGCCAATACTATGATCAGAAGTTCATGTCGGCAAAGAACGACTTAAAGGAGATCTGGAAACTGATAAATGAAACTAGACCCTCCCTGAGGGTACACTGGGTTGCCTGTGGTACGTGCACCGTTCCAGACAATTTTTTCAAGTTGGGGGGTCCTTAAGACCATTTAAGGGGTCACCCAGAAGTCATACCAGCAGAGGCCCTTTGGCGCACAGGTTCTCACACGTTCGTACGACGAAAAAAATCTGTCCTTGCGTAATATGTAGCTCTAACAGTGCACGATATTGTTTTGATATTGTCTATCATTGTAGTGCCATGGTAGAAGCCTTGGGTAAATAGCCTGCGAAGACATGTGGTTACTAGCAAAGTACTGAACCCAGAAAGACTGAAGAAAATAAATGGGAAGTGAGAAACATTGGCTTCTGGTCTGACATGTTGATAAACTTCTTTTCACCACAAGTTTAAGCGTGCCCTCTGAGCATCTGACAGCTTTGTAATACTAAAGTTTATTAAAGTTAAGCCCTCTCCGGCGGGATTAGTGTCTGGATGGGTGACCAAAAACATATACGCCTTAGTAAAACAGAAGCATTGGACCGAAAATACTATTAACGCTAACAAATGCGAACTTAGCAAGGTACAGATTTTGTTAGCTTGCTTTATGCAAAAACAAATATTGATGCAAAAGTAAATAAATATTTATACACAGTTTTCAGAAAGAGCAGAAAGAAGTTTCCAGGACGGTCGCTCGAGAATAACATATTTACGACATGAAAACAACATTAATTTTGAACCGTGAATATAGAATATAAACAGTTACGATCAGCGACAAACATTTTGGGAGATTTTTGCTACGTTCAATTTTGTTATTGTACGTTTTGGCTGCACAAATAAATCGCAAAATCGAAAGTGACATCGCCGGAATTCAGCGGGCGCCGTGATTACTAGTAAGTTACCGCGGCATGTTTACTTGCCAAACAGTGAAGCATCTGTGTCAAATGATGGCAAGATACCGGGTTTTCGTAAGTTTCTTTTTCGGTCAAGTGTTATAAAGTTTGACAATAAATGAGGGAATTCAAAACAAAGATCACAATCGCCCACCATTGTTTCTGCAAAGTCAAAAATTTACTCTCCAAGACGAGGTTATTTATCACCAGGTAATTCCATCATTTTGGAAACAGCAGCTACTTTATTATTCACCGGCGTCACAATTTTTTGCTGATTTTGGGGCTCATTTTGTTGAAACTCAAGCACGCTTCCAACAGACCTGTTTATTTTCATGAAACCTTTCCTGCTTACAGAGTTATACTAAAAATATCCTCCCGTATCACATTTCAACCTTAAGCTCAAAAATTCAATACACAACATGATATTATAATTCACAAAGGCAGAAAATATCACAGAATCCTTTTCCAGTGAAACATTTTATTGAAACAAACAACATAAGATGCACTAAAACGCCATTCGCGTTGCAATGACTTTCCATTGCTGGTTAACGAGAATAACAAACTCACGAGTCAGAAAGTATATTTATATTTAATTAAGTTAGCACAACACAAAAACGCTAACCTCATTTTTTGACACGAAAATGCTTTACTATTGCCATAAAAACTATCCAGTTAAGCTCGCATGTTATAAAACATGATGAATTCATAAAGGCCACCTTTTTCAGCGAACAATTTTTTGAAACAAACAACATATTTGCTCTTAGAGGCGAAAACCTCTTCCTATTTCATTGCGTGCGTGAAGACAAGAAACTCAATCGTGTCAAATTACCATGTACTTCAGGTTCAAACCCTTTCCTGAAGAACATTTTCCGTGAATAACAAGAAAATGCTTTACTATTGCCATAAAAACTATCCAGCACACATATAATAAAACATGATGAATTCATAAAGGCCACCTTTTCCAGCGAACAATTTTTTGAAACAAACAACATATTTGCTATTATTGCGTGCGTGAAGAGAAAAAACTCAATCGTGTCAAATATGCGCAATATTACAACAAACTAAAATTTCAGGATCAAACCGTTTCCATGAAGAACCGTTTCCTTGAATAATGAAGCACAAAATAGACGACAAGCTTTCTTTCAAATAATTCTTGGCTGTCACATTACCTGAAGACTGTGCAGAGTTGATCACAGATCCACTTAAGGTGTTCGATTCGTTCTCTGTCTTTGTTGAACCTATACGTTACCAGAGAATTTTCCATTTGGTTTCAGTGTTCTACATAACAGCACACTAAATATTATTTTAGAAATGCAGCTCACTTTGATTTCTGCTCGACGGGCGACAGATTATTGTCGAAGTCCATTACTCGTCGCTTTTGAGATTCCAGGTGTTGGTTTTCACCGCCTGCGTAGTTTATCCAACTGACTTGTTTAAGGATCCAGTAAAACGCCATTCGTGTTAAATGACTTTCGACGCCGTTGCAGGCTAAGTTAATTATTCTACTGTGTCCACCAGAGAAATCTACGCAGTTCCACTACCCTCTCGATCCTAAGAAAATACGCGCAGAACGCTCTATGCACAAAGATACCACTTACCAGGGAAGTGACAGGCAAGACTTTTACCGACACGGAAGAAAAAAAATAATAACACCGAACAAATGCCCTCCATTTCTAGACTGGGATTGCCATACGGCAACCCAGTAATTAGCAATAAACGTAAAATCAGGTCAACTTTTCCTTCATCCTTTCGATCTACCGTTATTACTGACCCCGTTGATATAGCAAATGAAGTTTGCTATTACTTTACTAGCCTAGGACCAAACTTGGCGATGAAAATACCAGCAGTGGATACTCGTTTCTACTCTTTTATGAATGAACGCAAAAATGAATCGCTTATTCTGAAACCAACAACTCTTGAACAACTGACTAGTATCTGTACAACGTTTAAGTCAGGCAAAGCTCCAGGATACGACAGCATTTCTATGCACATAGTAAAAAATACCATTGGACTTAACTTGGAACCTCTAATGAATATCATAAATTTGTCTCTCTCTAGAGGAATATTCCCAGATTAATTAAATTACCAAAGTAAGCCCTGTGTTTAAGGCTGATCAACCTGATCTATTTTCTAACTACGGGCAAATTTCTTTGCTTCCAATTTTTTTCTTATTTTTGTGAGGAAGTGATGCATAATCGTTTGTCAGAGTTGGCAGATTCTCTCAATCTTTTCTGTCAACTCCCGTTTGGATTTCCAAACGCTTACCTATCTTATGTTTATGGACCAAAATGAAATTACGGCCGATATATTCCTTGACCTCTCTAAGGCTTTTGATACGTTAGATCACCAAATCGAATACTATGGCATACGCGGTCCAGCAAAGGTTATCTGACAAATTAATCGTATACAATTTGTACAGTTCGGTGAAACCCGTTCTTCCGACCAGATAATCAGATGCGGGGTGACCCAGGGCTCCACTATTTTTTGTTTTTTACATTAATTGATCTCCCAAAAGCAACTAAACTGGCTGAGTCGTTTCTCTTTGCAGATGATACTAGTATTTTTTATTGTAACTCTGACCCTAGTTGTGTTATTTCTATAATGAATAACGAATTGACTAATGTCAGCCTATGGATGAAATCCAACCAGCTGTCTGTCAACATAAAGAAAACTAATTATGTCATTTTTTAAGCCGAAACAAAAAGTAATCCATATGAGCTCCTCTATTTTATTTGATAATGACTTAAACAACTAACAGAAGTAAAGTTCTTAGGTGTCTATCTTGATGAAGCTCTTACATGGAAATCTCAAATTGGCGAGACAAACTAACTCCCGAGTTAGGATTTCGAGTTGGATTTTCGAGTTAGGATTTCGAGTCGGTTTTTGCGAGATGCTTACTAGTAATCCAGCTGCAACGAATCGCCTTGACTTTGGTATGTTAACCGTAGGCGTGGGAACAGTCATATTTCATTGGCTATATTTTGATTACATTTGTTGACCTTAAGAAAAAGTTCCAGTGACCACAAATAGTTCAGTCTGTACTCAGCGAAGGTCGAAATTGAATCTTTGGAATATTACCCTGAAGCCAAGACCTATAAGAGTAAG
>NC_090874.1:67013893-67023893 GCF_036669935.1 Montipora foliosa
AGGGGATTGTTCAACGAAAAGTTTGTTTTTTGCAGCACTCGAATGGGACTGACTGCTGTTACTTTTCAAAGGACATCAGTGTTCGCAACTGTGGAGCGTTTTATGTTTACCGCCTTGATCCACCCAGGTGTTACTCACGTTACTGCGGCAACGGACTGCCACAAGCACCAGGTTTGAAGGCATTTTAATTTCCTGCTTTCTCTTTGCAACCTTTGGTGTGAGAGGCTTTCCTGACAAGATTCCAACACTTTTTGCAGAAAACAATTGTCTCCATCCTTTGAGATTTGTGCCACGGATAAAAGTCTATTAAGATTTTGACAGAGCAATAAAAAACAATAATGCGAAGGATTAAAAAATCAATTGATTTCTTACTGATTTATAATTATTATATGGGCAAACTGGTCCGAGATGAAAAAGAAGAAAACCAGCGATTTGCAACTCTTGATGATCTCGAGCTAGGCGAACTCGTCGAGGGATCTCAAGAACTCTCCAAGTTATCTCATCGTAAAATCCTATTTTGTAAGCATTTCTTACAATTTTTTGCTAAAGTTTTGGTGTTTTTCCAAGAGATTTGAGCTTCAAAGCTAAATCCCTTGCATCGATACGACGCTCACTCTGGAGCTTGTACAAAGTTGGATTTTGACTTTGGTAACGCGAAATTTGATTGGCTAGTAGAAAATTTTTTTGTCAGTATAGTGTATCAAGAAGATGTGTTTTCAACAGGAAATAAATTCACTCGATACTAAAAATATATTTTGAAAAAGCCTTGCCTTGCCTGATTTTAACGCTCGGGCGGTTGGGAGTATTCTCGAAAGTTATGCTTCGATTTCGTCTCGGGTTTGCATAATTGTCTCGAATTCTCCTAACTTCCCTGGTGTTTAGATCAGGCTTTGCAAACACTGAAAGTCTTCTATTGCTGAATTAATACACGTTTGATAAAACCTCTGTCGCCCCACCGCCTACCTAACCTTTGGTTATTACTAGTGTGAATGTGCTGACTGGAAATTTGGCAGTGCAGTTGTGTTGACTAGGAAGCAAATTTTAAAGCTAGAATGACAAGGTTTGAATAACAATTTGAACATGGCAGTGTTTTAAATTAATTGGGAGGGGGGGGGGGGTAATTGAAACTGGATTATAAAGCATCAGGAATCTATATCTCACTACTGACGTCATTTCTTATGCCTAAGCTGTCCAGTAAACAATAAAACAAGACCGAACAAACACCCACGTTAAATTGCTGTTTAAAATGGAATTCCTTTGGTTTAGAAAATCACTCCTTGGACGACATATCATTGCAGCTCTCGCTCAATTACGTCTTGGATTCTTTTGCCTCATTCCTGTCCTCTTGTATATTATTTCTTTCCTCCCATTTGTGCGAATGTTGTTACTCGGAGCCCGGAAATGATGCCTTTTTCTAACAATGAATTTAGTATATCAAATGAAATCTTTTCAGAATGTTCAAACTACAAATCGCTCACGGAAGCGAACCGAGCAGCAACGCATGGACACAACCGTTTTCAATCACTTCTTGGTTGCGTCAACGAAAGCACCCTGTCTGGCTGGTACCGGTTTGACAGAGAGGCTGGAAATCAAATGGCTGATACTTGTGTTGAGAGGTATCACTGTGGTGCTTATTATCCAGGCTGGCTTAGTGGAGGACACCCCTCTGTCGAGGATGGCGCTGTCGTGCGTAGGGTGTGTTTCAGTGGTTACTACCGCCACTGTTGTCATTACTTCGTTTACATCAGTGTTCGCAACTGCGGTGGATTTTACGTTTATAAGCTGACTCCTTTGCCTACGTCAAGCTACAGTTGCAACTATCGTTACTGTGCTAGCAACGGAACTGCACTAGTACTGCCAACAACTTTGACAACAGGTAAACATTAATTAGTTTGTGGCAAACAGTGTTATGCACAATCACCGCTCACCGGTGGCTCAATTGGTTGAGCACCGTGCTGTCACGCGGGAGGTCGTGAGTTCAACTCCGGCCGGACCAACACTCAGGGTCTTTAAATAACTGAGGAGAAAGTGCTGCCTTAATAATTACATCTGCAAATGGTTAGACTCTCTAGTCTTCTCGGATAAGGACGATACGCCGGAGGTCCCGTCTCACAACCCTTGTTCATTAACTCTGTGGGACGTTAAAGATCCCACACACTATTCGAAAAGAGTAGGGGACATTTGGTTTGTGTAAAGACGTATATGAGTCGAACAACCCATGTTGGACGACCGACAATTGAAGCTCTCTCAGGGGTTACTTTGAGTCATAGGGCAAGACGCACTTTTCGAAGAGAGTTCTCAAAAAGGACTTCATAGTGATTATACCATGACCTACTATTAATTTCTTCCTTTCACCCGGGTAACCGTTATCATTTAATTCCATTCGTAAACAGCTCAACCGACAACAAATTTTGTTTGAAATTTTGTAACAGAGATTTCAACGTCATCTACTGCGCAGGCAACAACAAAGCCCCCAACAAGTAAGTGCACTCAATTGGTTATTCTTAATGGTGTCTTTTGCTTATTCTTTGCCTTTAAAGCCAAAAGGTACATGTAGAAATGTGGAAGCCAATGATCGGCTTGTGTTCGACCATGGTTAAGCTTCCGAAGCTCGGTCACTATTCTGAATTCCCTTAGTAAACAGCTCAATTTATTTTGTTTGTAGTTTTCGTTACAGAGTTTTCAGCGTCAAGTTAATGTCACTTGTTGTTCTTTGTTTTCCTTTGATCTTTCCTGCAAAAACCTACCGAACGAAATGTGGAAGCCAATACCTGGCTGTTGTTGAAAAATGGTATAGCTTCCGGTGCGAGGTCGCAATGCTTTTTTCCTTTCCTAACAGCTTAGCCGACGATAATTTAACTTCAAATTCATTTTACTTCAATTTTTGTCACAGAGCTTTCATTGTCTAGTACTGTGCAGACAGCAACCGAGCCCCTAACAAGTAAGTACATTCAATCGTTTATTATTAATGATCTTGTATGGAAGAAATGTGGAAGCCAATGATTGACTCGTGTTGGACAATTGTATAGTGTCTAATCGTTCTAGCGCTGGAGCACTAATTGGGGGCACTGTAAACTAAAATTAACATTGAAAGCAAAATCAAGACAAAGATCAAAAGTTTTAACCGAGTACCAACAAAGTGACTGGATTTTAACCGACATAAGCCCCCAAGTGCCCCAGCCCCAATCACGGTTGAACCCATAATTGGCTTGTTTGGGACAATGTTATAGCTTCCGGAGCCAGCTAATCTTCTTTACTCCCTTCGTAAGAGCTCAACCGACAGCAATTTAGCTTAAATTTGTTTTGTTTGAATTTCCTTAGCTTTTTTAACTGAGATAACAACGTCATCTACAGTGCAGACTACAACAAGGACCCCACCAAGTAAGTATAGTACGCTCAATCGGTTTTTTAAATGGTTTTTTTTGTTTCTACGTTTGTCTTGGTAGCCAACACCTACCAGAACAAATGTGGGAGCCAATAATAATTGTGGTATAACTTGCGGTGCGAGGTCGCTATCGTCTATTTATTCCCACTCAAATGTTATTTTACAATTTATTTTGATCGAATTTTTGTTGCAGAGCTTTCAACATCATCTACTGCACAGACAACATCAGAGCCCCCAACAAGTAAGTGCACTCAATTTGTTATACTTAATGATTTTTTCTCTAGTTTTTCTTTAGAGCCCAGTGACCGAACGATTTGTGTCGGACGTACAGGGGTATAGCTTCCGGAGGAAGGTCCTTTGGAGTCACGGTTCTGTCGTATGGACAAACGACTCGCACGATGAAGATACTTGCTCTATCTTTGAGCAAAATCTAATCGCACTCAAATAAAATCAGTTAAGATTTCTGTCGAAAATTCGACGAAATCTCGGACTCATTTTGTCACCTCCAAGGCTTGACTTGAAAGTTCCAACCCCTTTGAATTCAAGTCTTATTAGGCATGTAAAAGTTGTGAATCAAACTTTACGAGCTGCCACTTTTTGCAAGCGAGTTGAATTCGACTTTTCATGGCACAAAAGAGTCATTTTCAACAAGAAAAGACTTTTAAACAGCATAAAAGTTCAAGAACCAAGACTCTATACTCTACTGATGATAACTAGTTGCTGGATGCATGTGATGTTCACAAAGAACTACAAAATGCATTAGGTGATTGAATCTCTATTATCAGTATAGCTCTTGTTAATTTTAAAATGCTAGTTGAATTTAAGTTTGATAAAATGTTGAATTCAACTGGCCAAACGTTACAGGTCAAATGGTTTAAAATCGGTAAATTTTCAGTGTGCTGTAAATTGTTGTTCAGCTTGATGAGTTATTTACAAGAATTATTCCCATTAAGTACATTCTGTATTCTAAGTTGATTTTTTGTTTAGCAGTTCGATCTTATTCGTGTCTAATGATTGGATTTGTTTTTTTCAAAAATCTCTTTTCCTATTGTACGATGGCCCAGGAGGGTCACAGTCCAGTTTTAATTTTGCGCAGTCCAGTTTTAATTTTAATTTTATTTTTGATTATCCTCAAAGATGACAGACTGACTATTTTTCTTGAGGTAAAAAGCAAACACATAAGTATATTTGAGTGTGTTTCGGTTTCAGAACATCCTCTGCTTTTCTGTGAAACTAAACCTCAATCCATGACATGCATTTTGTGTTGTTGCATCTCTTCCATTTTCTGTTTGACCTGAGCATCTAACTTTGCTTGATTGATTCGTTTATTTACCCCTCTTGCAGCTACAGCTGAATTACAAGGGCACCAGCAACTATATTATTGATATTTATAAGTACAAAAATTGTTCATCCGTTCAGTCCTGGCAACTACTTTAACACTGCTATTTACAACAGAGCCAGAGCGAAGAGAATACCCATGGTGGGTTTCAGGGGGAATGGGTATTATGTTTGAAAGAAAACCTTTATCTCGGAAATTCTGCATTAACTTTTGGCATGATTTTTCCCGCCTTTGACTGAGGGGCAGCAAGCCTGAACGGCTAAGGGCTACATCATATGGCAGCCCAGGGAAAATAATGTTAAATGCCCTCTTTTGTATCAATTCTAGGGTTTTGCTCAGATAAACCGGAAGGTCTGCCCAAACGGGTGCTACATATTCAATAACTGATCTAACCAGGCTATAGTTCCAAACTTGGCACTTTGTGCATGGTTCATGTAACGGTTGTAGTAGGACAAATAGCGCTGTAAGGCTTGTCGCGATTTAGCTTGGGCATCTCTGGCTGCCTGGGTGTCTTTTTCATCATATCGATTACAACTGTACCAACTTGAGAGCCACGCCCCCAGTTCCATCGGAGCGCTCGTTAATAAATGTTCGCAGTTGATATCCCCTCCCTTGGATTTTTCATGTTTAAGTCCTCATTTGTTTTTTTTTCTTACTTACAGGGAGTTTGCCGACTGAAGAGTGCTTTGAAGCAACTCAATTTTTTTTCTCTAAAGTAGATACATAATATGATGAGAGCGCCCTAATCAGCTGTCATTGGGAATTTTACGATTGCGATAGAATCAGATCCATGTTCATATTTGGGAAGAGACGAAGGTCCTTTCTTTTCGTTGTGGATAATTTTTTTCTCCGTTTTATATACGCGTAGACAATTGTAAGTACAGAAACGGGAAGCAATTCAGTACGAGCTTGTTATTTCAGTTGTGTTTTCTTTCAATTGAGAACCTTCTCAAAATCCCGGGGTATTAATCACTGATTCTATGTTCCCCTCGTTGCTTCTGTCCTTGACCTCAACTAACGTTTCTTTTATTTTCTTTTCTTTTTCTTTTTTTTTCTTTTCTTTTCTATATCGTCTTTTGTTTTGTTTTGTTTTTTTGGGTCTTTTTTTTTGTTTCTATTTTTAGCCTTTTGCTCCCAGGGAAGTCCCACGAATATAGAGTGAGAGAATGCTGGGTAAGATACATGCAGGAAGAAGGTTCAATTTCTAGGAATCAGGGGCCCGTAAGATCAGCAATTTCGAGCAAAGGATTAACGACAAGTATCGATATGATGCTACAACAAGTTGCAACATTAGTGGAGACACTCAACCTTCTTGGGGCGTTATTAATTTACCTATTATCTCCCATATTGCAGCCCCCCTCCCCCTCTTATCAATGTTGTTAACAAGACAAAAAAATGCGGAAAACTTTGAATGGTGGAGAGGGAGGGGAGAAGTGGTAAAGGTTGAAATCTAGCTACGGCGGGTATTGGAAGCAAGAAAAGGCGTTTTTTTTTTTTTAACGGGAGTGTCTCAACAATTTTGAAACGTGTTGTAGCAAGGGATCAAGTAAAGTATTTTCATCACAAGATTTCAGCGGCCAGCGTTGACAAGTTGCTGAGTCCTTGAGTTTAATAAGCCGAAAGATTTGCGTACTGTGTTTTCCCGTGATCTCACTAGTGGAACGCGATATTTTTATCTTACTTATCTTACTTATTTTTATCTTACTTAAATAACTCGATAATACTGCATCAAAATAATGGATAAAAAAATCAGCTACTCAGAAGGGTTATAAAAAAAGACCACGATTAAAAACCTCGTCAAACAGGTGGATCGCTTACCTCGGTCTCGATTTGCTAAATCCAGTTTGAACTTCACTTTTCGCAGCATGTGCAGGACAGAAGAACAGCAGGCATTGACGAATTTAAATAAGAAATTTAGAGCTCAATAAGAAGTAAAAATTAAGTAGTACATATAAATACCTGTTTTTCAGTGCTAATGAAACATTCATCGCTAGGAACTACAGCTGGTACCCAAGCCTTCCTTTGAGCCCTTGCCAACTCCGGATGAAGACCACCTCCCTAAACCTTGGTGACATGATTCAAGGTAACGCACTTTATAGCTTTGTAAGCAAGGACTGCAGGGTATTAAAACAGAAGCAGCGGATCCTGGTGAAGGATCTTATCAGCAATCATAAATATTATTAAAAACCAAAAGAGCAAGGCTGTGATAACGGTTTACGAGTACATTCTACAAAGGCAATATTTCGAAGGGCACGCACCGCGTTACAATATGAGTGGTGATATGGCGTATAATACGATACAATTTGTGGTATTTATTTTATATATGATACTTGTTTTATGATATTACACGCCAGGCAATATAGGCTCTCTGTAAAACGTAGTCATTCCTTGTAACTGAAAACCCTAGCTGACAAGGAAAGGCAGTGACTTTCGAAATATTGGCTTTATATTTTATGTTCCTTCACCGTTGTATCAGCCTTGCTCGTTTTGGTTTTTTAACCAACTTGAGTCATCATTACCCTTTCTCTGCCCTTCTTCTTTTTGTATGAAGATATGTGCCTTCGTTGTCTAGTATGTCAAAGCTTATATTTTCATTTCCTTTCCAGAAATCGAATTGAAAGGCAACTCGGTAAGAGCCACCCTGGCTGTGATGTTCAAGAGACGTGACAGGATTAACTTGAAAAACAGTTTCCGTAATTTGGGGGAAAATATGAAATACTGCAAATATTTTTTTCCGTCTGTGAGGGAGTGTTCTGACTGTTCAAGTCTCGTCATTTGGTTTGATCTGCACCAATCTCCCTTCAAAGACCAGCGTGCGAAGAAATGATGATAGCAAGGAACATGATTAATGAGCATCCTTCCCTCTTGTTTGTTAAATCTTGCATATCACGTCACCCCTAGCTTCCCTATATGTGGTCCTGCTGCGCCCACGAAAATTTTGGAAATGGTTTTAGAAAGAAAAACACTGGAATCATCTTCTGCACCTCTCTAGCTCATCGAACAATTTGAGGTTATTTGATGTCACCTTTGTGAATCGTCCGACTAATCGGGATACTCACATCGAAAAGCAAGTAGCCGACTTTTCGTACGTAGCCTCAGAGTATCCCAGAACGGTAAATATTCACGCGATCAGTTGGATTTGCTTCATTGTCTCGATTTTTACAAACGCCATGTGCATTCCATTACAAAGTTATCCCAGTAGAATTGATAAGCAGTTTGCCAGTTCATAAAACATTAGTTTTTTGTCAGGTAGTTCAGCGTTAGGGACATATTGTGTAGGAGAGACATGAATCTTTAGGACTGGATTACCCTTAATCATATTTCTCTATATTAGAGATGCTACCACCCTGCAAGTCGAGATGTCGAAGGAATAGAGATCATTCATATTTAAAAAAAATATATTTTTTGTGATGTTCGTACCAAGCGACCATAATGTTAGTAACATTATGGTCGCCGCCGCCTCTGACATCCTCAATGGACACTTTTTCTAGCTGCTTCCGCAATCCGACAAGCAAGAGCAGTACCGCAAACACCCACAATGTCTTGTCCGAAGCGTTTGGTCCCTACTGAAAAAGATACATCCACAAACGTGACATATTTACTAATCGTGTAAATCAAAAAGATAAAAGAAAAATTATCAATCACTCACGAAAGAATTATTTATTTAAAAAATATCCACAAATCGCTTGGTACGAACATCACAAAAAATATATATATTTTAATATGAATTACCTCAGGAGCCCATCTGGAGCGTGCAACTTCCATACAGCGTCTGTGAAACGGCGTTTTCACAAGTAGGTTTATTTTTAGACTAGCCCTTCCCGCGAATTAGGTCAAAAAACAAAGGTAGTTCCGGTTCGGTGACCCTATGACGTCAGCTTAATTTCTTGTAATTGGTCATCGGGCTCCTGTGGGAGTCTCATTCGCGGGAAATTCAATCTAAAAATAAATCGGTCTGTGAAAACGCCGTTACACGAACACAGCGGAGTTGTAGGCTCCGGGTCATGGGTTCCTGCATGATGACCTCTATTCCTTCGACATCTCGACTAGCAGGGTGGTAGCATCTCTTGTTAGTCCTTCCCCTATCAGTCCGTAATATATGCACATGGCTTGACCCTCATTTGAATATGGATGTAAATATTACCAATTGAAAGTAATACAATAGTTTATTTTATTATCTCAAAAGCGCATGACCTTGAAGCGTATAACTGTGGTTAGAGCTGGGGTTTTTTGAGTTTATTAATTTCTTTATTTAGATGTAACGTAGCTCTTGCATTTTCTCGCGCGTGCAGCATCGATCTTCTTTTTGTCCATATTTGGGCATGACATTGGTGTCCTAAAATCCCAAGCTTTGTTCCAAGGACTCGGAAGAGTTGCAAGTTGCACGTTTCGAGGTCATGTCCTTCTGATTATCTTTATAACAAGAGACATATAAGAAAATACATGTCAAGAAGCAGCGGTGAGTTACTAATTCACGTGTTTAACACTAGTAGACTCGACTACTGTGATAGCTTACTCTTACACTAAAGGTTGGCGAAATATCAGCTATTCCGGCTATGTTTCAGCGTGTTATGAACGCTAGCGCTTGCTTAATTGGTTTATTGTACCCTAAAGTCCTGCCAAATCATGCCTCTGCATGCATTGCGAACATCATGCCTCTGCATGCTTTACGAACTACTTTGCGAATTATGTTCCGACGAAGCAGGGTGCATCATAATCGTGTCGTTTTACGTACAAATGTCCCAATATGTTTAGCAAATATCGATCGTTTGGGCGCCATCTTGGTCTGGCTGGCCGACGGACACACATCACCTCGATCTGATGTGATGTGAATCTGTCATGCCTCGACGTCGGATTCCTATCGCAATGCCCGCATGCCCAAATCTAAGCGGCAAAAATTCCCCGTATCTCCACGTGTTTTGCAGTTGTGCGTGTTGGTTGCTCGGCAGTTTTCTTCGCGCTTCGCTGCTGCGTTAAACTCTTCGAGAAATAACTTAGAAACGATGTACCGCACAGACCTGGGAATTAGAGAGGTGGTTAAAAGATTTGTTTCCAACAACATGCCAAATTCTTGGCTTTTTTCATTTAACGATTTCAAATTTATTTTCTTGTTGCTTGACAGCGTAAACTATATGAGAAGCAAAATGAAAAACAGAGTATGAAAAATGTGTTCTTGCGATTGGAGAGCATCCTTGTTCGTTCACTTCAGGCTCACTCACTGCAGCAGCAATAAGTAGTATTTCGTTTCCCGACTGATAATTTGTTAGGGTGTTTGG
>NC_090874.1:67028893-67031393 GCF_036669935.1 Montipora foliosa
AGTTGATTCTTTGGAATTGGGAGTGATTTTGTAATCACGAGCATTTTTTTGCATAACGAGTGCAAAAGTCACCTTGGACGTTTCAGTTAGAGAAAGACTAGCCTCTACTAAAGACCCTCCGGCCTTAACCAGCCGCAATAACGTAAGCGCGCGAGGGACGAGTAAATTATATGAATAAGAATGGTCTCTCTTTTTGGTTTTTGACTCTTCAGTGTCTATCTCCTTTTTTTCCAGCCACCTAAAATACAACAAACAAACAAACACAAATCAACACATGAAACAAACTTATTAATAAATATCACAGAGATGTGATAATAGACCATTTTACAGTTGTGGCTAAGTTACCAGGCCTAACAATGGAAGCGAGGCTGCCGGTGACCCTGTTTTGATACAAACCTTCATGCTTTTGTAATGTTAATATGGACTAATTAGCGTTACAACAACACAATTTACATGATAAAAGCAGTGAGGTCTGTATCAATGCAAGGTCACCGGCAGCCTCGCAGCCATTCATAGGCTTGGTCGCTGAGCAAACAACTGTAAAATGGCCTATTGTTATTTGACTATGGGCTTAGCGCAAGTTTATTACAATAGGCTCTCAAGACTGTTTTGTAAGAACTATGAATGCACGATGTTATCTAACCATATGAAACCCCAATTATTGCTTCAAAAACCACAAAAACGAACCGTTGACCACTATTTTTTTATTGCTGGGGAAAAGATCATCAGGCTAAAATGAATCTCTCCACAAAATTAACAAAATATTCTCTCGGGCGGATTCAATGCCACATTAAATCTTCCAAATGTGAGGGTGGCTTTGAATCCTCTCCAGAGAAGAAATATATAGTTCGTTTTCGAGGCATTTAAAGATAAAATATAGGGTGTTTCAAATGGGTTTCCTGTTGACATGGTAACACGTCATGTGTGTCAAAATATTGAGCGCATTACAACTGTAGGTCAAGCATTAGTTGTTGTCTCACACGGTACTATAACTGTTTGACGATACAGCGTTGCATGGTCAATCTATGGAATGCCGTTTGTATCAAAAAATACTTGTCATATATAAAACTTATCATTAAATATATAAAACTTGTGGCTCTTTAAATAAAACATATTAGCTTATACATAAAACTTGCTACGAAATATAAAACTTGTCACACTGTATATAAAACATGTTGAAAATATAAAACTTGTCACGGCACATACAACTTGTTTGAAAATATAAAACTTGTTGCAATAAAACTTGTCACACCAATAACTTTTCACGCAATATGCCTATTGGAACCCAGTGCCGCCCCCTTTGGCGCAGTACTGGGTTTTTATATATGGTATGACAAGTTTGACTATATTTTCAAACAAGTTTTATATACATGTGTATGGCGTGACAAGCTTTATATTTTCAAACAAGTTGTATATGTGGCATGACAAGTTTTAAGTTTTCAAACATGTTTCATATACATGTACAGCATAACAAGTTTTATATTTTGTAGCAAGTTTTATGTATAAGCTAATATGTTTTATTTAAAGAGCCACAAGTTTTACATATTTAATGACAAGTTTTATCTATGACAAGAAGCATTTTTTTGATACAAAAAACACTTCATATCAATCCTCCTAAATGTAAGTTACAGTCTTGAAGTGTTGAAACTGATTTGAACTACCTTAAAAAGTGGGACGAATGATCGGCCCACAGGGCAAATCATCTGTTCAAAAGAAATATTCCTTATATACATGCATATAAGACAGATTATCTGGCCATCCGAAGAACTCAAGAAGAACTCAGAAAACATCAATGTTCTCTGTGTGGAAATGTGGGCAAACAAAGGGATCAATTAAATTTTATCAGTTATCTGGCCTTAAAAATCGAAAAATACATGCATACTGAATACTGTTTGATAAAAAAGAAAAGAAAGAAATGAATCTGTGAACTGCTGTGCTATTTATTCGGGAAACAAGTGACACAAAGCGCTTTTGAGAAGGGACAACATTATTTCAGTGTATAAATAAAGTTCATTCATTCATTCATTCACACAAAATACAGCAGAGAGAATTTCTTATAACACTGGCTTTATCATAGAAATAATCTTTGTTATTTCCTCAAATTACCCGTTTAAAATCCTCCATATTGGTAGTATCCAGTGGGCTTCCAATAAATCCAATGTAATCCACTACTGTTGTTTCTTCGCCACCTTGATTGTTCTGAAAAAATAGCTGAAACAAACATGTGATATTTTAATGTAACAGTTATAATAATAATTAATGATATTTACCCAGGAAGCTCCACTCGCGTGAAAGTGGTTTTCAGGGAGATCCTGCATCCAATCCAATTGGAATTTAGAAATGTTGGATTTTGAGGAGAGGTGAAATCCAGAAGAAAAGACTCTTGGAGCAGAATAAAGCAGCAACAAAAAACCTAACCCACTATGGCCACGAGCCTGGAATCGAACCCGTGTCATATTGGTGGAGCATGAGTGCAATCACCACAAAGACATCCCTGCGG
>NC_090874.1:67033893-67041393 GCF_036669935.1 Montipora foliosa
ATAATTTAATGGTCGCAGCCTCTTGATAAATAAGTGTTTAAAGCATTTGCCTAAAAGATTTGCTAAAAAGAAGAAAGCAAAACATGCTTTAATATAAAAAGTTCCTGTCTGCTACAGAAATTCAAAACTGATTATCCAGGTGTTATTGACAACAGTAATTTATAGAGACCTACTGTAGCTTTGACAGATTTGAGAGATCTGAGAGTTTTTGGTTCCAATCAAACACAAAGATTTTCACCCCAAAACCTACTGGTATGTAATATAATACCTTACATGTACATGCCCTGTATGGAAAACTGTCTTACACTGTTCATACATGTACTTATGAAGTTGTTCTCCAATCTTCACACTGCCTACATGTACCACAAAAGTAGTTGTTACTTTGTAAGTCTATGCCAAGAATAAGGAACTCTAGACTGTTTCAACTAAACACAGGTACAGTGTGAAGTGGGAGTCCATTATTTTTTGGGTAGCTGTTCACAGCCAATACTGTTTACATGTACACGTAAGTCTCCGAGAATGGGAAGAGCTGAAAATCCATTCTTGGTGGATTTCCTGCTCAGTAAACAGCCATAAGGATCATCTCCAGAGTCAAGTGACCTGTTGTCAGTTTTCAGAATGTTGCAAATGAAAGTACATGTACAGCTGTAGTTTGCTTGTTGAGTGAATCAGTCAGACGAGCTACAGGCCCATTTGGTAGTGTTACTGCAGGTATGAAGTGTATTTAACAATTAGACCCGTAGCCAGCAAGGGCTACCGGTCAATAGCCCAGAAGGCTTTGCCTCATGGGCTATTGACCCAGCGGTGGCCCTTGAGGGCGAAGGGTCTAATTGTTTTAGTATCACCCAACTAGTCGGACGGAAAAGGCAATAGCAAAGTTAGCAAATGCACTTTGAAGAAATATTTATTTGGGAATAAAACGAAAGAAAGTGTCACGCTTTTCGCTACTCGAGGACTACATGTATTACTAATAGTCCTCTAGTAGCGTAGCCAATAGAAATGCAGGATTTGCATTAGTCCACTAGTTGTATCACCCTAATTCAAGCTGTTGTTGACTATCACTAATAAATTTGGGTCACAAAAGCAACCTTGTGCACATGTCACTATGACAAGTTAACAGTCAATATTTTACTAACTCAAGGGTTTGTACAGCTTCAAAACTTTCTGCAGAGTCAAAATCCATGGTCTTTGTAAGGTTAGTAAACAGTTTCACCGTCTTTGGTCCTCTACCTTTTGAAAAGAAGAGATTAGTCTAGAGCAAGTTTCAGGTTTAAATTTAATAACTGTAAACTGTAGGAATGTAAATGAGTATGAAAAACGAAAAGGAGAACAAATAATGTGGGATGAGATCAAACAAATGTAAATGTGCTTCAGGGAGCCACTTTCAGAAGCAGGGAGGTTAAATTTTAACATGATAAAAAATTGACCACCACTTTTTGGGTCACAATTTGCAGAAGAGGAAATAAAATAATTATCAAAACAACTAAAAATGTGTTTTTTTCCAGTAAAGAGTTTACATCTGTTGGGTTCAATTTTGAGAACAGTCAGTGGAATTAATGATAATAATATTATCATTGAAAAAATTGGACATCTTGTGGCCCTTTTAGACAAATTCCATTTCACTGAAAAGGGTCAGAAATAGTATTTCATACACTTGAGATACATGTAGAAAGGGCTTTAGCCTCTAAAAGAAACTGTAAGTACTGTGTCAGAGGCAAAGTGAAAAATAGAAATGGGTTTAGCAACTCTCAGTAGTTGACATAGTAAATTGACCTCATAAAGAAATTTAAAAGCTAACATTTCCAGCATAGGCTCTGATGAGGGGCTCACACTTGAAATGTTAGCTTTAAAATTTCTTTATGGTATCAATTTACCATAACAACTCAGTTGAAAACCCATTTCTGTATTGTAGTATTAAGCACACCTGGATAGCAATTTGGACAGCTGTATAGCTGACAGGTGTAATTGCCATTGTTTGAAAATCATTTTGCTCTTAAAATTGAACTGGTTTGGCATCAGGTGTGTGTGACCATGAACTTACCATCATCAGGGCCTTGTATCTTAAGTGAATGAAGCTTGACAGCTTGATTAAATGCTATTGATATAAGCAACTAGGACAAAAGGGCAACAATAACATCATATTAAAATACAGAAAGCCATTACAAGAAGACCATTGTTCACACCCAAAAATTTGAAAAACTCTTAATTTCTAAGTGCTTGAGACTCAATGATATCTGAATTTTCTTTTAAACCAATAACACAGTAAATGGCTCAATTACATGACTGTACAACAGTACTTAAAGACAATATAATGACTTCTCCCTGAAACAGGCTATTGTTATTTTTGCTTTAGGCCTTGAAGCTTTAATATTGACAACTACATTGTATTACATGTACTTACAGTGCGACGCGCCTTACCGTGGCCACCTAACAAAGTTTTTTAAAACTTATACGCCAATCAGGGTGAGTGAATTTGATTGACAGTCACCCCTCCTTGCAAAGTTCGCACGGTTGTAGTTGAACACCGTTGAATGGGTTGTTTGAGTTGACGTATTACACGTAATTGTCAAATGTGAAAGTTTGTTGGGTGGCCACGGTAAGGCGCGTCGCACTGTAATACTACAATGACAATATGTAACAGTGCACTGTTAGTGAACTAAAGGGTCCCTACTATGATTCTTGATGACTTTGACATCCATTGATTATTTTTATACCTCATCTGATCAGTGTTTAGCACTGAAAATAGTATGAAGAGATTGTACTAAAACCAGCTTAATGAGACCACCCCTAACAAACTAACTTCTGATCACCTTCTTAAACATACATGTATGTGGTGCACATACATGATTGTACACTATACAACCAAGCCAGCAAACACATACAGTATTAAATTGCAGAACATGCAATTGGGTGTTGTTGCTATTTTCATTCAGTCACTCATAACTACCCTTGTTAATAAATAACCCTAAATCCACCTGCAAGATTACACAAAACAAAAACAAAGCTTACATGTACCTGTTCATCACAGTCACTTTCCAGATAATCTGGACCCTTGGCCAGTGCAGCCGACAAGTGATGGTCATCACTTTCATTCAGACACTCACAACCACTCTTGTCAATAAATAACCCTAAATCCATCTGCAAGATTACACAAAACAAACCGAGAGAGATCACAAAAAGAAAACTTAAAAAAAAAAAAACATGTTATTATAATTATTAATGAATTATACATCATTCAACAAGTTGGTTGTTTAGTAACTGACATACACTGTAAATGTACTGTACACGTGAGTTATAGATGAAAGGGAGAGGTGTTCCTTGCACTTATCTGGACAACTTAAGCAATTGTCTCGTATAGACACCTGAAAATTTCTTGTGACTTCAACAGGATTCAAACCGATGACTTGTGTGATGTTGGTACAATGCCCTACCAACTGAGCTGTGAAGCAACTCAGTTGGGAGTAGGTCAGGGCTCTTATGTTCCAGTGAAAGTACGTGTACTCCATCAAATAAATGTATATGTTTGAAGTGTGGGTTGTAGACGCAATGAAGAAGTGATCCTCCCACTAAACTGGTAAATGATCCAGTTGAAGCCATTTTTCTGTAAAGGACAATAATTATCATTGCTTTTAAAAGTCGTCCAGATACAAGAAAGTGCAAGGATCACTGTTTCCTTTCATGTTTGGTCACTGTCAGTAAAAATTGTTACCGACAATGTAAAGGTGGTAAAGGGAAACATGATTTTCGGTTATTAATAGGAGCTGTCATGTTTGAAGATTATCAGTTTAAGAGTGAAATGGGCATTTAATTGTACTGTAAGAAAAATAACAGAAACCAAAATAGACATGGATTTTTAAAGTTATTTTTAATGCATGTACAGTGTACATCAGTACAATCAACACTGGATTCACTGAGAACAAACCAACATTGTTTATGAAGTAATGAGAGATAGCATTCTGTATAATGTGTCAATTAAGACAAATTCTTCATGCAACAAAAATTCTTTGCTTTTTCTTCAACCATAAAATCACGGTAATGTAAAAATACTATCCATTTTATTTTGCAAGAAGTGTGATGAAGACCCTCTAATTTATGATTTCCTTTTGATGCCTCAAAATAGTGCTACAGTTTTATAAATGTATAATTATTGCACAAGGCATATTCTTAGGAACGGAGGCTAAATGTATATGTACATTTAGCAAGGTTAATCTTAAGCCATGCGGTATGTGTGGCATTTTTGCACCAAATAGGCATGCCTTTCTATTGAGGGATGCCCCCAAATCCAGCAGGGCTTGTTTGTGCATCTTGTGCATCTTTGAGGGCCATTTTTGCAAATCTTTGTGGATTCATTAAGCCCCACCCTAACCCTCCTGTCAGGGTACTGGTCATGGAGGTAAGTACAGCTGTAAGCGTTTTATTCCACTGGACCGTGTTCCAGTGTGACGGAAATGAGCATCTTACACACTTGTTGTTATTTATAACTGAGTACCATACTCACATGTCCTTTGACCCCAACATCATTATCACCTTCACCAATCCATTTTTTAATTTTTTCTTCCAATTTCTTCTCATCAGCTCCAGTCATTTCATCCACTTTGACTTTTCCTTTGAAAAACAAAAATGTTGGCATGGCAGAGACGTTGTGGGTTGCTGCAATATCCTAAGTAAGCCAAAAAGAGACAAGGACAGTCAGCAAATCAGTCTATTGTCAAATTAATGTCAAGTTGGTGTCAGTGATAAATCTTTTTACCCATGGAAAGGAGTTTTGGCTTTAAATATGCAACACAAAATTAATTTTTTACCACAATTGCTTGTAATCTGATTGGATAATTTGTCATTGTCAGTGGAAGTCTAGACAATGTAATAGCCAATCAGGAATGTTAATGCTCATTTTAGGAAATAAACCAATCATATTGCGAGAAAGTTATAGACAATGCTTGCTCTTTCTTTATGTCATGATTTTGGTCACACTCTGAAATAAACAGTTTCTTTGGCATTGAATATTGTGGTACAAAAAATCGAAAGTGGTTCAGCATTGTCTGTACTCTTATCGACAATGATAAACAGTAAACAAGTGCTATTTTCTTCATCATTCTACACTCTTTCACTATAGGACTGCGTACCGTGGTGGTAGTCCCTTTAATGTCTAAATTATTCTACACTACAGTCTCATCAACTTCTCACTTCAATGACCGCAGTGGCAGTCCGCTTTACTGCTTTTCCTTTTAAACTTGTCATTCGTGACTACAGCACTGTGGAACACGGTCGCAGTCCGCTTTACTGCTCAAGTTAATAGTAATATTCATATTCACTGACTTTGGGACTGCAGTGACAAGGTTAAATGGTAACGCTTCTAGGTGGACGTGTATTCTGTAATTGCTCTGATACTCCTTGTTTACAAACATTGACATCATGCACATTTCTTTTGATATTTAAATTTGCCAACCACTGAACAAAAGAAGCAATTGTTTCTACAGCCAATAATGTTCTGGTTGGCATATTAATAACAATGGTGATGTCGCGAGAAAAATTGCTATACCAAATCACTAATGGTACACACACGTACATTTATATGTTGGAAATGGTGGAAAAGTGTGTGGGTACAAGAGGATAGATTAGCCAGACATTGAAAGCTACAGCAAGATATTATAACAAAAAAAATTAGACATAACATATTTCACAACCAACCTCGCATTGATCAACATCAACCTTCAGAAATACAGCAGCTGAGTACTTTAAACTCAAATCGGAAAATTTTGGAGCGATTGTTTTACAAGGACCACACCTAGAGATACAATAACGGATTTGTGTAGTGACAACAACAAAAACACAAAATGACGCTTGACGCCAGCCAAACTCTGCAGTTGTCCCAGTTGTTTTTTTCTCTCTGCTGAGTCACGTTTAATATGTGAAACAATTTTACCAAACGCCACCAGCAATACAACGCAAGGAAATAAAACCTGTACTGATGACAACATAACTACCGGGTTTTCCAACCTTGTGAATTGAAAACAGGAGGGATAAAATTCACTTCAAACGTAAGGAAAGACTGTCCCAACGTAATAAGCTTAACAACACACGACTCTGCACATATTAGACTATAAAAAAAGAATATCAAAATTTTGCCCTAATATACTGAATAAATCATTCACCATGATGCTGAGAAATCCACAACTACTAATTTTGCCCCTGCCTTGGTCATTTCTGTTTGATAGTGAGCATTATGTGCGATCACGATCACATTCCCTGACTCATGATCGTGACTGGCGGCCATTTTTCAAAAAAGAACGACAAGGTGGCCGTGGGAGATTGAAGCCCAGCGCGCACCACGCGCATACACACTTGAGTTGTGGGTGCTGACTCTGAGGATGGAGGACTCAAGTACACAACAGCTGGAAGAGAGTCGGAGGACGAGTCGGAGGAGACTCATGTCGTCTTCTTCCGTGATACCCGTTGTTTTATGGGGAAGCAGACCGCCTTCTCATTGCATTTCTTGTATAATAACAACCTATGACCAGAAAACAGTCGTTACTGGATCAACAGATGGACAGCTGGGAATCTGGGATTTGAGGTTCGCGGATGATGGCGACATCAAAGTATGGTCGTGCATACCTAGCTATACGTACTGTACCAGCATTGTAGCAATTAAATAAATGCTGTATATGTATCATGGCTAAACACTATTTGCTTGTCACTTAGTTGCGTATGAAGCATCTTTTGTTACATGTTTCATTTTTTAAACTATGGCGCTACAGGGGGACAAGAATGGCCGGACATCATGAAGCTCAAATGCCCCTACCTAAACCATTGCAACTTTTATTCTTTAAAAGAATTGTTTAGTTGAAGTCTTTTACTTACTTAACTGAGCTTATTACCAGCAGATATTTAGTGCGTTTGATTTACATAACCCCACAAAATCATTGTGGCAAATTTGAGCTGCGGGAAGTTGGAGACCCACATATGACTATTCAACAACATTTCTGCATTCTGATTGGCAGTATTTTCTATGTCTTGTACAAACAGGAGTCGGTGTGGGAGAGGTGAGGGTACTTGCCTCGAGATTGGAGATCTTGGTTTCAAGACCTGCTCTGACCACTCCTTCAATTTGATCCTTGTGGTCCCTTGTTTAATTTGTCAGCTGAACTTATAAAATAATATCTAACTGGTCTGCCTCCAGCCAGTTGGGATTCTTAACAGTTGTACAGTAGTTGTTGTTGTTCTGTGGTTTGCTGTGAAAAGCCCCTATGGGGAGCAGTCAATTAAAATATCCATCTCACTTCCTGCAGATCATCCCTAGGAATCTAATATTTGCCCATTCAGCAAAGATAACAGCACTTACCAAAGCTAATGATGGTTGGGATAATCAGTCAAGTATCATCAGTGCTGCAGAAAATGGGTAACTATGCCATACTATACATGTATAGTCACATCAATTTTTGTTGTAATATTATTCCTGCTATATACTCACATTATGACCTCAACAAACATACTATGGCGCGC
>NC_090874.1:67046393-67048893 GCF_036669935.1 Montipora foliosa
AGAAAGACCTTACAAGATCTTAGTATACTTATAATGATCAGCATTCATTTGGGCTGGACTGGGGGGCTTTCCCGGGGGGGGGGGGGGGGACTCCCATATGGAACAGACAGGGATGCTCGTCGGAAATTTTGAATTTAACCCCTAAAGGAGACCATCTGGGGGTGGCCCAAGCTTTTTGTGACCCCTAAAGGAGACTAATCTGGGCATGGCTTAAGCAAATTTTGACCCCTAAAAACAAGTTGAAAAGAAAATTTGACTTCTGTTTCTCTTCGCGTAATTCTGTGTTTCTTCGCGGAACCCTAAACAAGACCTTGGCGGCTAAAATATTTGCGCTTTGCCCGGAACACCCTAAGCGAGACCAAAACAAGTGTTGAAGTTAATTTCCTTTTAGCCTGCGTAGCAGGCACTTAAGGGGCGGGGACAGGGAAAGAATTCGGGAAGAAAACGACTGCATGGGAAGACTGGGGAGAGAGGGAGCCCAAAAAGGCTTAGCTTGCATTGAAGGCCTTTCGTACTGGTCATTCACTGATTGGCAAATTTCATTCTCCTCAGGATACTGATGACTGAAACAGCTGATATGCTTTTTGAAATGAAATCCTACATGCTAGAGTTATTTTTCAAATAAGGTATCCTGATCGTTCCTGATCCTGATTGTACTTAAAATTTCATGTTTTAAAGCAATTTAAACTGTCACACTGTTCGGCCAAAAAGCCTGGCCTTCCTGGCCTTCCAAGATTTTTAAGCCAGGCTTTGCCAGGCTTTTCCGGATTTCCAGGCCTAATGTTTGGGAGTTAAACTAGCTAAAAGGGCAATGTGGACTAGGATTTTATGGGAATCTTTAAGAATTCCACTCAATGATTCAATTTGAGGGTCACTTGAGTGAGTTGAGATTCTTGAGAATTTTGTGCAATAGTACTGAATGTGCCAGTGAGACAATAATCAAATTTTAAGTGCAATTTTAGGATTTGATTTCATCTGGTGCCTTGAAAAAATGAGCTTTAACTTCAACCTTCAATACATGTATAACAAGAGTTGGTCTTATTCAAAGCATGCCTGTGTGAATACGATATTTTTCGAGTTAATTCACTACTCGTAATATATGTACTTTGCTTAAACAATGTCCTTTAAAGGCCCCAAACTTTGAACATAAAATCACTCTGTACACGGAGAAATGAAAAAGAAAGCTTTTATTCTGATGAATTGTATAGATTGTGACAAATATCATCAACGGATTACCTTGTTTGATGCTCTCATAATCGGCCTTATTCCAAAAGGAACATGATGCATTACTCTTGAAAATTACACACTCCAAGTCAGTACTTAATCCTTTCAATGAACTCCAGTATCTTTCAAATCTTGCCCATTTATAATGAATCGGTGGAAAGATTGTCATCCTCCGCCATCTTGAATAACACGTGAGAGACCGGACTGGAAACTAGTGAGCCCTTTTCGTTTTGGTCAGCAGTCAGTGGTAACCAGTCCAGCTCAACGTCCAGCTCTTACAGATTTTGGGCGGTTTTATTCGAACGTTAATGTATTTTTGCACGGTGACGATTTTTTGGTTAGGTTTACTCTTTAAATCCTGATCCAGGCAAGGAAATGCTCACAACAACTCAAGTAAAAAGGTAAGCGTTAACTTTAAGCGAATAACGCTTGATTTGATGTCTTATTGTCTTGAAAATGAGGAACGGTTTACTTGTATTTAGAATTCACATTTTCACACCTTCGAGTCAATTTGTGAAGCAAGGATAGTCAATTTGGCTTAAATGCTATAGCCCTGTAAAAAAATTTGTAAACCTGTACTATGTAATGAAGAATAATGAAGTTTGAGAACAAATGGTGAAGCAAATGATTTGAAAAACAAGTGCTCATACCGCAAGTTATATGTATACGATTCAGCGGATTGACAAATGATTCCTTCTTGTAAAAATGCTAAATGGTGTCACTTTAACTATTGTAATCAATGCAGAAAATGCCTGACAAAGCTATTATTGACGTTTGTAAGTTAAGGGATCCAAATTTATGAGTTTCCTCTTGCACAATTTAGTTGTAATAGAAATAATCAGTGATTTAGAGGAATAACTACATGCATCATTGAAGTATAATAATACTGTATATGCTGTATTTTTTTAAGTTGCCATGAAAGAGCACAAAGAGACACGTCCTGAAAAAAATCTTTGATGGGACAGCAGGGAAAGGTCCTTTACAGCAGACAAAAATGCTTAGCAACCAATTCTGTCTCCTCCACCAGATATGGTTTGATGTATTTAAGGATCTCTCTTTGCAGACTTGTTAGAGTTCTGTGGTTTATCTGAAATGTTAACAGCTTTTTTCGTATTTAATTTTAAAACAAGAACCCAATCCAAATATTTTGACATGAATTAAATGTTTAGGTACTGCTTTGAACTCTGTATTCTATTTTTTGCCTGTGAGCTATGGTAGTAACTGTTACTGTTAATAGCTTGACTGCAATGGATTTTTTGTAGTTTCCACCACATCT
>NC_090874.1:67053893-67058893 GCF_036669935.1 Montipora foliosa
GATTGCTGTTATACAGTAATTACAATCAACTTTCTTATTTAAACTTAAGTATAAGATAGCAATGAAACATACTAGTTAATATTAATCTCTGAGGATAAATAACTAAGGAATCACTAGTAATAGAAATAAAGAACAAAATGATATAATAATTATACAATCATGTAATTATAATAAATCAAAACAGAATTGAAAAGAAAAAAATCTGATAAAATCAACCACAGATTACATGTACAGCTGCAGCCAATATCAAAATATTTTACTTTAGAAATATGGGAGACTTGAATTTACCTACGTGTAATTGTGGAATTATCCTAATAATTATCATTGTGGCGGGAGTTCTGTAATACTTAGTACCCTGGTGGGCAAAGGATTGAAGCCCATAGTGTGTGGCATGGGCACAATAAAATTAATCTACATGTATCATCACCATGTAAATAAGCAGTCTAATCATGACATTAACTAACATTTGAAATACATGGCATGGCATGGCAGGTAACTTTTACATCCCTGCCAGTAGTTTAATTTATTTTTAGCTGGTTGTTTTTCCTCTATTTTGTAGATTTAGTTAAATTTATACTGTACTGTGCAATAAATCATCATAATTATACATGTGCTTTTGTTGTTATATAATAATAATACACAATGTGCAAAGCATGTTCAAAATCTTTCTAGTTTAATTGTTACATGTAGTTTTAATGAATGAAAAAATGAACATTACCAGGCTCAACCTAAGGAAATGCATGTTTGATGTTTTTATATCCTCAGAGGATGTTGTTGTTGCAGTGTCTTTATCTGGTATGCTTAACATCTGGATGCTAAAACCAACAGTAGAATCAAAGGTATTATATCTTTTGTGTATGTATAATAATTATACAATGTACATCAGCCTGTCAATTAAAAGTAGCAGTAATTTATTGGTACAGTACATGTACAGTCCTGGGATTTGCAGTTTTACAATGTATACAATGTATGTGCTGAGTTTCCTTCTTTCACTCTTCTTTCTCTGGGTTTACTAGTTAATACTGCATATATTCCATACACACTTGTTTTTAAAGCAAAAAACTGGATAATTAATTTGCTGGCAGCCGTATTCTATACATTAAGCAAGTATTTACCCATTGACCTCTTGGCGCCCTGGGAATCCCCCAGTTGACGAGTATTAAAAATTGTCTGGCATTAGACAGTAAAATCGTTTAAGTCTCTCTCCCAGGGGTCCAGGGGTCCATGGGTTAATTTTTCACTGGTTAACCCATTGAAAGGACCCAGCACTGGTGAGGCACCCTAGCATGCCCGAATCGGCGAGTGAAATCGTCTCACTCCCAGGACCCACTGGGTTAATCAATTTGAAAGTATACAGTCATGTATGTATGTTGTCAAGGGCTATTAAGACTGTGTAAGCATTTCAAACCCATCTTTGTGCAGTAACTGAATGTTTTTTTGAAATTTTATAGTAAAACATTTAAACTCAAAAGACATTTGGGAACATATTTGAAAAGTGAGAAGAAGGTTGTTACGAAATAAAAATATTATGATTAAATAATGTTTAAATGAAATAATATTATTGTAATATTATGAATAATTAATAATTCATGTTTTGCTCACATGACCGTAACTGTCAGTAAAGTAGCAAAATTCACCAAGATTAAGACTTCAGGGCTGTCATGCAATACTTTCCAAAGTAGCCTGCTGGGGGCTGGTGGCTGGTGGCTTGGAAAGCAAGGGCTCAAGACCTAAACCCCTGGGAGGATCTGAGAGCATGTCAAGCCTAAACAAGTTTAATAGAATAAATTAAATGCAGAAAAGAACTTTCTAACATTTAAGGACGTTCGCGCCAAAATCTTCCTACGGTGAGATTTTCTTCATTTCTCGCCTAGAGTTAGGTCATAAAGTACTTACTCCAAAAATGAAAAAAAAAATGGGGGTCACCGACTTTGTTTCGGAGAAAATGGCAGTGGAAAAATGCCTTAATTTCGAGAAATCGGTCATAATAGCGAGATGTAGGCTCATCTGCTTATCCATCGAAAATCATAAAAATAAACTGTTGGAGTGAAAGTTTCCGTGCATAGGTTTTTAGGAGTGAGATTTTTAGATAATTGTATGCCGCTAGGGATGTGGTAAACAGTAGAGTTCATCCTCGACGAGCGTTTTCGTAAGCTTTATCCGTTGCAACCACTACCAGTATTCGATGGCACGAGGAAAGAAAATGTTAAAAAAAGATAACTTCTTACGGTGAGAATTTTTTCATTTCATCATATTTTGTAGATAGTAAGTAAAGTAAGTGATTCATGATTAAAAAAATAGGGGTCACCGATGATCTGAACGAGTAAAATTGATGTGATTTTGCAAAGCTCTTGGAAAAGTTCGTTTGTCACGCTTTTGCGTGACCTGTTGGGCAAGGACTGGAACCCAAGAGAGGATCGATCGTTGAAGAGATGAAAGGTTTTTACCGAAAAAAAACCTTTCTCGAGCATAGCAACGAAGTTTTAAGAAGGGGTCATCTTCATTTGGTTGGTGTATTGTATAATATCTCTCCATTGCCGTCATGCTCATCCTCTGGAGTGTGTTTTTTTGTGAAATTCAATCGCTGATTGTTTCCACGCAGGTCCGCACTATTCAAGCGGACGAGGACGAAAATTTTCACGAAAGTAAAGGAAAAGAACTTTAAAAACATGCATTCACTTTGAACTTAAGTTCGTAGGGTAATAAAAACATTAAAAAGAAACAGCCCCATTAAATTTACGCAACGGTTCGTCCTCGAGTTTTCCAAACTTTCAGCCACTAGTCTACTCGATCAGCTACCTTTTCCAGAGCTTTTCCATCCTCCCGCTCACTTCTCTTTGAAGTTTCATGATGATTCGGAAATAAATGTGCCATTCTTTTGCCGGCCTGGAATTTTTTCCTCGGCGTTTTTATCGCCATGTTATATTTTAACTGATGCGTGAAAAATTTGTATGAAAGTGAAGTAGACTAGTGCACGACCGATAAATTAAAACCTCGCGAATATCAGTCGTGCAGTAGTCTACTTGACTTTCATAAATATTTTAAATCAATTTTGACTGATCACGATCTTCCCTGATCCAACGCTGTGCAAGACGTATCGTCCACGGTTTTTGCAAAGGTTTTAAGACCTCAACTTCACTAATGCTCGAAGTAATGCGTGACATATTACAGTCGCGTTACCTGCGCAGTAACGTTGCGCACAAGCAATTAGCGCGAACGTCCTTAACCCTTTAAGCCCCGAGGGGTTCCCCATTGACGAGTAAAATCGTCTGGCGTTAGACAGTGTAAAATCTATAAGTGCCATTTGGCACTATCGGGGCTGAAAGGGTTAAACGGGGACATAGTTTTTTCACGCTGTTAGCTTAACCCTTTAAGCCCCGAGGGGTTCCCCATTGACGAGTAAAATCGTCTGGCGTTAGACAGAGTAAAATCTATAAGTGCCATTTGGCACTATCAGGGCTGAAAGGGTTAAGGGGCAATTCCCACCATAAGGGATAGTATAAACCACATTTACATTAATCTACACATATATCAATTAATTTTAAAATGTTTATTTGTATGCATGCTATTAGTTAATAGTCATTATGTCATGTACAGTGTAAGTGTCACCCAGGTTCTTAATTTATTCTTGTCGCAGTTTGGAAAGCTCTAAAGAACAGAAAGTGCATAAAACGTAACTATTCAGACTGCCTTGTTTACATGTATTATACCAACTTATTTTTTGCTTTGCAGTACAGTGAACCAACGTATAACCAGGAACTAATGGAAGTTAAAAACAGCAAAGCGACTGGAATTTGCTGCAATCCCTTTACGCAGAGAAGCATACTTATTGTTTGTGCAGAGGAATGGCTGGTATTTAAAAACAATTTTACGCGTCAACAGTTTCTTACATTTTTATAAGCAACGAAGAGCCAAAAGCATTTTACAGTGCAGCACGTCCATTTCCAAAAGAGTCTTTTTGGTGTATGTGTCTGTGAAGAAAAGAAATGGATGAAGATGTCCAACATCATTATTACATTAAATCTTAAAAATATAATTGTTAAAAAAGTAACCTCAAATCAAAATTTAAAACAATTCATAGAAAGAGTTACGTCTTTCATTAATTATCATGTTCGGGGGCCGAGCGCCTAGCGGGCTGCCCAGCTCCTTCAGTCCGACCTCGTTGAGCTGCGCCTCTAGCAGTTCAGTCTCCGACTGCGAGAAAGGGTGATTAGCATGTCAGATATTATTATATTATATTAATTTGGTCTTTGTTCCTTTTGTTTTACTCCTCTGCTGATCTGTTATTTGCTACGCAAAGTTAAAGTCTACATTTTTGGTACTAACTTCTTACTAGCCGAGCGCGAGGGCCGTACTGTGGAATATTGGCCCGAGGTCGTGGCAGTACGGACCAAGTGCAGCGAGGTCTGTGCAAAAACGACCGAGGGCCAATATTCCCCAGTCCGGCTCGAGCTAGCTCGGTTAGTAATTAGTTTATTACATGTATATGGCTTTTTAATTACCTTTTGCTTTGTTTTTGCAAGCCCGTAATCGGCCCTTGGACATTACAGAGAATAATGCCCTACAATTCAGTCACAATAAGCCAATCAGAGCGCATGTTATGTCGGCTACAAACACAAGCCATATAATAATTATTATTAAAGTGGGGAATTTGCTTGCAATAACGTTTTTCAAGGAATCCATCCATAAATATTATTAATTTTAAAAGTGGTGAATTTGTAACAACTTGTTATCGTTTCTTTCCAGATGTATGATGCTGGGGAGTTTAAATTCCTGGCAACAGTTTCCAGTCCTCCAGGTCAAGTATGGATGGGAGGAGACTTTGTAGCTGCAGATTGTGTTCTAATTTGGACCAGAGTGAGTTTTCTTTAAAAGAAAAACTTCTTGTAAGATTCATATCCAGGAAAACGTAAAACTGTCATCTGAATTCCAGATATTACGACTGGTTATACCGCCGGTAACCTGCTTCTATTGAAACCCCTGGTTATATCCAGAAATGC
>NC_090874.1:67063893-67098893 GCF_036669935.1 Montipora foliosa
TATAAGCCGTTTTTCTAGATTGTGAAGGCAGAAGCCAAGCATCAGTTGGTACGGAGAAGTGAGCCGTTTGAACGAATGGTAACAGTCGCCATTCGTAAAAGAATAGTTTTCGGCCTTTGTTGACTAAAACGAATAGCAATAAGTTTGCGTTTTCGTGTGAAAGTTCACAACATCATTTGCAACCAACGTTCACATTTTACCCAAACAGCAGCATCCCACGTAAACGCCATCAGGCGTCTTGTTTTAGCTTGTCTTAGCGCTGAGGCACAAACTGAGGACACTGTACCGAAGTGAAATCAAATTAACCAAGAGAGGATCCTTTCTTAACTCATATCAAATCGTGGGTTAGTTTTTGAGGAGAGGGGAAAACCGGAGTACCGGAAGAGAGAGTAGAGAACCAACAAACGCAATCCACTTCTAATATGACGCCTAGTCTGGGAAGCGTCAAACTGGGAAGTGAGTTCTCTCACCATTGCCCTCTCTGACCTATTCCGTAAGATTTTCTTCGAGCGACTTGTTCTTTTGCTGTGTTTTTTTTCCAGTGTCAGTGTATGGAAGTTAACTGATGACAACGTGCAAACAATCAAAGCCTTAAGTGCCACTACAAAAGGTAAGTTCTGACTCTTGGTCTGTTAGGAAGATATACACATTTAGGCATACTGAAGTTGTTAAAAGAAAATGGAACTGTTAAGGTGACGTTCGTATAAATAAGCCATTAAGAGGCCCAAGCATAAATCTCTGCTTTTGATTTTTGTGCGATAATTTCACATTTATTGAGATGGACATCGTGTAGATCTCGAGCAAGCTCTCTATCGTACGAGTGGTGCCCGATCACGCGGCCCACGCGTGACATTGTCCGTGACATCTTTAAAGGAAAGGAAGGAAACGAACTTAATAAGTGTTTAGTCGTTCTAGCGCTGTAGCGCTAATTGGGGACACTGTAAGCTGAAATTAACAATCAACGCAAATCAAGTCAAATGTTGGTTTTTGAGGAGAGGGGAAACCGGAGTACCCGGAGAAAACCTCTCGGTGCAGAGTTGAGAACCAAGAAACTCGACCCACATATGACGCCGAGTCTGGGAATCGAACCCGGACCACATTGGTGGGAGGCGAATGCTTTCACTTCTGCGCCATACCTGCACCCCAAAGAGGATTTACTCGCGGATTACTGGGAATGTTTTGTCTAAACAGAAAACCATAGAGAAATCCACGCAACTCTAAGCATTGCTAACGCAAAATTAAATCGACACGAAACCTGAAAATCTCTCAGAATTAAGAAAATACACCGACGTAGTCTTAGTGACTATATTAACTTCAGCCGTAATCTTGTAGGTATTCCACCTGTGGTTTCGAGTAGTTATGCTGACTGCTGGGAAATGGCGGAGAAGCCGTGCGGACTGATTGACTCACTGGTAAGTTTGAAATTGTCTTTTGCAGCCATACGAAGTTATGCGTGGACTGTATGAAAACAATTCCGTTCATTTCGTGAGAGATGGAAAATCTCTGCTGCCCTTCTGTTTGAAGTTACGTTGAATCTTTGGAGGCAGTGCGGCCCAGTTTTTTGGTGTTCTTGCCTTGAGATTTGGCGATCCCGGGTTCAAGACACGTTCTGGCCACTCGTTAATTTTGATCTTGGTAATCTCTGGTTCAACTTCTCAGCTGCATTTTGAAGTAGTTGTTCTGTTCTATCGTTTCGTTGATTGTTTCATTCGCCACTAAGAAAAAGCCCTTATGGGGAGTGAGTCAGTTGAGTATGTATGTATGTATGAATGTATGTTGAGGAGGGACTATTTTGATTTCCCAGGATGATTTAGGTGGTGCAATTCCTGTGAGTGCCTCACTATATTTACCCGCTCTTGACTTCGTCGTGTGTGGAAGAGAAGATGGCTCTATTGTGATCATATCCGCCGCGAAGGCAGCCATCAAGCAATTGCTACAACCACTCGGTTCAGGTACAGCAATGATTTTATTGAGTCTTAAATGGTTTGAGCCTGTGTATTTATCAACAAGACACAGACAGATATTAGACATAGATGGATCGAAACGCGTCAATCACTTTTCACCGACTAATGCTGGCTTAGTTCGTTGTGCATCGGATCGCGGGTTCAAACCCCAGCTGGAACAACACTCAGGTTCTAAAAAACAACTGATCCGAAAGGGCTGCCTTTGTAATTTCATGTGCAAATGGTTAGACTTTCAAGCCTTCTCGGATAAGGATAATAAACCATAGGCCCTGTCTCACAACCATTCCTGTTAATAAACACTGTTAATAAACACTTCATCTTTGACCTTCATGCGTGAGTTGGTGAGATAAATATAGACTGATAGTGCCATTATTTGCTGACATCTTACCTATATCTCACCTCAGAGAGAGATTTGAAAACCGTATCAGAAGCACATGACTTTGAAGCGTGTTACTGGAAACTCTTTTCCTTGGAACAAAGCTGGGGAATTTAGAACATCAATTTTATGCCCAAATATGGACAAAAATAAGATCGAAGCTTTACGCGCGGGAAAATGCATGAGCTACGTTACATCCAAATAAGGAAAATTTTAAACTAAAAAATAACCCAACTCTGAAACAGAGTTAAACGCTTTAAAGTCATGAGCTTCTGACCGTCTGTGATATGTGCGGTGTATAAAAATACCGTCCGTACCGAAGACGTACCGAAGTTTCCCAAACTTTTAACGAATTCGATATTTCCTCCTTACGATCTTTTTTTTCCCCTTTAGGGTGGCCTGCACATAGGGTCCTGTTAGGACACAGAGGCCGAGTGACTTGTTTGCTGTATCCACATGATGACTATCGACGCTATGACAAGGAGTTCTTGGTTTCTGGTGGAGCTGATTTCTCTGTAAAATTGTGGGATATCTTCACTGGAGATTTGCTGTACACATTTTCTACCCACGGAGGGGAATTGTGTAGACTGATGTGCACTCCCCCTGACTGCAGTGTGAGTTTTCTACTGAAAATATTTTTAAAGCAACGATACCATACATTTTCCGTGAATTAAACAAGGAATAAAATGAGGTGAAGCGAGATAAATTAATCTTGTCAGTCGTGGTGCATATGTAGAGAGAGATTTTCTGCTTCTCTTGGTTTAAAAATAAAATTGACATTCGTTCTTTTCGGTTGAAATCTTTGCGTTCTAGAATCGTGTCCAGAGTTGTATCTGTTCTGTCGCCCAGGACCACTCGGTCGCGCTACTCGGGCTGCGTGAGCGGAAGTGCATTATGTTGGCTTCACTTCATGCGTTTCCGGTAGAGATAATAAAATGGCGGGCTTTGGATGACTTTTTGGTCGTTGGCTGTACTGATGGCTCTGTGTACGTCTGGCAGATGGAAACAGGTGAGACACTATTTAAAATCGCTTCCCGAGTTTCGGTCGAAGTGCCAACGACGATCATTCTCTCCTTTACCGATAACGATGTAAACTGCAAGCAACAAAATGGCCGCAAAAGGCCGTTTTTTGAAGCAACGCCTTTTCGAATTAAATAAATGTATGAATTAGAAGTGGCGGGTATAGACGATAGGGAAAAGTGATCCACGCACTTATCTGGCCACGGTTGTTTAAAAGGTGGATAGCGCTATCCAACGGATATATGACTATCCAGTGGATGACGTTAGCCACCTTTTGAATAACTGTGGCCTGACTTATAATTGCCAGGATCACTTCTCCCTTCAGAACGGCGTTTTGTTAAAGTGGTACTATGATAAAAAAATCAAATATTTTGTCCTTTGTATTTTAAAGCTATGTCAACTAAACACTAAGTGACCTTAGTTTTAAGCCTAAATTTCAAACGATATTTCTTTATTTTAAACGGAATTTTCCCGTTTAATGGTCCGCCATTAAAAAAAAGGTGAAGTCTGCTTACGAGCCAAGTGGCCCATTAGGCCGGAGCTTATCCCGGTTTCTGTAGCATGAAGCGACGAGGAGTATTGGATGGGATGCCAGCCAGTCCATCGCAGGGTTACCCACGGCATTAAATTCACCGGTACCCATTTATGCATCTGGGTGGAAAGAGGCACCATGAGAGTAAAGTGGCTTGTCCAAGAACACAACACAATGTCCCCGGCCAGGGCCGGAACCCTGACCACTCGATCCGGATTCGAGCACTCTAACCATGAGCTAGGCCACCGCGCCTCCCACAATTACTAACATTAAAATCTTGAGAGAGCTGGATCGAGGAGAAAACAACGTCAAAGACTCACCAGTTTAAGAATGCAATGCGATTGTACGCGACTGAATTAATATGCAGCACGGGAGTTTCGTGCTTCCAGGTTTTAAACTCGTGTTTTGCATACATATTAAACTGTGTTTACACGCTGAAATTTTGAACTATTTAATGAATGACGTCATTTCTCCCTAGATCGAACCCTCTGAGGTCCAGTCGGTCAGTTTTCAACGTGAATAATGGCGGACCGTGAAATCCAAAACTTACACTCAAAGTGAACAGCTTTTGGAAAAAAATCAAAGCTCAAAATTTGGCCAGGCAGGTGTTAAGCAAACACACGTTCAAAGTCTGAAGAAAAAGGGAAGGAAGTCATTTTTTGATCATAGTGCCACTTTAATTGTTTTTATATCTCAATTGTCGGTTGTATGTTGCCTCAAGAGTAGAGCAGCTTATTGAAGGGAATGAAGAGTTGATAAGAAATAGCATATTATTCCTTGGTGTCCAAAAGAGTATAAAATTCCTTTCTTTTTTTTTCGCAGGTCATCTCGATCGCTGTGTTAGCGGGCAAGTTGCACTTAACATTTTAGCAGCGTGTGATGAAGAAAAGAAACCAAATTCAGCAGGGGTACCTTCGAAATCGAAGAGCTCATTAAGCCGAAAGATCACCCACCTCACATCCAACCTACCTACTGGTGCTGCTTCGGCTGCCGTCAAAAAACTGAGAAGAAGTAGTCAGTCCTCCTCCGCTGGTCCACCATTGTCTTCAAAGTTATCTGGTGAGTGGAGTTTGACGCGTGTGAATTTTGCCTACAAACCCCAAAGTATCTGTTTAGGGAAAGCAAAATGTACAAGCGAATAAGGTCCAAATGTGACCGTAACTGACAGAGAGTGGGCTTAGTTCTGGAAATTTATGAGCAGCACCGAGCAAGTAATGACAATTATGGAGTATTCGTAGGGCACATTGTCTGAATTAAAACTTGAATGAGCTTCACCGCACTTTCGGGAAATTTCTTTAACCTGCTATTAGGACATTGCTTTGCGGTACTCTACCAAAAATGCACCGAAAACAATAAAATGTAAGGTTTTAACGACAAGGTGAGCACAATTCAACCTTTATTATCTCACAGAGTGGGCGAGGTTGAGCTAATTAAGATAGCACTAGTCTATAAGGGCGCTTTCCTTTTGTCAGAACTGTTCGGCCAGACCCGTCAGTTTGCAAAAAACAATGCAACAATTTGAAGGAACACTTGCATAATAATCCCTCGCATTCTTCTGGGGGATTATCTGTCATCCTCGAAGTGCGTTGATTTGAAGGCGTTTTAGAGTTAGGCCTTCCAAATTCCCGGTCTGACTGGTCAGGTCTGTGAAGTGGAAAGTGTCGCATTTCAAGTGACATGTTTGTTGCCACTTAATACTTGCCGAGCAAACAAATGTGTCAGTGTGTGGGATCTTCCATCGCGGAGAATTACTTCTTGAGTCGTGGATGTTGTGGACACGTAAATGGAGTTTTCTTATGTTCAACAATTCGGATGAAAGTGGAAGTTGATCCTCGCACTTAGCTGCACAATTTTAGCTATTGTCTCTTTTTGACACCTGAAACAATTCAGTTTGTGGCTCAGTTGGTTGAGCACCGGGCTGTCACGCGGGAGGTCGTGAGTTCAACTCCGGCCGGACCAACACTCAGGGTCTTTAAATAACTGAGGAGAAAGTGCTGCCTTTGTAATTACATCTACAAATGGTTAGACTCTCTAGTCGTCTCGGATAAGGACGATAAGCCGGAGGTCCCGTCTCACAACCCTTCAATGTTCATAATCCTGTAGGACGTAAAAGAACCCGCACACTTGTCGCAAAGAGTAGGACATGTAGTTCCCGGTGTTGTGGTCTGTCTTCTGTGGTGTATCATGGTTGGGAGGGTAAATGCTCGGAGATATTAACTACACCAAGCTACTCTAAAAATCCGAGGGTAAATAAAGATCTATGATATATGATTCAGGCGTCTTCAACGGGATTCGAACCCATGACATCTGCGATGTGAGTACAATGCTCTGCCAACTGAATTTGTCAGGAATTTGAGGTGCAGGGATGGCGCAGTGGTGAAACACTCGCCTCCCACCAATGTGGCCCGGGTTCGATTCCCAGGCTCGTCGTCATATGTGGGTTTGTTGGTTTCTGTATTCTGCACCGAGAGGTTTTCCCCCTCTCCTTAAAAACCAACATTTGACTTGATTTGTGTTCATTGTTAATTTCAGTTTACAGTGTCCGCAATTAGTGCTCCATCGCTAGAACGACTTGACACTTAAATAAGCTTCCTTTCCTTCCTTTGATTGGTTCCCCTTGAGGTGGTTATTACGCGATAATCACCTAAGCGGTTTTTTCAAAATGGCTGCAAGCCGTTTGTCGAGGTGACAGACGAAGAAATTAATTGTTTTAAAGCGTAATTATGCGAAAACAATTATTCACCGATATTCACCTCGCCTTCGGCAAAGAATTGTTAAATATTTGAAGTGCAGGTTATGTTGCGGCATTTCAATCAAGTTTAATTCAATCTTTAACATCATGAAACCATCGAGGTTGTCTTCGTTTATCGTGATGCCTGGCATGGTTTACCTTCCTTGTGCGTATAATGTTGTCTTTTTTCATGCAGGTGAAGGCATTAGTGAGACTACATCTTGCGGGCCGCTCAAAGTCATGTCCACCAAGTGTGGTGTTAGAGATCCAGAAATACAAGTTCTCATATTTGATATTGAAGCACTGATATGCAATTTATTGACTGAAGAAGACCCTTTACTCACCGGTAATTGACTCACATTGGTTAGCTATCATGCATTGTATGCGGTTTTATTCTATCTGGTTTTTGTGTTTCATTTTCTATCCAGCTGATTTTACCTACGGTGCGAAAGTCTCCTTCGAAAGTTCTCAAATTTGAAATGCTATATAAAACCTTAGGTCTCAACACGCAGATAGAAACAATCGCGGATGATTTCATAAGAGTTGGGGAGAGTTTTCTCCAGTTTGACGCGTTTACAAGCGTTTTGAAAGCAAAAACTACTTTGTGCGCGGTGGTTGTTTTCGAATCTGGCATGAATTCCTTGCTGAAGTAGACCATTGATGATCCGTCCGTCACCTTTACTGCGAATAGTAAAGCGGTCAAATAATTCCAACGAGCGCGATTATCTATTTTTTTAAGAAAAAAATGACAAAATTTTAGTCTTGGTAGTTATTTCGTCATCGTGCAAATGTCCTATTAACAATAGTTTTCGTGCCTTTTGTAGGTAATCCTTCAAGAAACACCGACAGCTCCAAGGCTACTTTGTCGGCAGGGAAACGAAAAAAGACCTCAACAACTCAACCGACCAGGACCGGTTCTCCCCAGGGTCCTCCGGGACAGAAAATGACTTCCTTTGTGAATGAAACACATCATGTTGCACAGCTTATGATCTCCTCCCTTCACTCGTGGGATCTGGATCCTAACATGGACGCGGTCTGCGTGGACAGACTGGGCCTCTTAAAACCAGTCAAACCGGTTTCATTTGGGCTACTTACTCGAGGAAACCGGCTTTCGTTGATGTTACCAGGATGGTATGAAGAGGGTGGTAGCAGTAGAATTAACGCCGATGCAGAAACGACTTTGATTAGACTCTCTGGTAATGAAGGCATTCTTAATGAAATTGAAGACCTAAGGAAAGGAACTGCGTTCGAAATCAATCCGAAACCGTTTGTGGAACAGGCTACTTCAGCTTTGAGGACTTGTTTTCAGTCGCGCTGGCAGTTATCATCTGCTCTAACGACCCTTCATCTGGTCGGTCTTGTATCTGTCGCAAACACGTTGATGAGTATGAATCAGATTAGTTTTGTACCCAAAGAAAAGCGCCTTGCTCTTTTAACGAGCACTGCCTTAGATGTTCCCTCTAGCTCGTCGAGCTATGATGAAAACGGCAAGCCACCAGGATTGAGCGATGTTGACGCACAAGTTGTCATGAATCATCGCGCGCACATCAAAGCTGGCTGGAGTCAGCTGGCTGCATTGCACTGCTGTCTCCTAGCTGATATTCTGAAAGTATCGTCTTTCAGACCACCACTGTTGCATATTTTAGCCAGAAGGTGGCAGGATCGGTGCCTTGAGGTGTGAAGTATACAACACCCTTTTCGTATCTCCATCAGACATTTGGTTTATTTTACTCTTCAATTTTAGTTGTAAAATTATGTTTCTATTAATAGTCCTGTATCATCAAAACATGATAGCATTTAAGACTTTGTCTTTGCATCCTATGATCTTCGAGATAAGATAAGATAAAGTACGGCAGAGAGTTTCAAAACGCAAATCGTGATTAGTCCTAATTAAGGTCGCGTTCGATTGACCCTATTCCGGAATAAGAATACGTGGAATGATGATTAAAACGGTATGTTTAGCGCGTTTCAAGGCAGCAAGGATAATAAAAATATGTTAAAAATAGCATTTTAGCAGATACTCGACAATTTTAATATGAGTCTCCGAAAAAACGAAGGATTTGTAACTAATATTCCACGTATTCCTATTCCGGAATACGGTCAATCGAACACACCCTAAAAGTGGGCTTTGATCGTTTCACGAACCCGGGTTAAAATATTGGAAGGAAATCTTTGAAGCAGTTTAAACGGAAACATTGCGGCGGAAGCGTAATTGATTTTCATTCTTGGTTGCTCTTTTGGGGCCCTAAAATAAACATCTTACCTCAGTTCCGTATCTTTGTAAGTCAAGTTTTCTTCTTCGTTAGGTGCGTGAGGCAGCTCAGGCCATTTTGTTGGCGGAGCTGCGGCGAATCGGCACTGACGGTCGCAAACAAGTGGTGGATACCTGGGCTCCACAGTTACCTAAAACACTTGACACGCAGGGTGTGGGTGAGGACAAAGGAGAAAGGGCTGATGCAACTCCTACCCCACCCAGCCCACTCATTGGATTTGGTAAGTAACTAGTGTTTTGATTCAATTATTGATTACTTCAGGCTTATCTTATTATCCTTGTCTTCATCTCATAGCTTAACCTCACATATCGGGGAGGATTTTTTCCATCATTTTTTCCATCATGGCTCTTTCCACTGATTACTCAGAAACGCGATACTTTTTGAGATATAATTATTGACAATATCCTCAAAAAACCGGATTAAATCATTGTTGACTATTTTGTTTCTTAAGCTCGAAGCTAAAATTTGAAAATAAAAACAATTAGTCTTTAAGGAGAATTTAAATGTACGTAAAAATATTAAAACGGGTGCCATTGCGTTTCAGAAATAGTTTGATGACGAGTATCTTAAGTGATATAACGAAGAGGTCAGTTAGACAACACCATTTAGTTTCACGGCTAGAAAATCACCGTGCTGTTTAGGAGGTCGCTTGTTCTTTCCCATTTTTAGTTTCAGTTTCAGTTTCAGTTTTATTTTGCATGTTGTATAAAAATATCACAAAGCTATGCACTGCTCGTAGTTAGCAAAGGCTAGTTGAGGTGAGCAGTGCTTACAAATATATTCCAGATAAGAAGACATTTGAAAGGGCAAAGATTATATAACTACACTTTCACATATTAAATAATAATTCGGTTTTAGAATACAATTAGTGCAGTGGAGAACAGCGTAACACTTAAACAGTATACCATCCTACCAGATGAAAGCCAGATGCCAGATAAAAGCTCTATGGAAAGAAAGTGTCGTCTTTGTAATGACTTTTCTAATGGGTATAATTACTCAAAAATCAACATTTGACTTGATTTGGGTTCATTGTTAATTTCAGTTTAAAGTGTCCCCAATTAGTGCTCCAGCCCTAGAACGACTAGACTCTTAAATAAAGTTCCTTTCCTTTTTTCTAATTAGAAGAGCAATTCATTTTAGGAGGTCGTGTGTTCAATCCCTGCGGCCAAGTAGTACAACGAAAGTGGAAAAGTTTTAAAAAGTTTCGGTAGAAGTTGCTGTCTTTGTAAAGACCCTTGCAAACGGATATGATTTTTTGTTTTTTCCCCTGCCTTTTGGTGAAATAAACCATTATTAAAATGGATTAGGTAATAAAGTCACCAGTTTCCCAACTGACAAACGATTACTTACCAGTGCCCCATCCTAAAAGATGACCCTGAATAAACAGGTTAGGTAAAAGGCAATTCTTTAACACACTTTTGTCACGATTTGCTTCTCCCTCCGAGGTCGCGATTGGTTCTCATCGTCGAACACAGTTACCGCTTTGGTGTTTGGAATTGAAGTACCTAAATTATTATATTTGTGTTGTCAGAGCGCAGTGGCGAGGTTCAAGGAGGAGATGATGAAGTCCTTTTTCCGTCAGATGAC
Organism: Montipora foliosa; assembly: GCF_036669935.1. Classification (NCBI taxonomy): domain Eukaryota; kingdom Metazoa; phylum Cnidaria; class Anthozoa; order Scleractinia; family Acroporidae; genus Montipora; species Montipora foliosa. Next base: position 67,074,377 of record NC_090874.1, read on the forward strand.
GTCACCACTGTTTTGAACAACGTCAAGAAGTTATTGCAGTATGATATGCGCCGTCGCCAAGCAACCGCTATCGTGTTGATGGGCGTTATTGGCGCGGAATTTCAGCGTGAAATTGAGGTTTATTCGAGTCGAGGCAGTGAGAAAAAGATGAGCACAAGTTCCCGACGCCTCGACAAACTTAGTGAAACTCCAGGTAAAGGGAGTAAAAGTATGTGAAAAGATCTCGGTGAACGCAACTGTTAAATGCACGAATGTAATGTAATGCAATCAGCTTGCACAAGACGTATTTAAAATGTATTTAAAGTGCCCCTGTGATAAAAAAAAACACTTCCTTTTTTCCTTCAGATTTTGAAAGTGTGTTTGCGTAACACCTGACTGGCAAAATTTTGAGCTTTGATTTTTATCCAAAGGCCGTTTACTTTGAGTGTAAGTTTTGGATTTCACGGTCCGCCATTACTCACGTTCAAAACTGACCGATTGGACCTCAGACGGTTGGATCCAGGGAAAAGTGACGTCAGAGGCTCACTAGCTTAAAATTTCAGCGTGTGTACGCAGCTTGTTATATATGCAAAGCGTGAGTTTAAAAGTCTGAAAGCCCAAAACCCCCGTGCTGCATATTAATTCTGCGGCGTACACACGTATTGCATTCTTAAACTAGTGAGCCTTTGACGTCATTTTCTCCTCGATCCAGCTCTCTCAAGAACATAATGTTAGTAATGGCGGACCATTAAATAGGAAAATTCCAGTTAAAATAAAGAGGTGTCTTTTTAAATCAAGGCTTAAAACGTGGGTCACTTAGTGTTTTGTTAACATAGTTTTGAAATCCAAAGAAAAATATGAATTGATTTTTTTATCACAGGGGCACTTAATACAAGTACAATATCATGTTTTTGCTAATCAAACCTGAATTGGAGAAAAAACAGAAAAAAAATCCAGTATTGGTTTCAAAAGGAACCAGTGAGTGTGCCTTTGCGCAACGCACCACTTAATGAGCCATCAAGGTAATAATTGCTAATTTGTTTGACTTTTTTTAGGCGGTGAGGTAATAATGGATTACACTACAGTTCGTCACACTGGCAAAGCTCTCATGTACCTATTACTCAAACCGCCTTCCTCGCCACTCACAGCGCACACGTCTGTCAGAAGAGCAGCTATTGATCTGATTGGACGAGGTTTTACGCTTTGGGAACCATATATGGACGTGTCAGCGGTACTAATAGCTTTGTTAGAGCTTTCTGCTGACAGTAAGAATCGTGACCTCACATTTAGGAAAGGTCTGCCATTGTCTCCATCAGCAGATACACATCGCTCCGCCAGGCATGCGCTCTCGCTTATCGCGACGGCACGACCAGCGGTCTTCATTGCAACTATTGCTAAGGAGGTAAAGTGAAAATAGAACAAATCACTTGGAAACGAGTTTTAAAGGGGAAAGTCAAGGGGCTATAAACGTCAAGGATCTTTTTGATGCTTTAGTGTACGGTAGAGGTTATGTTGTTTTCAAAACTATATACGATTTTTGGTACCCATCAGGTCGCACGAAGTGTAGCAGCTGCATCCTCAATTTCCTTCAACCAGCCCTCCCCAGCGGCCATTGCGGTTTACAGTCACGTGCGTCACCAGCCCTCTCAAAATACTGAAGCTCACAGCACGTCAATATTGAACCGAGCTAAGCATGAGATACTGCGAATTATTGACCTGATGGTCGAAAAGACACAGCAGGAAGTTGTTGACCTTCTCACGGACGTACGTATTATGGAAATTCAATATCGAGTTCCAAGGATGCCTCAACATACCGTATTTACTCGAATAAGCGCCGCGGTGCTTATTTAATTTTTCGCGCCTCAAGTGCGGCGCTTATTTAAAAATTGGACGCCACACAGAAATATTTCTGTACGGAGTTTAACAGAAACGTCTTTTGATAGTCAACATTTGACTCTTACGGCATTTTACTTAAAGTGCCCCTGTGACCAAAAAATCAATCTTATTTTTCTTTGGATTTGAAAACTATGTTGACTAAGCACTAAGCGACCAACGTTTTAAGCCTTGATTTCAAAAACTGGAATTTTCCTACTTAAAGTTCTACTACGACCAAAAAATCAATTTCATTTTTCTTTACATTTTAAAACTATGCTAACTAAAAAGTAAGTGACCCAAGTTTTAATTCTTGATTTCAAAAAGATACCTGTTTATTTTAGCTGGAATTTTCCTATTTAATGGTCCGCCATTAAAATCAAAGCCCAAAATTTGGCCAGTCAAGTGATAAGCAATCAGACTTTAAAACTTGAAGAAAACAAGAAGTGGTTTTTTAATCATAGTAGCACTTTCATTGTCCGCCATTACTAACTTTAAGATTTTGAAGAGCTGGATCGAGGAGAAAATGACTTCAAAGCCTCACTAGTTTTAGAATGCAATGTGTGTGTATGCAACACGGGGGTTTTGGACTTTCAGACTTTGAAACTCGCCTTTTGCATATGCAATAAGCTGCATTCACACTCTGAAATTTTAAGCTGGTGAGACGTCACTTTTCCCTGGATCCAACCCTCTGAGCTCCAATCGGTCAGTTTTGAACGTGAGAAATGGCGGATCGTGAAGTCCAGAAGTTACACTCTAAGTAAACGGCCTTTGGGTAAAAATTAAAGCTCCAAATTTTGCCAGTGAGATGTTAAGCAAACCCACTTTTAAAATCTGAAGAAGAACAAAGGAATTGATGTTTTTTTTTTTTATCACAGGGGCACAGGTGTTTTTTTTTTTAATCACAGGGGCACTTTAATGCACGAGCAGTGAAATACAATCACTTTGGACTGAAGAACATCGGTTACGCGGTTTTGATGCAAAGAAATTCTTCAAGCTGTGTTACTTTGTAGTGTTTTTTTAATTTGACGAAATTCCTCGAATAATAGCCGCGGCGTTTATTCGGGGGCGGCGCTTATTTGCTTTTGTCCCAAATGCGGCGGCTGTCCGAGGGCGGCGCTTATTCGAGTAAATACGGTACCTTTCTGTGGTTATGCAGTCATTCAGGCCATGTGATTTTCATTCTCGCTTTTTGTCAAGCCTTTCGAGTGTATTAATCAGATTTTATGTTTTTTTACAAAGCTTATTATGGTATGTTTTTAGGTTGTTGATATTGTTGTTTACTGCTTGGATCAACGACAGCTGAAGGAAAAAGGAATGACTGAATTGTTTCCTGGCCTTTGTAGGTAAAGCAGGCTTTGATTGCCCCTTTCACGAGAATACTTGTACGTGCAACACTTAAGCTTGGCTGTCGTCCTACCAGAATATTTGTCTCAGTGCTCTATTTTCTTTATAATCAGTGAAACTTAGGGTGCGTTTCTTTGGGAAAATCCAAATCCGGATTGTTGTATCCAAAAGCGGGTTTTGCGTTTCTTTACTAAAATCCGAAAACGGAATCATCCTGGTTGGCGGACAATATGTAAAAGACTTTGTTAGGTGGCCACGGTAAGGCTCGTCGCTCTTAAAGGATTCATGATCCATGCGATTCTTTAGGAGGTGTATCCGAAAAAGCTACGTTTGACCAGCGGTAGTCTTGTGAAAGTACATTTTCCCGTCATTTGCGTGACCCTTAGTCTCGATCTACATAATGAATTTTGAGCAAAAAACCCCCACAGTTTTAACCTTTACCATGAGGGGACCCCATTGACCAGTAAAATTATCTGATGTCGTCCAAAGAAAAGTTTTAAAGTGGCATTCTAGGGTTAAAGGGATGAGGTATTTAAGCGAGCAGTTTCTTTCTTTTCCTACCCTTTGTAATTTTTGCATTTTCACGTGTGCGTTGAATCTGAGGATAAAAGAGCGACTGCTCACGGCTAATGCTACTTAGCTCGAGTTATCCGCATTAAGGTCCCTCCTTAATTGAAACCAAAAAATATCGGAAATGGACTTCAAATTACGTCAAATTACTAAATGCTTCTGCTTATCATGTTAGCGATAAAATGTTACAACGCGTTTTCCCCGTTGTTTCAGATTCAATATGGTAAGTTACTCGCCCCAATCCCGTCGCCTTGCTGTTGGCGCCAAGAATGGACAGATTGCTCTGTACGATCTGCGATCATCGCGCTGCCAGGTGAGGATTTCAAATCATTGAAATTTGGCACAGACGTACGTACACGATCTAAGAGAGTTTCAGTAGTCAAGTCGCTTTGAAGTACAAAGTTTCTCTTTAACTATTTTACTATCATTCCATCGCGACGAAAAATCCGTACATTAGATGGTGGCAACGTTTTCAAGCTAAGTTAAGAAATGAAATGCATCCGCCTCCTCCCTTGGAAAAAATCTGGAGGAGACTCTCTCTCAACGCCATCAAGATACTGTACTTTTCGAAGGATACAATCTACATCACTGTGGTACCAAACAATTATATGGTACCATGTGAAACAAGAATTATTGCCTAACAAAATGTTGTGAAGGAATTGGTCACCTTAGCAACAGGGAAATGCTTTAAATCTCGAAACTCGGTGGCCCTTTTTTATTGCATGAAAAAAATAATAACAGGCTGGTCTGAAACTTTTTGCAAACTTTACAAAATTTGCTGGGACTGATTTAGAGCTACTTTGACAGTCGGAAATTTTAAGGTGACTCGGAATTCACAGTCAAGAGTTTTTTTTCTTTACTTCGCGATCGTTGAGTGGTATCCTTGCCTGTTCATTACTTTCCGGCGATACAAAAATTAGGTTCACCGAGTTCGTTTTTGAGATATAAGCGCGTTCAAACAAAATATAGGGTGTTTTTAGATAGCTCACTTTCCAGTTGCTATATAGTGACCTGTTACGTCACAATAGTGAGTGCCTTTTCTGGTAAGCAAATATGCGTGTTTCAAATGGTATCATAGCATTACCGTTATGTGAAAGTTTCTTATGAAATGTTTGAAACATTTTTGGCCAAATAACAGTATGCTACCGATAAATACAATTTGCAGTTAATCAGGCTAGGCTCTGAAAAAGTGCTCAGAATGCAGATCAGTTGATTTATATCTTTTAGTTATTCTGAGCACTCTAACATTCTACACAATTATGCGATTTCGCAAGCCATTACACCAACTCATTCCACTTTCTGCCAATGTCGTGACATCCTGCAACGGACGTCAAACAATATGTTTTTGTGCATTCCTCAGGAGAAAGACGTCGGTGTCACCATTTTTGTCGCTGGAACTCGAGAATAACTGTAATGTTTACCATAAGGCAATGTGGGCTTCTTAGTTAAGATATGGTTATCTCTCGTTTTAGATGCTACCAGCTCACTCGTCTCAAGTGACAGCTCTGTCGTTTTCGCCTGATGATCGGGCCTTGGCTTCGTACAGCTTTGGTGATTCGAAAATCCATTTCTGGCAGGTAGATTGAATTAGACTGTAAATGATGATGAACGTTACCTTTCTACCTGCTTCCTCTCTGTCCTTTTGTTTCCTCCTTTTTTTCGTTGTCATTAGCCTTTCGAAACTCAAATACAATTGGTTGAGTTAAATGTCAATCCTGGGCATCTAACGAGTTATGTTAAGCTTCATTTTCTAGATCTCAGCACAATTTTGGTAACGACTTAAAAAGTGGCGTGGTAAAAATTGTCTGATATGGGGAGTAATTTTCGCCATGGGATTTGTTACCCCGTCAGTTTTTTTCGGCTAGAATGATATCTGCATGATTTGCTATGCTCTTCCCTTATTATTATTATTATTTTTTCATTAACAGACAGGTTCGTCGTTGTTTGGCATGCTGGGATCATCCCTGAAATGTGTGCGATCCTACACCAATTCTTCTCCTTCTCCCAAAATGTCCCCTTCTCTGCTGAAGCTTATCCGTCTGGTTTGGATTAATCACAAGAATGTCATTTTACTAATGGCGGATGGAACCGAATACAAGTATACTGTATAACAATCTGCGGCGTCGTGATCGACCTTCGCTTACTCCTTGCGTTGGAGTGGAGATGGGACTACATGTACGGCAGTTCTTCTGTTTCTTCTGTTCCTTCTTCCAGCAGCACGAAGAAGTATGACTGACTTGCGTTGGTTGGACTTTGAATTTACGCCCCGAACTACTCTTGTCACTTCTAAACATCCTTAATGCAATCGGTTGTCAGACATTTTCTGACCGTTATTGAGAGGTTCCAGTGTGGATCGATCTTGATACAGCAAACGCTTAGTAATCTTCGTTAAATGTGTTGGGACCCTTGTCCTGAATTTTCTCCTGTCTATGCGCACTAAAACGTCACTAGCTTTACCTACAAGCCTAAAAGCCAGCCAGCAAGAGACGAGCCTATCAAGTCGATATTAAATTGGGTAGTAGCTTGCATTGGTATGGAGGCAAATGTAGATAACTTGCAGCCATTTTATGTCACTCGAGTCGCGGCTTGTTGCAGTCGTTTTGTCCCGCAATCGAGAGAAACAGCTGAAAGGGGCTTGGGGAAGGCAATGGCAACATTTTCGGAGACTGCGTTTCTGGTTCTCTCTCCCGACTTCCCCAAGCCTCTCCCGATTGCGTGAGAAAACACTATTGAGTGAAGTAACGGACAACTCGACTGACAGAGAAGGGATTGCTAGCAGTATGTAAAGTACTACCCTGCGAGCAGAGTCTCTTTCGATCTTCCTAGATAAGTCGGGAAGAGGAAAGTAGACTCTGCCAGCCGGCTCGACTTTCTTTGATTTGCCGCTTATCCAAAGAAATGGATGAGTCAGTCCAGTTTCAACTTGCCAAACCTGTTTTTTTAATTTGTGCGCATGATCAATCGCCACGCGTCATCAATATTTTTTAAATTTACAACAGCGTGGCAATTTTTAACTGTCTAAATTCCCATGAGTATTTCCTCCGTATGGTTTTGGGGTAACTAGTCACGCGTGACTGACTCCCGAATAGGTTTGAATTTTAAACGCACGCTCAACACGAAATGTCGAGCCGGCTGGCAGAGTCTATTGTCCTCTTCCCGACTTATCTAGGAAGATCGAAAGAGACTCTGCTCGCAGGGTAGTAAAGTACTGGCGGCGAAAAAAATGATTTGCGAGTGGTCATTCTCGGCTATTACATTTCAAGCGTTCTGATTGGCTCACTCAATCGCGGTTATATGCTTTTATTAAACTTCAACCTCAGTTAATGCATTTCTCGTGCTGTGATTGGCTCACTCAATCTCGGTTATCAGCTCATATACCTCAGTTTGACGTTATGGCAAATGATTGCGCTAAGCGTTGCTAAGCTAAAGTTTTTTTCGCCGGAAAGCGAAATTTCTCTCTGAAAGTTTGGAAAGTTTGGATCAATTTTGACGTTTAGAATTACGCGAAAAGGTAAGAAATGTTTTTGTGATGAGCCTGCGTCTGTCTGACCACCAGATATTACACAACACCGCATCTTCATCAAATTTTTTCGATTTCGCTAGGATTTTCTTGCTTTTTTCGCTCGCATTTCGTACTGTACAGGCCCGCAAATGATTCCCCGACCGGAAATGATCTTAATAAATGATACTCCAAAAAATCCATAATGGTGTGGACTCCTTGAAAAGTCCATGGATATATGAGGAAACTACAAAATTCTCTGGCATAAAGCAACAGTATAAACCAGTAAACATCCTGTACGAAATAGCCAAATTAGCTTGCATATTTTTGGGCAAAAATAAAGAAAATGAAAAAGAAAGGAATCATTTAGGACCGATTTACACGGTACGATTTTTGGCGCATGCGACAAGCTAACGACAGGTCTGCCACACGACTAACGATTGTCACAACGTTTTAAAACACGTTTTAAAATGCTGCCACATTTTTTCTGACGCACACAACAATCGTAAACGTGTTGTAGGCCTGTCGTAAGCTTGTCGCATGCAACAAAAATCGTACCGTGTAAATCTGCCCTTATGGTGCTTACACCATATTGTCGAAATGCACAAAACTTTTGATGCGCCAGTGTCGAAGGTTATGACACGTTGAGATTTATATTCTTTCAGTTCAAAATACATTATCGTTCACAATTCGCTCTTTGAAATTTCAAGTCTGTTTTACAAATTTTAGATAAGCTTTATACGATTTATAGTCTTTGTCCGAGAAGACTTGAAAGTCTTAACCATTTGCGGATGTAATTACAAAGGCAGCACTTTCTCCTCAGTTATTTTAAGACCCTGAGTGTTGGTCCGGCCGGAGTCGAACTCAAGACCTCCCTCATGACAGCACGATGCTCAACCAACTGAGCCACCGGTGTGCGGTGGGAAGACGGAAGACGGTACAAATTTGGGCAATCTGTCCGCGGTGGGAAGAGGAAGACGGGGTCAGTGGAGTTCAGCATCCATAAAAGGTTACGGAAGCCACGAACAGGTCAAGTAAGATGGACATCAATTTTAAGCGAAGATTTTCCCAAAACCGGAAGTTATAAGAAGTTGACCCAGGCCAACTGCACAAAGCAATTCATTTGTTACGTGGCAAGTTTAAAAAAATGGAATCACCGAAGAAATTAATAACTCGTGCCTTCTTGCGTATTCCGAAAAACCAAGAAACACAAAATGTCCAACACTTTTAAATAACGCTCTCCATTCGCATCAATGGGCAAGCTTTGGTACTGCGCAAATTTTTCATTTTGCTACACAGGAAAAGAAGAGAGTCACCTCATCCTGACCAGAGGACTGGGAGAAACGTACTTTTGCTGCATAAAGTTTAACTCTTTCTTTGAATGTGTCGAAAACAAAGACCCTCCTGAAAAAATAAATTTTCAAACAGAAAATAGAAAGAAAATAGAAAAACAAATTTCTTTTTGTTTAAAATGGCCTCTGAGCAATGTCAAGAGAATTTCTCGAGAGGTCTTCATTTTTAACACACCCAAAATCCCTATGGGTCTTCGTCTTGCATGGTATTCGCTTTCCACACATCAATAAAAATCTCTTTGTGCTCTAGTATACATTTTAAAGTATTCCCTTTCTTCTGCAAAAGGGAGTTATCTGTTTGTATGCGTGAGTAAAATGTTGCTGTTGCAAATATTTAAGAAAAGGAAAATTGAAACCAACTTATGTATCAAAACCCCAAGACGTCTCTCTGCTAATACAAATTGAAGCAAATTCTCTCCGCCGTCCATATTAAACTTCACGGTTAATTTTTAAAGCTTCTGTATGCAATCCCAACAAAGCGTCTTTGAACCAAGTCCATTTCCAGGAGCCAGCTACTTGTCGATTTGCCTTCAGCCAGCGTCACAAATTCAAGGCTTGGCACCATCCAAGGTGGACAGCAGTAATTTCAGCGCCAGGAAAATGTTTGAAAAAGCAGGCTCGACTCAGTAGAAGAACGGGATTGTCTTTCTTATGTTGCACGCTTTTGCTGAAAATGTGAAAACAAGGTGAACATTCGAATTAACTATGAGATGGTGATGTGAAGTGCTATTTTCTACCCATGTAACTTGACCATGTGAGCGTAAGCCCTACTGATGGAAATAGGTTCACTCAAGGACAGAGAAAAACAGCGCGCGGGCGTTGGTTTGCGACTCGCAGTTTCAGCCATTTCAGCCAGTGTTCGTTCGTTTCAACGATTTAGAGCAAAAGAGAGACTGGTCACAGTCTACAAGCAGGCCCTCTCCGCGTGTTATCAACTGCGATTCAAACTTCCTTTCATAGGTTAATCAAAGCACGCACACTTCTTGAGCAGTGCGTGCTTTCTTTTTCGACGCAACCATGCGTTTTTTAAAGAATCCCACCAGATGAAACTTGCAAATCCAATTCTACCTCCTTTTTGCCTCAGTCTTTCATTTGATTTCTTTGTTGATGCCTTTCATCTTGTGCCAACGGAACTTTTCAAAAATCTAATAGACCATATTCGTATTCTCAGTATTGGACTGGAACTAGCTTGCAATGGAGGCTAATGCGGGGGGAATATATTAAAAAGTATTTGCATTTGACACTATTTCCCCGCATTAGCCTCCATTGCAAGTTAGTTCCAGTCCAATACCGAGAATACGAATATGGTACACTACCGTGAATGAGGGCCTTAGGTATCACATGATAATGTGCCGGGAAAATTTTCTCCATTCTCATTGGCTAAGAAAAGCGCAGCTTTCAGGTAAAACAGTGCAAAAAAGAGTAGTTTAGTGAAAAACGAAGTAACAAACAAAGATTTGTGATTTAAGGAGGCTCGGAATAGTTTATCCTTTTTTCAAACAAATAGATATATTCTGTCCTTAGAGTTAGGGTAATCATATCAACTGAAGACGAAATTTGGCCAGGATAATAAGTACCCATCGTAGATTTTCCACATTATATTTTCCTCCAAAATAACGTTACCATGGCAACGATATAAGGCATTTCTTTGAGCCTTAAAATCAAGATATATTAGGGCCGCTTATACGAGAGAAAATAAGCCGCGGCTTACTCTGGCCGCGGCGTACATAATACGCGAAAGGAACTATTTATACGAGTTTAAACTCCCCGGCCAGGATAAGCCGGGGCTTGAGAAAGCCGTGAACGCAGATTTTGTACCATTTATACGGGGTGTTCGCGTCTTATGTAAGCCGCGGCCAGAGTAAGCTGCGGCTTATTTTCTCTCGTATAAACGGCCCTATTGTCTCTTTTGAAGAAACGGGAAGGTGAAATCTTCGCATTCAGCGTTACCAGATAATGTTAGAAATACTCTCTAAAATATTTAAAATTCAACAAAATCTGAAGGCCAGTTTTTCGGAAAAATCAGTTTTTTTGAAATGTTTCTCCATTTTTTTTTTTCACCTACTGAATTTTTTTTTTAATTTTAAAGACAAACGTCTTGAATTAATCTATGCAAAAAATGCAAAAAAATTCACCTCCCGGAAGCAGAGGTCGAACGGTTAAGTTGCAAAATAAGGAAAAATGAGGGGATTACAAGATCAGCATTTACGCATGCGTCACCCGCTCATTCGAGTTCACGTGGAGCTTAGAGCCAACACAAACGGATTTAAGTGACCATTAAACCGTTTGCGTAGAATTTTCGTAGTCTTCGTGAATAGGATATGTCTAAGGTGATTCCTTAGTAATAGAAGTGGTCGTAAGATTTTCTTTAAATTTTTCTCAATTGTTCCCTACATTATGGTGACTCGAAATGTGCAATAAAAAAATTGGTCACCAAGCTCGTTTGCAAGATATAACTTGCTCAAGTTACTCAATTAATAATTGCGACTTCACCTATCAAGGACAAGTTTGTTCCATCGGTTCATGCTACGTTTTGCAGGATCAGGAAGCACAGCTTTGACGTAATTCTTGAAATACCAAAACAGGTGTATTGTATTGTTCAAAAGGAATAATTTAATGTTTGTTTTATGGCACAGGCACACGTCTTCAAAAGGTACTGACTACAAATATTCCTCGGGTGCGTGATCTCGAGGAGACAATTTTGTGTCCACGAGTGATGGCTACGAATACTCTTTTCCCTGTAACTTTTCTTTTCTGACGTTAATTAATTTTTTTTCACATCACAAAGAGGAGGAGTAAGAGAATAAAATTATGCCAAAAAAAGATAGGTCACCAACCTCGTTTTGAAGAAAACAGAAAGCAAACCAAGCACGACCCCTCGACAACACGGGCGTTTTCCATTTATCAAGAAATTCCGGAAATTCCGGTTGGGATGTAAATGGGACACGCGTTTTTGGTTCGTTCCACTGGAAAATTTCCGGAATAAACGCAACTTCTGAAAAGGTAGTCCTGTTTTCCCGTTGGAAACTTTCCGATGGAAATGTGTGTTCCATTTACAACTTTCGAAAGGTCTTACCACTTCCAGGCTATTCACGGCCACATTTTTAAATTTTGGCGCGTAGAATCGCAATCACTGGGCGGCGAACGGACCTGAGTTAAATGGAACACGTTTTTCACCCGATGGAAATTTCCACCGAAATTTCCGGAAATGTTTTGTAAATGGAAAACGCCCGTGCACGTCTCCCCAAGGCGCGGCTTCACTTTCACTCTCGGACTGAAATGACACTTTAGCATCATCAAGGCTATCACGCGACTTTTTGTTTTGCGAGAGTTTAAATAGTTTCCCGTTTTGCTCTTTACTGTTGTGCTCTGAAAACGGCCATTCTTCTCTCTAGAGAGCTTTCCCGCACAAAAGTTCACCATTTTGAAATGTCTTTGTCCACGTTCGACCACAAATTTTTTTGGTCGTCCTAATTTACTTCAAATTGCACTCTAAATCGCTTGATTGTAACCTTTACAAATACCTGAGGTGTTCGATAATTGGTTATAATAAATTGAGGGTTAAACATAAAATGAGTTTTATCTGACCTTTTCTTTGTGTTTCTTGCTGGGTCTCTTTGAACTCACAGAAAGTCTTCTGTTTCCATAAACTTTCCTTGCCTCCTCCCTCTCCTCTGCAGTTATGGTGTGATCATCTAACACGATTAGGCTTGGAAGATGACTGATAACATAACACCTGAAATTAAAGGCACAGTGTGCGTCTAGTAACACCATAAAAGAGCATTGATCCACTTTGTCAAGTAATTATCCATGCTGCCTATTAATTTTCACCCAGGCAAGTAAATACGGTGTATTCAACTAAAAGCCTTATGCACCTGTCACTGTAAACCCCCACCCCGAGGAAACATGGGGCATTAGCCAAAAAGCAAAACCAAACAAGTATAATGCACTACATACGGGGGACATATTTGTGGGTCTATAAAATCCCGACCAAAATGAGGATAATCCCCACATAAATGGGACAAAAAAACTCCTTGCCTAAACCCGCAGTATTACTTTCAGAAGTGTGATTGACATTTATTTTTGAATACTTCAACGCTTGGTCAACACATTTTCACATGGAAAAAGTGCCAATTTTTCTAGCTTCATTCAGGACACATCACCATAAAAGGAGACAAAGCAGTCCGTTATGTCTTCAACTTTTCCGGCAGGAAATGTACTCTGCAAATGACTTAAAGACTCTACAGATTTCATCAATTTCATTGGTGAGACGAAAATAGGAAAACGAACTTTTTCCTTGTATTGATGGACGTCCAAAGTCTATATATATGGGTTATTGACCAAGCTTGTTCGGTCAAGATGGCTGGATATTGGCTAAGTTCTTTTTTTTGCGTGACTGTCTGTGGACCGAGACGAAGTCGAGGTCCATAAACACGCAAAAAAAGAACGAGGCCAATATTCAGCCATCTTGACCGAACAAGCTTGGTCAATAAAGGATTTATTACATGGGATAAAACACCAAAAAATGATATTTGATCTTGCGGGACCAAGGGAGTAATCCCGAGTGGGCAGTATAGCTCTCACAGCGCGGGATTTGGTTCATTTTGCCCGCTCACGGAACTATTCATATAATAAACAAATATACCACAGGAAGAGGAATCACTACATCATACAAAGCATACGAAAAAGTCCACCAAAATTACCCTCCAATCTCCACAAACTCTACCAAAGAAATGCTACAAATTCATGGTACCGCCATGTGACAGTGACAGGTGCATTAAATCAATGCATGACATGTCTAAGCTCCTTGCAAAGGATAAGACTTCTCAAAAAGAGATTCTTATCAGCTAGAAAAATATAGGGCCAAAGATCTTTTTAGGAATAAAATCTTCCTTTCAGAATTTGATCGGCGGGTCTAAAACACAGGTCGCATTCCACAGGTCACTCGTTGCAGGTCATTGTTTTACCTTCTTGAAAGTAACCCAAAACCCTCAATTTGGCTAACCCTAGGCCTAAAAACCAACCTTAGGCCTAGGGTTAGCCAAATTGAGGGTTTTCGTTACTTTCCAAAACATAAAACAATGACCTGCAACGAGTGACCTGTGGAATGTGAACTGTGTTTTAGACCCGCCGGAATTTGATAGCTGATAATAGACGAGGTCACGCTCTTGAGTGCATCATGGGTAATCAGGGCAAGATGGAGAGAAATTCAAAGGTTTGTTATTGTATTAGGAAGTTCAAAACGATAAAAAGTATTCATGATATGCAATTTTGGGTTTTTTATTTCCCAAAACAGAAGGTGCAGTAGAATAAATTTGGAGAGAATGGCTATTGTAGAAATTATTTTATTAAAAAGTTTCTGCCATACATTTCCTGTAATTCCAAAGGCACAAAATTACAGAGAACGTATGGAGACAAAAAAAAGCAATATTTAGGAATTCCAAAGAACGGATACCAGTTCATTTCAGTTGTGAACATGAACCTATTTGTTTGGTTTATGAAGGCGAAAGTCTATAAAATGGATTCATGTACAGTATATTTTGCTTTGAATTTTCATACAAACCTTTGAATTTCCCGCCATGTTGCCCTGATAATCCTTTCACAGAGCAATTTTTCGAAGTAGTGAATCCTTTCACTGATATTTCAAGTGGGGAAATTTATAATTTTTTGGAAAGAAAAATGTTATAATGTTTCAATCTTTTTCTAACAGATATTTAACTCACGCATCTGGTTGGGTTCCCTGGACAAATGATTGGCAGCTGAGTGTAATATTGGAGAGGGAAGATTGGCCTCCTCACGGGGCAGGAAAGGCAGAAATGAATCTCCTAACAAAGCCAGCAGGGAGATTAAGCTAAATAAGGTCCTAACATTTTACGAATGGTTACACATGCCAATGAACTGAAAAACTTGTGGCCCTCAGTGTGCAACTTTTGGCAAAGCATGCAAAGATCAAAGCAATTGAACTTGTTCTCTGTGGTCTTTAAACCTCTCTGGATGTGTTTATGTCACTTCATGCTACTGCTGTGGCAGTAAAAAATAAGATAATAAGACCAGTCTTTAACCAAAACTCTGAGTGTCTGCACATAATATTATCAATGTTACCACCATTGTAAAGGACAAGCACATAATTAGCTGCATCAGTTTGACAAGCTCTGTCAGCTTTACCCTAGAGTTTTTCACCCAGGGTTTCCTTCTCACATCATATTAATGAGTGTCAAGTATTTATGAGTCAATGAGTCAACGAGTTAGTGCAGTTAATTAAACCATAAAATGAAAGCTAAAATTTCAGAGAGTGCTTAGGCCTAATCACTGAAACGAGGGCTTAGGCTTAATCAACAAATTATTGCTATATTGGCTGTGAGTCCATTGACTCATGACTCATGACTCATTGACTCATTTGACTAATAAAACATGCGTTCTCCATATTGATATGCAACCACTGGTGCCCAAAAGCAATGCTCCACCCATGCATTCCCAGGGCCTACCAACAAAGGTGCTCTGCAAAATATCTGTTCTGCAGTGGAAATTCATGACCAGCTGGTTGGCAAGTTAAAAATTTTCAAACTCTTTTGCTGGGAAACTTTAAATAATTTTAGCATCTGTGCTGGCTATTTACTTCCATTATATTCCAATGGCTGCCTGGTTCCTCCATTCCCTATGGTTACGCCAGGAAGTCAGTACTCTGTGCATCATTATTTCTACGATTTACAATGTGATTTTATTTTTTGGTCAGTGAGTACAAATAAAGGTTGTTTTTCTTGTTGTTGATGATAAGAACAGAAACTGGGGGAGACTGGACAAGAACTCATTCACAAGGAACTTTAATACCGCTGCATGGTTCGACTTATCGCATGTTGAGAAAAAAACTGTTTTTTTTTTTTTTTTCCAGTTTGGCAAGCGGTTCAGATTCATTAGGTTCTTTGCTGGCTGGAATTAACAGTGACACAAATTTGGCTGGCTGGGACAGCTGGGATTTCAATACCTTTTGAAGTAGATGTCTGAGCTAATCAATGTACATGTAAGTGTCAAGGCAGAGAGGCCAGTGGTGAGAGGCAAATTTCTGACAAACAGTTTAATAAGCGGTATTAACCGCCAGTGACTAGCTTCTAATGAAACCCCTGCTGGGACTTTTCCCTCGCTATCTTATAGCTGGGAGCTGGATCAATTTTACATATAATCATCGTGGGAGTGCAGAACAGGTTTTTTTTTTTTCAGCAAAATTTAAAAAACTAGAATTTTTTTTTTTCGCATTTTCTTTTAAGTTATTTGCCTATAACACCGGTAATAATAATAATAATAATAATAATAATAATAATAATAATAATAATAATAATGGTTTATTTACAGTATTCCAACAAAAGAGAGGCTCTTACAACTGTAAATTCTATCTACACTATCAAAAATAAAACTATCTAAAATATTAACATATAAAGATAAAATTGGTAAGAACGATCATATCAAGACATGTTGACAACTATTTCACTCTGTTGCTAAGATATTTCTTAAGAGAGCGACAAAAGCTGTTATAGTCCTTAATGTTCCTTAATGCTGATGGCAATTTATTAAAAATAGAAGCAGCACTGTGCTGAAATGTCCCGGTTTCTTTTGGTACATTTTGGAA
Source organism: Montipora foliosa (assembly GCF_036669935.1). Lineage (NCBI taxonomy): Eukaryota > Metazoa > Cnidaria > Anthozoa > Scleractinia > Acroporidae > Montipora > Montipora foliosa. Next base: position 67,090,617 of record NC_090874.1, read on the forward strand.
GTAATTTTCATTGGGTGCCCCTGCATTGTTAAACTATGCTTTCACCTAGTTTCAGAAGTCACAAGCCGCCAGATGATCATGGACAGATTTATCATAAGCATTGTAATTAATCTAATATAAATCTACGTAGTACATATGTCTACTATTCCTGTGTTTGTACAATCATGCACTTTTCACAAACTTATTAATAATTATTGTAACCTCATGAGAAAACAGCCCATTGGTCATTGATAAAAGTTACGTGCATGAGCCTTAAAACTGATAAAACACTCCTTATTATATACCGGTAATTCTTTTACAAAGCATGCTAATATTGTCACAGCCTGTTTTTCTTGTATCCTAATTTTCTTCTCTTACAATTTGAACCTTTCTCAGGAATCCAGAGGGACATGCTATTCATAGAATGTTTCAGCTGTTCAATAAACTTGCAGGTCATGTTTAATTTATCCAATCTAAAACAACTCAGCTTAATGCCTTGTGGTTTATTAAACCCCATGAAACACTCGTGTACAGTTCATTGTATGATCCCATGCCAACAGATTTAATGTTTATATTTAATAATAAGGCTTAAGGAAGGAGATCAGTAGGTTTGGGAGAATTGCAAAAACAATTATGTTGCATCACAGTTTACTGTAGCTCAGTGGTTTATCAACCTGTTTCTACAGCTGTAGTTTTCCCCACAGATCCTAATCCCCCTTTAAACTATATTTAAACATGTACATTACAGTGTATGCACGTGAGAATTGAGAATATTAATCATGTCATTTGTTGTCATTAAAAATCATTAGTTATTATCTTGCTTTTGTAGAGAATTGTGCTGCCCATCAGAATTTACCCCTGGACTTATAACTGTAAAAACAAATTCAAATCCTCACTCTGATACCTGTAGTCCTTGTACTGGTGGTATGTGCCGCCGTTGAAGTAACTTGGTGCAGCTTCATTGTTCATCATACTGAAGTACCTTAGATGTGGAAAGCACTTTGCTATGGTTTCAACAAATGTGCTTAGGTTTGTTATTTTATTATGGTTCACCCATAGTGTGTGAAGCGATTCCATTATTAGAGGAAAATTAACATGATTGGTCAGTTTATTGTTGTCCAGTATCAATGTGTTGAGTTTTTTTGCCTCCTGTAAGAAATGAAAGTCCCTGATCACTAGTTAAGGGCAATGATAACAACGTCAAGTATATAATTATATATATATTTTTTTAAGTGTCAAAATGACCACAATGTATATTTTTCTTTTTTAGGTGCTCAATTGAACAGTAATTAAAATTATTGTCTGAGCAACCATATTAAAAGCCAGGTGAAAAACACTTTAGCATTAAAAACAGTGAGAATGTTAAAACAGTTGACAGCTTAAAACCTAATCACTGAAACGAGGGCTTAGGCTTAATCAACAAATTATTGCTATATTGGCTGTGAGTCCATTGACTCATGACTCATGACTCATTGACTCATTTGACTAATAAAACATGCGTTCTCCATATTGATATGCAACCACTGGTGCCCAAAAGCAATGCTCCACCCATTCCCAGGGCCTACCAACAAAGGTGCTCTGCAAAATATCTGTTCTGCAGTGGAAATTCATGACCAGCTGGTTGGCAAGTTAAAAATTTTCAAACTCTTTTGCTGGGAAACTTTAAATAATTTTAGCATCTGTGCTGGCTATTTACTTCCATTATATTCCAATGGCTGCCTGGTTCCTCCATTCCCTATGGTTAGTTATGTTTCTAGACAAAGGATTTTTCACATGAATGTGAGGCTTAGGATGTACATTGCCATTTATGCAAAGGGTCTATGTATTTTCACAGAAAGAGTTTAAATAGGTGGGACAATGTAGTTTCTGATGCACTCAGCTAATGATTCAGTACCTTAAATGAGGAGTACACACTTGTTCATCCATGTATTCTGTTCAGACTAAGGGTGTGTTCGATTGACCCCATTCCGGAATAAGAATGCGTGAAATGATGATTTTATAAAAACGATATGTTTGGCATTTTTAAGCAACAAGGATAATAAAAATATGTTTAAAATAGCATTTTAGCGGGTGTTTGACAATTTTAATTTGAATCTCCGTAAAAAGGAAGGATTTCTAAGTTATATTCCATGTATTCCTATTCCGGAATACGGTCAATCGAACGCACCCTACAGGACGTTACAAATCGATAGAAATCGATCATCGGAAACTAATCGATTACTCGACATTACTCGACAATACTCGATAATTGTTCATGGATTAGCTAGAATAATCGATAAATATTGATAATCACAAGATTCGACTGGTGTATTCATGAGAGATCAACCCCAAGATTTAGGTGCAGATTATCGATTATATCGGTTTATTGATAGAAATCGATTGAAATCGAACTGTAATTACGAAAATCGAGTAAATCGATCAAAATCGATAATCACAAAAAACTCTGTTATCGATTATTATCGATTTCCGATATTAATCGATTAATTAGTATCGAAAAATATCGATTACGAGTGTTAATAAACATATTATGATTATCCAAAAATAATCAGATTGCTTTGCAGAAAAATAAAATTATTAAAGGAAAAAATTTGTAACCGTATCTTTTTGGTAATGGTCAGTCATGGCAAGGATTAAAACGTACAGAAACTTGAAGACTTGTCAGTGTACTATTGAGTACGTTGATCTTGATTTTGAACGTATTTGTGAAGTCTTTGCATGCTCAGCTCCTTGTTCAAGTACTTCATCTAATACACAAAGTACAATTCATTATTAACTCAAAGGATACGATAGATTATTGTGACTCAAATCTAAAACCGTGATGTCAGCTAACTTTCCAATCCACTCCTCTGGAAATTCCTCAAGATCGCGATAAGCCAACGAAATTCGCCCTCGTTCTGCTGCTTCGCTTGCATCTAACATTGTGGGATTCATGTCAAGAAAATGTTGCTGTGTGCCAGAATTTAACCCAGTAACTCACAAATACTGACACCCCAAAAGGGGTGAAATTAAAACACAATTACGATATATACCGGTAAAGTTTGTCAATGTCATATGAGTTTGATCGTACCGTTGGGTCGCGTGACAGACAGCCTACTTTTTTTTAATCAGCTCTTTCACGCAACGGTATAATCACCGATGATCACCACATAGAGGGTCTATTCGTTGACTAAAAACAATCCAATAGAGTGTTCACATTTTCCTTCTCAAGATTTCTCAGCAACTATCATTGTATCGATTTTTTCCTATTTACTAGTGTCTTCAGAGAGTGGCAATATTGAGCAGAATATTGCATTAATCATCCCCCTCCCTCCCTCCTTCCCCCCCCCCCCCACGCACACACACACACCCCTCCACCCCGAACCTTCATGTGACAATTGAGTCCTCAAGGGTCCAGCTGAAATACAAACAAGAATACCGCCATTTTCAAAATGGCGACAGTTGATGAACTGAAGGGCGGTGAGAATATCATGTTATTTCATTTTTTCTCCTGTTCTGCCTAAAACAAGGTGGGCAAAAACGTTTCTTTTTCCCCTTTTTTGCCAGTTTTGAAAGAAACTCTAGAAAACAGAGGAGTTCTTGGACAGATTCGAGCCCGTGTTAGAGCGGAGGTGTTTGGAGCTTTGGATGATCAAGTAAGAATATAATACCCCTTCTGTCATAGGTGTGTGCTATAGAACTACAGACTGTATGCGAAATTATCTAAAATTTAATGTCTCAGCAAAAGCGAGTCTTTTTTTATTCGGAATGCGCGATCAGTGCCGGTGTCTGGCACTTGCAGGGGAAAGATCTCATGTACACTGTATACACACCCACCACGAGATCTTTGCCAGTTGCAGACCGCAGACTTTGTCAGCGCCATTTGAAATGGGCGTTTACAATTAAATACTGTTTATCAGCGCTATTTGTAGGCAGTCTGTCGTCTGCAGTCTGCAGTCTGCAGTTGTCATACACTTAAGAATCAGTGCAATACCAATGGCCAGCAAAAAAGTTGACCGTTTTGTATAAAGACTCCAAGCACGACGCGTTATCATCATAAATTTTCCACTCTACTATAATTATTATCATCAACCCAATTCCGTGAATTGTCACCTCGATCCCTATACAGGTACGTTGTATTTAGGGAGAATCTTTTAAAAAGTAATATTAATTTTACCAACCTGTCATTGACTGAATGACTGTCCAATCCGATAAATTCTCATCTAATAAGCATAAATAACAGATTGCTTTGAAATTTGATTGAACGATGCACCCCTGCCACAAATGGTGATTTTACTTTGCACAACTGCAGACAGTATTCATAAATGGCGGCCAAGAAATTATTCTTTTGTCTTTCTGCTATAAATCATCCTCACTAGCTTCGTTAGCATGAACATGATTTTATGACCTGATAAGCTGTTTTGCGTATGAATTATTAATAAGTTTTTGAAATTGGGTATCAGGCCATATCTCCTGCAATCACAGGTGACCCAGACTCGGTGGGTAAAAAAATTATAAGGACTTGTATGGGAGTCTCGATGACAAACAACAAGTTTGGACACGGCTGGTCAACCGTTTACTCGAGCCTCAATATACATTGTATGGTGAGAGCAAATAAGTGAACGGTTGACCAGTCGTGTCCAAATTCGTTGTAAGTGAGCCTCGAGAGATTTTGAATATTTGAATATTCATTGCTGTTTCTCAGCAATGGATACTCGCTGGACCTTGAAACTTAGGGTGGGTTCGATTCACTTTATTCCGGAATAGGAATACATGTACATAGAATATAAGATAGAAATCCTTCATTTTTATGGAGATTCATGTTAAAATTGTCAAACATCGGCTAAAATGCTATTTTAAACATATTTTTATTATCCTTGCTGCTTTGAAACGTGCCAAACATACCGTTTTAATCATCAGGCCGCGTATTCTTATTCCGGAATAGGGTCAATTGAACGAGCCCTTAGTCAAAGAGAAGTAAATTTATCCGTGTGGCCATCGCCGGAGTTTGAGCATGACTGATGCCAGAGAAGTGTGATTTTATTGGTGAGATGTGAGGTAAGCTAAAATTACTTTCCAGCCTTTCCTTTATTTATGTATGAGTCAGTGACAACCCGGGAAGTTGAGAAGTCACTTAAATTGCATTCAGTCAGGCAAATAACCACACAAGAAGCGAGAAAGTCACCACGACAATAAAGTATGGCTTTTTTATTGACAAATTTTATGTGTACGTTGTAAATATCTTTTTCAGTTTGTCATTGAGATTCCCATACAAATCCTTATAATTTTTACCCTCCGAGTGTGGGCCACCTGTGCTGCAATGTGTTAGGAATTTCCGTCTAAATCACAGCTTCCTTCCCTTTTTTCCAAGTCACCGTCACAGTTTAATACAGTTGGATGGATTTCCAGAAAAACCTAAAAATTATATCCACTTCTACACTGTAATTTGTTCAAATGTTTACTGCTACCCGGTATTTTGAAATAAATGCATGAGGTCCTAGGAGTAGTGATGATGAGATTTTGTGCGGTGGTTAACTGGTACATGTACATGTAGTTCTTGTTTGGTTATGAGTTGTTTGGTTACTTCGCTCTGACGAAGGGCTAACACTCGAAGCATCAGCTTTCCAAATCTTTCACAGTGGTAATTTGCCCTTTATAAACTCATGTGATAAAACCAAATTTTCATAATACACTATATAGTTGAGTTTCTGAGCAAACGCACAGTGAAGGGCTCAAATCCTGTTCAAGCCTGCGTTTTTCAGGCTTCTTTGCATTTTCTTGAAGTACTGATCTAACTGCGATGATCTTTTTTGTGTTTGCATTTTAATAGTTACTTTATATTTTACAGTAGTGTACACATGTAACAGATTCACAAAATCGCAGTAAAATGCTACTAGATGCACACACACATATCTATCATCTACACAGTCAGAAAACAAAGGACATTAATAGGGAAACCTTTATGCATTATTATTGTTATCATAAATATTTGTTTCATAAGTATCAAAATATCAAATTGTGATATTTACTCATTCATGTACTTGCCCCATTTTCTTAAATGAATTGTTAGTTTAGCTCGATCTATCCCACCATTTCACCGATTTTAGGTTCAAGCTGATGAGCTACTAACTGCAATGATCTTTCTAAATCTCACTTATTCAAATTTGCAGTCAGAACCAAGACCATCACTTTCTAATGAGAACTTGCTTATTAATGAGCTTATCAGAGAGTATTTGAGCTTCAACAAATACAAGTATACAGAGTCTGTGCTTTTAGCAGGTAGAGTTAAGGTAATAGACCACTTTCATAAACGGCGACCACCTTTGCATTCTTTTGTATTAAAATGTTAATTAGACCTACTGGCCTCATTTTGAAACAAATATTCTTTTGAAATTTGCTCGTCGTAGCGAGGCTAGGAAGGCTTATTAGCATTAAAACAAAAGAATATTTTATTTGGCCGCCATAATGAAAGAGGTCTATTGTTGACAATCTACAAACATTAGTGTACACTGGGACAGCACATCAGAAATCCAGAAGATGTATGGGGTTTTTGAAAATCATGGGATTTTGGATGTGTTGTGAGGAATGCAGGCTTCTGCAGTCATTGGTACCACCCTTGATTAATTAACCTCCAGAAGATGCTTTAGTCTCTAGAAAGCCCAGGTATGGGACCAAGGCTAGGCTGTGTTAACGCCTGTAGAGTTAGAATACCATCTCCTCTCAGGTTCTGATCACAGAAAGTAAAGAAGTATTATTATCATCATGCTTACTATTACTGTGATTATTAATAATATTATTAATAGTTTACATTTATATTCCGCAGCTTACATGAATACATTATGATCACCTGCGCATTACAATGATTAAAAACTAAAAAGTATAACAATGTAAAATGAGCTAAAAACCTGCATTAAAAACTAGATAAATAAAAAGTAAAAACTAGATTAATATACAGCTAGATGCAAACAAATAAAAATTAATTCCCATTAAATCATAGGTATAAAAGCTAGCCTAAATAAATGTGTTTTTAACATATTCTTAAAATTGTTCAAAGTTCTACTGTTGCGAATTTTACTGGGGAGTGAGTTCCATAGCTTTGGAGCGGAAACACAAAAAGCCCTGTCTTCCAATGCTCTCTTAGTTCTCTCTCATGGAAACTCAAGGAGAAGCTCATAGCGTGATTTACTCTTAATACCAATTAAATCATTGATATATTCAGGTGCAAGCCCGTGAATAGCTTTAAATGTCATTACTAATATCTTAAATCTAATTCTAAATTGCACTGGCAGCCAGTGAAACCTGAAAAGTACAGGCAATAATTACTGATCAAAGCAGGGAATATTGCAAATTAGGCACGCAGCTGTGTTTTGGACACGCTGTAACTTAGACAGCTGTGCTTGCGGCAAACCATATAATAAACTATTGCAATAGTCAATTCTACTAGTAACTAGAGAGGCCCCATTAGGGGGGGTCTGAGTATCCCGTATCCCATTAATTTTTGGCCAAAATATCCTGTATCCCGTTAATTCTTATTTGATTCTTTTAAAAAATGATAACTTCGATATCCCAGAATCTTTTTAAAAATATCCCGTATCCCTTTAATTTTCCGCCCAAATATCCCGTATCCCTATAATTTTTTACCCAAATATCCCGTATCCCGATAACCCCTAATAGGGCCTCACTAGAGCATGCACTAACTTCTTCATTGATTCAGTTGATAGATACTTTCAAGTTGTGCAGGTGGAAATAAGATGCACTACAAATCTTATTGATTTGTGTCCCCATAGTAAGTAGCTGATCAAACCAGCTGCCCAAATTTTTGGCCTCTTCAGCTGGAGTAATCTGATGGTCACCAACAGTGAGAGAGCCTGCACTGATCTTAGACAGTTTCTTTTATAATTATTGATGAAAATTCTTTGATTCTTGCCATAAGTACAGAGAACATCCACTTGCTGGTTCCAAACCATTTATTTAGCAAGAATTAATTCCATCAGCTCTGGGCATACTGTAGAATCAATAGAAGCCAAATTTGCACCCTGTTAAAATCCCTGTAGCATAATTTGACCCTAATGAAATCAACCTTATTTAAGTACCCTGATTCCAATAATAAAAATTGTGATTATGGTCATACTGTGAGTTCTTTACTTAAAATAAATCCTATCACAAAGACAGCAATCCAGTCCGTACTTGAAACTCCTTTGAATTTTCTTGCAGAAACAGGTCAGCCTAAGGATCCTATGGATAGAAAATTTCTTATTCAAGAGCTGAACATCTCAGATGAGCAAGGGTCATCACCATCCATGTAAACGTTCTTTATTAACT
>NC_090874.1:67128893-67133893 GCF_036669935.1 Montipora foliosa
TACGGGATATTTAAAAACCGAACTGGCATTATAGAGATCAAAACCACAGGAATTAACGGGATACAGGATATTGAGGCCAAATATTAATAGCATACAGGATAGTTTTTCCTCATGTTCTTTTCACGTTTTGATTCCTACATTGGGAGGAACGGCGTTGCAATCTTAAAAAGCGGGTACAAAGCTGCACAATGGCTATTTGAATGTACTGGTTCCATTGAAAGACCCTGGCGAGAATCTGAAGTTGCCCGTTCGAATGGGATTAGTACTTGGATGAAAGACCAATGCAAAATCCCGGTAACGAATCCAGGACATTAATTCCTTTAGTAGAAATGAAACTCACACGGCGGAAATGAACATAGTGAACAAACTATATACTGTATTTTGACGTTTCGTATGTAGCAACATTAGGGAGCTTTAGCAACTACGACGGGAACGGCACCGTGAACGTCATCTCAAAACATAAAATTGCGCTATTGTATAATCATTTCGCGACTATTCCAAGATTTTTAACATGACAATGGTGTGGCAGTCCCTCAAGAATGAAACCGATATGAGTCACGCTTAATTTAGGGGAGAAAATGAAAATTTATCTCCAAATGCTGGCTATTTCACGTTGTAGTTTTGCTGACGACGGCAAAGAAATGGACAAAGGTGAAAAACGCACGCGCAGTGCGTGCAAAGCTATTGTTTTTGCCCACTAAATATGCAAATTTGTGACGTTCGCCGTTGTAGTTGCTAAAGCTCCCTATACATGATCAGAAGTAACCGTTAAACGATCTAAATTCAACTGAAACACGGGTAACTAGCTTATAGTAGAAGTTACAATCATAGCTTAATTAATATGTTTATCAGGTAATTCCCAATGGGAAGAGTTTCGCTATGTTGAAATGAATTTGTTTGTTTAGAGCAGATTCCATTGTTGGATCATTAGGCCTTCGAAAATTCTGCGTTTGTGAAAGATTTGCGCCGTGCAGAGTATACTCCAGCTAAAAAAATGAAGATGTCTTAACGCCGAAAACGTTCGTTTTTTTTTTTTACTTTTTAAAGAATTTTTAGCCTCGCCAGAATACTAGTCATTTTTACTGAGCGAATATTATGGACAAAGTTTCTTTTATTTTACAAAAAAGGTCAGACCTTCCATTCGCTAAAATCTGAAGTTGAACTGGCCGAAAAACAGAAATATTCATGAAGTTAAGTCTTTTACTTCGTTTCTTTTTGTATTTGGTTGTTAACCGCTTTTTCCTAATGTTCTCTTTACGTTATTGATTCCTATATTGGGAGGTATGGCGTTGGAATCAACAAACAGTGCTTTTTAATAGCGGGTGTTGACTCACAGTGGCCGATTGAACACATTGGTTCAATTTACAAAATGTTTTGGAACACCCAAGGACGAAGCAAGATCTACAAATAACGTAGAAAATTCTCCTTACCTTTAAATCTTTCCGTTTTCAAAGAGAAATCATCTGTCCACTTTATCAAATACTTTCAGATGTGAGGTTACTGTGTCAATCATCGAGGGCGGAAAGTATTTCAAAGCAACTTTACAACGTAAATCGGCGGAACTCTATGGCGCGGTGGTCAAGCGGACGCTCAGAATGCTAGAGCCGTGAAAGAGTGGGGGTTCTAATCTTCATACGGGAGACACAGTGAAAAAATGTAGGGAATGAAAATGGATCCCATTATTATGGCTTAATTTAATATTTGTGGAGCACATTTGTGACTACGAAGAAAAAGAAAATATATACCGTTGGGCAGCCTGTTGCATTGGCATCCCACGGAAGAAACACAAACGCTTAAACTTAGTGAGCTGTATGGGGCAATCATAGTGTTGGTCTTCCGAAACGGAAGTACGGAACTCTACTGAATTATAGGCATCCACATTAACGAATTAACGCGCTAAGTGTCACTACAATCTTGTCTAAGAAAAGAATTTCTTGATAATTGGTCTCAAGCCCAGCTATCTCACTAGAGAAGTTCAATCTCAGATGGTAAAACAATATATTGCACTGGTGTAGAGGTAAGGAATAATTGTAAAAACGGTGGGTTTCGTTGCAGTGAGCAGTCATAAGTTCTCCACTGCAGTTCTCCACTATTTATAAGGAAGACTATTTAGGTATAGAAATTACTTTTGAAAAAGACTGTACAAAAATCATAATAAGTCTTTCTTTTCTATTCATACAAGGGCCTTTTGGCTTTAAAAGATCACCGGGTGTGTATTTTACAACACTGCTTCCCTTAGAAACAGCAAAAAAGCTAATTAGATGTTGACTTATTATTATTCAATACTGGAGCACTGTTGAAAAACGCATTAAAGCGGTTTTTTGTTCAGAAGCGAACGCTAATCAAAGATCAGCGAAAGTATATATAACACAACACGCCATATGTTCTCGTAGCTAAATCAAAAGCACAATCAGAAAATGTGTTTTTAGGAGTGAGCATTTATAATTATGCCGTTGTCAACGTTCACTGACCAGTCTGTTTTGTATGACACTGATCGTTATCAGCAAGATGACGTGCAGCAAATTTGGTGAAACAAAATTTACAGAGAAAGGAGCCCATTATAATGGGCTCCTGACAGAGACATGAATGTGGCTCTTTCCCTTTCACTATTTTATTGTCTACGCGATTTGTTGTCTTTCAACTTGTGAGAAGTCGAGTTCTGCTTAGCCGAGTCACAGGTAAGCGGTCGCTAACTGCGCGAAGTCTGGGAACGAGTCTCCTAAAAAACATTAAGCTTCCGCAAAACAAAGTTTACTACAATAAAACAGTTTTTAATACAATGTTACTGATTGTTCACTGTTTTAAAGACATATATGATAAGGTTTCCAGTTTTGTTTGCTGAAGCTCAGTTTTAGACAATCCTCCTGGTCAAAAGACTTTGGGACACTTGTCATATTTGGCCGAAGAGTAGAGAATTTACTGTACATGCTTCCATAGTTATATGAGCAACGCTTGCTCTTCTTTCGCTGCCTTTTTCGCGTCCCCCCTTCCCCCTCTTCCCCAGACAATGTTGAAACATTCGTACGATCGATGATCTACTCTTGACTTCGGACAGCGTGAAAAATCACTCTTGATTGTAATGGGGGGAGGGGGGGAAAGCGGGAATTGTCCCAACAGTTTTGACAGTTTTTATTTTTAACAAGCCCCGTAGAGCTAGGATTATTTACGATGTCAAATACTATCGTTTTCACCTAGCCGTGGACACATGAGCGGAACACTTGTTCTTTGAAGTTGAGTTTGGTAACCGTTAAAGCAAACAGTTGAAACTTTACTTTTGTGCGCGATAGTTCGAAAGCTTTTGAAACATACTTTATCAGATTAGGGTCAATTTCTTAGAAAAAGTCTCCGATGTCCAGTCTTGCCACCATTCTAGGAAAACTTGCATGAACATCTCTCAAAGTTAGAATGATTGAAGACAAAACTTGACACGTTTGCAGAATTACAGCATGTTTTCCCGTCAAGTGTCCACGCTTTTACTTTAAAAAGTGCACATGACTCGAAATTTCACCCAGTTTTTATTTCATATCCTTAAAATTCAGGCTTTTCTTGATAGGATTTCGTTATTAGAATCTTCCTACAAATGCCCGAGGTGAGATTTTTCGCAGCACGAACTTTACCCTGCGAGCAGTTGGTTTCTCCTACGCCTCCCGAGAGAAGAACCACTGTGAGCAACCGTTTGATTTTCCATCGAGCATGTGTGAAGTACGTCACATCCCACGTGATGTATTTGGCATCATTTCGTCTTATTTCGCGGGAAATCACTACACAGCAGGCTCGCCCAAACGCAGTAGTTACGTAGCTGAACGCGCTCGCAAGCGCCAAAACAAGTTTACTAACTCGTTTTACCGGTTAAAATTTAATTTATTCGTCCTTGGCGCTTGCTCGCAATGGTTTCTCTCTCGGGAAGCGTAGGAGAAACCAACTGCTCGCAGGGTACCCGAACTTCGGCATTTTGGCCAAAAAATTGCGACATTTCCCGCGCGGCAAATGAAGTCTTCATGACGTCATCAGTTATGTTAGATTGCAGCCAATTTCGACACCAGAGCTCTTCTCTTGACTGAGAGAGAGAAGAGCTCTGGGGAACCCTGAAACAAAGTGTCTTCTCATTGGTTTTCGTGAAGAACAATCAAAAGCGTCTCTAATTGGTACCCTAGGCTCTGGTGACGAGAATGGATTGCAGCGGGAAATATAAACAACAAGACAAATCGGAGAGTCGGCGGAAAATATTGTGTTGATAGCAGCCCTGGGCTAGTCAGCTGCAAAAATTCCAGTTTGATCCCACGTATATCAATGCATCTTCTTCCTACAAAGGAGGATTGAAGAGAGAAATGGACGAAACTTGTCCAAAAACACCGTCCCGGTTTCAAACCTACGAAGACTTCGATCCGATGCTGTGTTTTGCACGAAGGGTCTATCCAGCGGATATGTCTGGGGTCTGAAGATTTAAGAAACGAACTTTCTTAACCATAGACCTAGAAAAAGAAAGGAAGATCAATGCAACCAGCGATTGCAACAGATTGAGAGCGAAGGAAGCTGCAGTGTGAATTGATATGTTCCGACGGGTGAGCCGTCGCTCTAGATCGACGACTTCGTTCTATACCATATCGTTCCAAGTCATATGGTTCCACTTCTTTAATGACGATGAATAACGATCTCCTCAATGTTATTTGGAACTCGGATATCAATGGGCCATTTCCGAGTTCAGTTGCTGTTTGTCTCGGTTTCGAAGTGAGTCTTGGTGCTCAACTATTGTAAGGGAAATGGTTTTGATTTGCATAAGAATACGCAACTCACCAGAACTCGCTTTGAAACTGAGGCATGCAGCAACTTAAATGGGATATTGACTTAATGCTTTCAGTGAATAAAAATCGACTTGCAAACCAAGTCAAGCCTGCCTACAGATCGACTGTCACGGCATAAAAAAAATAAATTCGAAGCCGTACAATGGAAAAGGCCAAGAACATGAAATGTCGTGGAAGACCAATGCATAAACAACCTCA
>NC_090874.1:67143893-67161393 GCF_036669935.1 Montipora foliosa
TTAGGCCAGCAATGCATCAAGCAGAAAAGTAGAAAATTGTTACGAACAAGCCATGCAATCAGGTGTGGATGATTTTGTTGAGACGGGCTGAACTCACATCACCTTGCAATGTGATTTTCGATTGGATTATTTCAGAGAGGCAGTATGGGTTACGTAATATTTTTATGTATTACCTATGTTAAGCCCAAAAAAAAAATGTACAGAAACCCCATTAAAACTGTACTGCATTTACATGTACTTCTCTTTTGGGCTTAATACACTTATTTGCTGAGCATCATTTGAAATTACAAATTGAAGTGACTTGGTAAGTCACAGTAATAACCTGTTGACTCCCAGGGGTTCCCCATTGACGAGTAAAATTGTCTGGCGTCAGACAGGGTAAAATACTAAGTATTGCTGCTTCAGGCCGACTTGGGAGTCGAGTCAAGGGCTTAAGCCTGGAGGAAGATCCCTCCAAGGAAATGTCTAAAGTTTTGTTTTTAATCTTCATCATTGTTCTTACAGGACACCAAGACAACTTTAATTACTTAAACCAAGGAGAGTGTCCCTATGTTGCTGATGTTGATGATGGTGAAGGGTTTGAGGAGATGTGTGAAGCTATGGATCTGGTGGGAATCATGGAAGATCAACAGCAAATGATATTTAGGATCTTAGCTGGCATTTTGCACATTGGGAACGTAGATATTCAGCCAGCTGGAGATGAAGAGAGTGAAATTAATGTAAGGAGTGCTAATTAATAATTGAACGGTGTTAATTAAGCTTGCCCAAGTTAAGTTATATGAAACCCTGATCACAAACCAGGAGAAAGAAATATTTTGAAACAACTAATTTGTTCCACTTTTCTTAAAAGAAGCAGAACAATAATTACAAGAACCAAAACAGCCTGTTCTGATATTATCCCTTAAACAGCAATTAGCAACCATGTAGGAATTACTAATTTTTGTAGGGGATTTTGTCAACCCTTTTGCAAAGCGTACTGTTTCCATTTTCAGGATAAAGATGTTCATCTTGCAATTGCAGCTGAACTTTTTGGTGTAGATAGAAATCAACTTAAGAAGTGGATGTGTAACCGGAAGATAGTCACTGTGCAAGAAGTGTTGATCAAACCACTCAATGTTGATGAGGTAATGCAAAGCTCTGTTTCTCTTGGGTAAACAAATCCATTAATTTTATTACGGTATAATCTTGCTAATACAGTAAATTTTTCATTGCATTGTAGGCAAATTTTGGGAGAGAAGCAATCAGCAAACACATTTATTCTCAGCTTTTCAAGTGGATTGTGCAGTGTATAAACAATTCTCTTACCAGCAATGTCAAACAGCATCATTCATTTCTTGGAATTCTTGATATTTATGGGTGAGACCTGTTTTTGTGTTGAACTCTGAGTTGTATGCAAGGTGGCTCAAACCTTTTAGTAAGTTGCATTGGACTCTTTAATTAAATTGTTGCCTGTAATGATGTGATGATAATGATCATGTTGCAGCTTGATAGAGTTTTTCTGTCAATATTGTTTGCTTAATTCAGGCCGATTAACCTTGTGTTGCAGAAACCTGTGTTACCAAGACTTGTGTAAAGCTTCACACTCAAGATCACACTCATACGTATTATTCTTTCAGTGGAGAACTGACAAACTCAATCCAAATGAGGTGCCTTGGTCAATGAATCCATTCCATGCCTCACGTCTGGTGAAAGTCGAGTGCTCTGACATGACAGCACATACCCTGCTCTCTGTAATATTTAATTTGTAAATGAATACTATGGACAAGTCTTAAAGGTTTCTCAATTAAATTTCTTGCCTTATCTAACCTGTTTTTCGTTTTTTAGATTTGAAACATTTGATGTGAACAGTTTCGAACAATTCTGTATTAATTATGCAAATGAAAAGCTTCAGCAGCAGTTCACTCAAGTAAGTAAGATTTGAAATCCTTACTACATACTATAACTTAAAGTATTCTGTAATGTCTTTTAATATTAATTCTGAATCCTGCAATTCTGATTTATCTGAAGTAAGAAATAATTAATGAAAATGAAGAACCTTAATGCTTGAACAGTTATTTTCAACAATGATTTATTTTCTCTGTCATGTCACTTGCAGCATGTGTTCAAACTGGAACAAGAAGAGTATGTGAAAGAAGAGATTGAGTGGTCATTCATTAACTTCTATGATAACCAGCCCTGCATTGACTTGATTGAATCAAAGCTTGGAATCCTAGACTTATTGGATGAAGAATGCAAGGTATTCACAAAACCAAAACAAAAAAATTAAAGGGCTAATATATTCAGCTAAAGCCTATGCCAGGTTACAAAGAGTTGTAAAATGCCAGGTTACAAAGAGTGGTAAAAGTAATGTTGTTTAGAAAAATTACAAGGCTAGACTGGGGTGAGTCTCCCTAGGCTACTCCCTTTTAGTCTAATCAACAGGCAAGATGGTTTATGTATGGTAACAGAAGCCTATTGTTTTTTACAAATTAATGAACATCAATGTGATTTCTTTTGTTCTATTTTCTATCTTTCTCTTGTTTTAAGTGAACAGCTGCTAAGCACGATTTGGCTGCTTGTCAGGAGCTATTCTAGATAACCTGCTCACGATTCTTGTGAAGGCATTCTTTTAAGAGCAAGGCATATAACAATACATGCTTGTCATTCCTCTGGCAGTTTGTTCAGTGAATATGTTGAATGCCTTTCAGAGGGAGACTGATTTTGAAATCTTCTTGTTCAATCCTCCTTCTGTTGGGAGCTCGCTGATTTCCCCAGTAAATTGCTGTAGTTACTACTTATGAATTCAATCAGTTAACTTTATTACACCATTCTACATGACTTGTATAATCATGCACATCAAATGCCGTTTGGGTTTTGAATCTTCGTACCTTGAGGGATTGTTGTCATTTAATGGGTAAATTTCCGGTGAAAAATCAAGTGAATGAAGGCTTTTTACACTTGAACCTGACTTTTTTTTTTCTCTACTGAGTTTGCTTTTCTAAAATTAGTGATGCGATCTATCAAAAAGAGCAATACAATACCTGCTCAATCTCTATTTCAGTACAAGAATGTTAAAGTGCATCTTCACTATCTGTCATCGGTTACATTAATCGCTCAACCAAAAACTTTTTCAACTTGGTTGATGTCGTAAATTGACCACCGTAAAGAAATGTTGTAGCTAACGTTAGCCCTTCGTCTGAGCGAATTAGGGAATTATGGGTAATTCCCTCTGACCAAGGGCTAACGCTCGAAACGTTAACTACTAATTTCTTTACAGTGGTCAATTTACCATAGAGCGGTTTTCAAATGAGTGTCGTAAAACCAAAACCAAAGTTATTACTTTGGCCAATCAAAAAGGACGGAGACAATCCGTTAAACCAATCAAAACTCGAAGTAATTACACGTAGCCGACACAAAGCGCGGGAAAATGTGCACGCGCGAGCCACGATTGGTTTTGGTTTCACTTCTGATTGGTTGAAAAAATGCCGCGAGAACTTTGAACCAATCACTGAGTGAAGTAATCATAAACCAAAGCAATTCGCTAATTACTTTCGACACTCAATTGAAAACCGCTCTATCAACCCAGTTGATCAGAAACCCATTTCTGTTTCACTTCCCCACAGACGCAGCTCTACAGTTTCTTTAGAAACTAAACGCCTTCATTCAAAAGTTTTTTTTATCACTTTCAGTTCAAAATTTCGCGTTTTACTTGCTCTGCAAGTTTTATAAAGTTGGCAAAACTCAACTGGGTGCATTCTTGTTTCGTTCCTCTTTTTCAAGAAATTATGTTTTGGTTTTTTTTTTCGCATAAAATTTTGCATAGTTTAGCAGTTTGTTATGGGAATTTGTTATGGCAGTTTGTTACCGGTGCCTGTCATGGCTTGTCGCGGGCCAACGTTATACAACTTGTGAAACACATTTAAGGCGAAATTTCGATTTTGGTAGCCAGAAGCCCTATTAAACTGAACGTTTCCACTCCACTTGTTAGATGCCCAAAGGTTCCGATAGCTCATGGATTCAGAAGCTGTACAAGAATCACTTAAAGAAAAAGCACTTTAGCAAGCCACGGATGTCAGAAACAGCATTTATTGTGCATCATTTTGCCGACGATGTCGAGTACGAAGTCAGGGGGTTTGTTGAGAAAAATCGCGACACTATTAATCAAGAACATTTGGCAATCCTCAAAGCAAGCGAGGTGAGTTCTGGCTCGAGGAGATACATGTATCTAGTAATGATCTAACATCCACCATAAACCTCCGTTAGTTGGTTAACTGTTCTTTGTTACAAGAACAGCACCTTAAGTTCTGTAAATATAAACTCGGCTATACGCTTGACGTGACAGATTTGATCTAAAAGGCTATATGACTTCACTGTAAAAGAAGGAATAAAGTTTTAACATAATTAGCATAAATGTTTTCAGTTAAGATTCATAATTTTACTGACTACTGAAACAATTAATCGATTATTACCGGGCTGTGTTGAGAACTGGATATTTATCCTAAAGTGCCCGTAATAACTAGTCTGGTTAATTCACCAATCTTTTACTAGTAAATTCAAACAGTTAAAATAAAGTAAATTACCAACTTCTATCAACCAACTTTTAAGCTCATGAGGTTTATGATCATAAAACTAATAATTTCTTCCTTATACAGTATGAGCTGGTGGCCCGAGTGATTGAGTTTACACACGTAAGTAAAAGGCTGAGATTCGGTACCCGATTTTTGAACAGAAGATAGAGACATTTCTTTCAATCTATCGCTAACATTAATCAAAGCATTTTAATTAAGCTGGGGTATGCATGGATAAACAGCTTCTTTGATTTTCTTTTAAAGAGACCAGAATAATTCTTTGGCAAAATGTAAATCTGAATCAGAGCTTTAAAATTCTCGAAGATTGTAAATTAACTAGCGTATAAATGGCATTTTTCTTAAATTGCAGCAATATCATTAAAACCAACTTACACTCGTATTGTATTCGACAAGGCCGAAGCCATTTAGCTACTGTCTATGATTCAAAATTTCGGGCCATCATACACGCAGTTTACTAAAACCTGCAATTTCATTAGTTCGTTGATAGCTCCAAGTCTTTAGGCCGAACAATCTATTTAATTAGCGTCGAGTCTGGTTGAATCCTGTTTCTTTAATATTGTTATGTTTATTTCTAGTGTTATGTTTTGCTATGGCATTGTCTTGTTTGATCCAAATGGCCGTTGTTTTTTAACAAATACAAGTCGTATTTTTCATCAGTAAAGTACGACTTTCCACCGTCCTGTTTCAGTACGAGACTGTTGCAGACTTGTTCACTGATAATGAAGCTCATTTGATGCCTCGTAAAAGAACTACTTCCAGGTCTGGCAAAAATGTCACTAAAACGAAGAGGAGTGTGGGATCAGAGGTTCGTTTTTAATCGTAATTTATCAAGAGTTTTTAATCTTCAAGTGAAGCTGTGATCCTCGCAGTTATGAACGCAATTTTAGCAATTGTGTACAGAAACGTGAATACTTCAGGAATTCAACAGGGTTTAAACCCGTGACCTCGCGATGCCGGTGCGACACTCTTACCAACTGAACTATGAAGCCAGCGTCGCAGCGGCATCGTGAGGTCACGGGTTCAAACCCCGTTGAAGTCCTGCAATTTTCAGGCTTCTCTACGCAATTGCTAAAACTGCGTTCATAAATGCGAGGATCATAGCTTCACTTGATTTCATATCCGCAGTTCAATATATGACTCATTTCACATATCATTTCATTAGTTTTTAGCCTTGCACTGTTCAAATATCTGGACTAAATATACACACTTGTTTTCATTCGCGACATGGAAAAAAGGCATAGAGAAAGTTGAGAGAAATTTTTGGCGCGTGTTTCTTTTCGGGTCTTTGAGGTGTTTATGCTAAGAGACCAGGCCCGCGTTGCTCGAAGCATGGTTAGCGTTAACCAGCATTAAATATCATGGAAATCTATTGGTTTTGATACCTCTTAGAGTGAGTTTCAATCGAGTGTCGTAAAACCAAAACCAAAATACTTACTTTTGCCAATCAAAAAGGACGGAGACAATCCAGTAAACCAATCAAAACTCGAAGTAATTACACGTATCCGACACAAGCGCGTGAAAATGTGCACGCGCAGTAGGCCAGTTTCGTATTCTAATGGTTGGACTGGATCTAGCATGCAATGGAGGCTAGTCCGGGCAAATTAATTTGCATTTGAAAAGATTTGCCCGCATTAGGCTCCATTTCATGCTAGATCCAGTCCAGCCGCGAGAAGTCGAAAATGGTCTATTCACGATTGGTTTTGGTTTCACTTCTGATTGGTTGACAAAATGGCGGAAGAACTTTGAACCAATCACTGAGTGAAGTAATGCAGGGCCGAGGCAATTCGCTAATTACTTTCGACACTCAATTGAAAACCGCTTTACCCAACGGTTAGCGCTAACCAGGCTACGCCGAACAACCGGCCCCAGGCCCCCGTTGTTCACAGGCTGTATAACTCTATCCAGTGGATAGGTAAACTATACTTCACGTTTAACGTTTTCCGAGGTTTTCGTACACACTCACTTAGTTTTGCCTAGAGTGTGCATATTCGAAGGTACGGGAGGAAATACTGAAATCAATGCACAGAGTGAAACCGTTAGATAGTGACTTATCCACCGGATAAAGTTATCCGGACTTTGAACAACTGGGGCCTGCATTTTAGAATACGGCAATTACGCCGTTACTTTCGAAACCTACTTGTTCTGGATTGTTATTTTCATGGATTGAAGAAGTTGTACGTGACTCTCGGCATGTGGAGGTCGGGTGCGCAGGTTTGAAATTTCCAAGGTTGAGGAAGGAAGACTCCTGTTCAAAAATTAAAGTGGTTTAGGGTCTCTGTGACGCTCGAAAAACGGTTAGAGATACGTAAGATAAAGTGCAGCTCGAAAGAGTCATTCAGTCAGCCGTAAATAATGAATGATCCCTTCACTTAATTGTCTCTTTTTCCATTGCAGTTTCGTGAATCCCTGTCCAAGCTTATGACAACACTCAACAGTACAGTACCACATTATATTCGCTGCATCAAACCAAACGATCGCAAAGCCCCATTTGAATTCAACCCACAACGTAGCATTCAACAGCTACGTGCATGCGGAGTTCTGGAGACTGTGCGGATTAGCGCCGCAGGCTACCCCTCCAGGTGGAGATACCCAGAGTTCTTTGCCCGTTACAGAATGCTACTGAAATTCAAGGACATTAATCGAAAGAAACCTTACAACACTATTAGGGCTATTTTAGAGACCTTCATCAAGGTAAGGACTTTGTTGAAAGCTACTGCGTGTAGTTCTTGTTGTAAGAGTGTAAGAGCTTAGGAGTGTCCGTGATGCCAATAGGCCCGCAGCGCGTGCATAAATCATGAAAATGAACAGGTCTGTTGAAAGCGTGCTTGAGTTTTAACAAAATGAGAGCTAAAATCGGCAATGACGCTGATGAATAATAAAGCAGTTGCTATTTCCAAAACGATGGAATTACCTGGTGATAAATAACCTCGCCTAGGAGAGTAAATTTTTTGACTTTGCAGAAACAATGGTCAACCTCAAGAGTTAGGCGTTTGTGATCATTCTGTCGAGTTCGCAGATTTCTTGTCAAACTTTATAACACCTGAAAGGAAAAAAAAAACTAAACTAACAAAAACAAAAACGCCTTGTCTTGCCATCATTTTGACACAGATGCATCCTTTGTTTCGCGAATAAACACGCGAGGTAACTTGATCACGGCGCCCGCCGAATTCGACGACACTTTCGATTTTTTTACTTGTGCACCCGAAAATACAATAGAAAAATTGAACTTAGCAAAAATCTCCCGAAATGTTTTTCGCTGATGGTAATTTTTTATATTTGCGGTTCAAGATTTATGTTGTTTTCATGCCGCAACTGTTGTTGCTGATGGCAAAATATTTCATTCTCGATCGACACTTCCTGAGAACTTCCTACTGCTCTTCCTAAAAACTGTGTATCAATATTTTTTTTCTTTTTCATCAATATTTGTTTTGTATAAAGTAGGCTCACAAAATCTGTAACTTGCTTAGTTCGCATTTTTGAGTGTTAAAATAGAATTTACGGTCCTCTGTTTCTGACACAGCAAGTCGTATATTTTGAGGTATGCCATCCAGATACTAACCCCGCCGGGCAGCTCTTAACCTCAGTGAACTTTTGTCTTGGAAAGCTGTCAGAAGCTCAGAGCACACGCTTAAACTTGTGGTGAAAAAGAAGTTGTAAAGGAACTTGAAAATGATCAACATGTCAGCCTCGAAGCCAATGTATCTCGATTCCCTTTTATTGTCTTCAGTCTTTCTGGGTTCAGTATTTTACTAGTAACCACATGTCTTCTCAGGGCCGGGCTATTTACCTAATACATCTACCATGGCACTATAATGATACTGGGTACCAAAACAATATTGTGTACTATTAGAGCTACATATTACGCATAGACAACTTGACTCTCCTGGAAAACAAAATGCAGCTCAGTTGACAGTTATCGAGTAAAGCGCTGTGTTACTGCACTACCACATGTGCGCAATGCGTACCTATTTTTTTTTTTTAAAAGCTAGGACAATGTTTTGTGTGCAAGCTGCACCTGTTTTTTGTATCTCCGGGTGTTTCACCAAGAAAGGCAAAGTATACAACAGTTTAGAATTTTTGACTTGTTTTATTTGTGGTGAGGAGGAGTTCGTTTCTTTAAACGTTGGTCGCGTAGCCCTTATATTTCTGTTAAGCGTGATTTTAACTGCTGTCTTTAGTTCCACGGAATTCATCTGAGCGTTTGATTTCATCTTAGTGATGGATATGGGTTCACACAAAGACGGGGAAAAACCAGACCAGGGTGGGAATTGAGCCCAAGACCTCCAGATTAGATCACCGTTGTTTTGCCGACTAAACCTAAACTACAAGGTCAGGCGGAAGGAAGTGTATTTAGCGCCGAGGTACTAATTGGGGACACTGTACACAAATCAAATCAAACTCACAGAGCGGTTTTCAATTGAGTGTCGAAAGTTATTAGCGAATTACGCAGGTTTTGCATTACTTCACTCAGTTATTGGTTGAAAGTTCTCGTGCCACTTTTTCAGCCAATCAGACGTGAAACCAAAACCAATCGTGGGTCGCGCGTGTACATTTTCTCGCCCTTTTTTGTCGGCTACGTGTAATTACTTCGAGTTTTAATTGGTTTACTGGATTGTCTCCGTCCTTTTTGATTGGTCAAAGTCATTACTTTGGTTTTGGTTTTACGACACTCGATTGAAACTCACTCTTTCAAGTCATAAGTTGGTTTTTGAGGAGAGAGAAAAACCACTCGGAGCAGAGCAGAGAACCAACAAACTCAACCCACATATGACGACAAGTCTGGGAATCGAACCCAGATCACATTGGTGGGAGGCGAGTGCTCTCACCACTGCGCCACCCCTGCAATGAACATGTGCAAGTAGTGAGAACCAACGGCCAACGTTTTGAATAAACCTACCCCTTGTCATTACTTGTACATATTCATTGTCTTGAATAACATCTCATGTATCCACAGCCCACTCCCGTCTGACCTTGTAGCTCAGGTTTTCGGTGGCTTTCCTGTTGCTATGGTGTCAGATGAAGTTATAATAATGAGTGCACCTCATTAAGCATTAATTGGGTTTTTCCTATGCTTCCATAACATTGCCGTTACGTGAAACAGTGTTGGTGTGGAATGGTATGGTATACTTTACTTAAATGCAGAAGACACGCTAGCCCCAGCAACATAAGCAGGTTTCCATAGAGGGCGTGTCTTTTCAAGTATATTATATAAGAATGTAAATATGTGTATATTAAAGAAACGGCTACGATGCGAAGTGAAGCGGCTACTTGAATCTGCTTAAGAAGCTAAGACTAACAATACCACTTTTATTCACCAGCAAGAGTAATGCGAATAGTACGGAATTTAATTTATATAATTATAACCCTTAACAACCCCTATACTACGCTACCTAAAAATGGAAGCCATTCGATATTGAGGCGCAATACTAACAGAGGTTAGCATGGCATGACCCAATCACGTTTTGGGGTTGCTTTTAAATGAATATGGTGAATTCGACAATTTAGCTTCATATGGAAAGTGGTTCCAAATCATAGCACCACTGTATTTAAGACTTCTTTTTAGAGACTCCCTCTTCGGTTTAGGAAGTGTCAGATCAGTTGCACTATTTCACAGGTGTTAGTTAGTCTGCCTTCTACTCCTTCTGACGAAAGAGTTCCTTTAGTTTGGGTGCGGGTCGTCATTCAATATTTTGTACATCAAAGTTAATTCAGCCCGGAGCCGTCTCTTATGCAGTGTATCCCAGGGTGGGGCCTTAATCAAGTCAGTAGAACGAATATCATAACTGGCACTCGTAAGAACTCTTGCAGCTCGAGATTGAAATCTCTGAAGCTTATCCTTCAATAACTTGCCGCAGTTATCCCATAAAGGGGAACAATAATCAAAACATGGTTGTACTACAATCCTGGACAAAAGTGTTGGAAGGTAGCGTCACTTTTGAGATAGCCCCCCTCCCCCCCTTATCAATGTTGGATTTTGCACCAAACAAAATGGTGACTTTTCTTCCAACATTGAATATGGGGGAGGGGGGGCCACAAGAGCATGCTCTTTCCCAAATAGTTCAGCCAATAGTTAGAGTAATCGAATTAGGTGTGAAGTGAAGTGATGCGCGCAACTTTCCCAACAACTTTTGACCAGGATTGTAGGCTCTTATACGTCTCATCGCTCCATTGCCCGCACTAGCGTTCTTACAGATCATGTCAATATGGCCGGGTGTCCTAAGTAAGCTTGTCTTCAGTCTGAACCCCTAGACATTTATGTTTGTGAGTTTGAGAAACAGGTGTGTTGTTTACCACAACGAGATGTTCGAAACACTTGTTACTCAGATTATAAGAAGACCCAATTAGCATCAATTTAGACTTCGTTGGGTGCATTAGGAGTTTGTTTTCTATGAGCCAATTTCTGACATTTTCGAGGTCAGCATTCAATTTTAAGACAAGTTCGTTGGCATCGTAGGAAAATGCAAAATTTGGTTGTCGTCTGCATACATGCAAGGAGTGGTTGATCTCAGGCGGTGTGGTAAATCATTAACATATAATAGAACAACAGGGGGCCGAGGATGGAGCCCTGGGGCACTCCACAGGGAATAATTTTCTTCGATGACAGTGTTGTAGATTCAAATAATCCATATAAAATTTTGAAACTGGTTTGAGCCAGCTTATGCATGGAATACTACAGCGGTTATCAGTCACATGCGGCCATTAACGACATTTTTTTCGTATTTCGAAAGTAAAATGTAGATGGACGTCAATCAAATGTTTCCATGGCAATAAGCCTGTTCTCTTGGCGGCGGTTGATTCGTCATGGAAACATTTGATTGACGTCCACCTAAATTTTACTTTCGAAATATTAAAAAATGTCGTTGAGGGGCACGTGTGACTGATAACCGCTGTAAACGTACCATTGGAGTATTTTAGTGCGACTGAAGAAGTAGCATGTTCTTTAGTTCATTCCTAAAGAATGTTACCTAATTGTCTCCCAAGGTTTGTTGCCGTCTGCCCTATGGTTGTAACAGAATCTATTTTTAACTTCCTCTTTTTAGGACCCTGATAAATTTCAAATGGGCAAAACCAAGATATTTTTTCGTGCCGGACAGGTAATGTGATCATAATCTTTTTCAACTGTAGCAACTGAGCAGATCCAGGAATCCCGGAATTTTTGAGAATCGGGCCTGTTAAAAAAATTACTCTCAGAAAAGAAAAAGCAACACCCAAATCGTTTGCTAGTCAAGGCGGCTGTTTAGTGAGTGTAGAAGGTTAAAGTGCCCCTAACCCCAAAATGTTTTTTTCGCTAAAATGAATCTTTGCACTTGTTCGAAACGCATTGCGGCAATTTTTTCCTTTTTCTAACAAATTCTGCCATTTTATAGGCTTCGAAAGTTGCGAAAATCCAAGCATCTTTTGTTCACGACCGAGTCAGAAGGGGAGTGGGTCTATTCCTGATGTGACGTCACAAACTGATTTACATTGCATTAACTCTTTGTAAAAATGCATGCAAAGTAGATTGTGACGTCACATCAGGAATAGGCCCATTCCCCTTCTGACTCGGTCGTGAACTAAAGATGCTTGGATTTTCGCAACTTTCGAAGCCTATAAAATGGCAGAATTTGTTAGAAAAAGGAAAAAATTGCCGCAATGCGTTTCGAACAGGTGCAAAGATTCATTTTAGCGAAAAAAACATTTTGGGGTTAGGGGCACTTTAAGTTGAACAAAACTCTTTAAATTTTTGATGGCAGCTTATTCGATCGTATGTGTGTGTGTTGAGGGAGAGGGTAAAGGTGTTAATATTTAGATGAAGCAAACACGTTGGCCACAGCTGTGATGACTTCGTTTTATAAAATTACAAGATCGTGCCACGGCTGATGATAATGAGCTTTGTTTAAGTGTCAAGTGTATTTAGCTCTGAGGCACTGATTAGGGACCAGAAATCAAATTAAATCATCACATATCAAATCAAAGGTTGGTGTACGCGTGTGCTGAGCGAATAATGCCTTTGTTTTTTGCTCCTTAAACCTGGCCCCATTTGTTCAAGAGTTGGATATTGCTATTCGTGGGTTAAATGGATGTTTTGTAAGTAGACGCTATCAAAACCAATTGACTCAATAGGCCATTTCCGAGTTCATGTCTGCCTCCTTTTCAAAGCGAGTCTAAGTGCGAAGTTTTTGTAATGGTAATTAGTTCTACTTTACATATGAATGAAAACTAATTTTCATAACAAAAAATTCGCACTTAGACTCGCTTTGAAGATGAGGCTGGCTTGAACTCGGAAATGGCCTATTATTTGCAAGGCGGTTTGGATTCTATTGTTCTGGGGAGGTATATATCTTATGGGATGCCCAGGGTTATTTATTTAAGGCTGGGAAACTGTGACAATTATTCTGGTTTGGAGAATTTGAGACAAAACGCAATTTATCCCCAATGGGTATTCTCTTTGAGCATCCGATGCTGTTTATTTCAGAACATAAGCACCCAATATGACCGTCGTATCGCTATAAAATGTCTAAATACAGCTATCCACTTAATATGATTCCCTCAGTGGATAGTGCTACCCACTCTTTGGGGGCCTGGTATTTGGTGGTTTTTCTCGTTACTGTGACAGACTGAGTTGCAATACAATACCATCCCGTAACACTGTTGTAAACCTCGTTACAGGTGTTTGATCGCTTCTTTTTCCAGGTTGCTTACTTAGAGAAGTTACGAGCCGACAAGCTGCGTGACAGCTGCATTATGATCCAAAAGAATTTCCGTTGTTGGAGAGACCGGCGCCTCTATTTGAGGATGAGGCAGTCTGCGATCCTCATACAGGCCTGGGTACGAGGATATCTTGCGAGAAGGTTTGTGTTCCAAATTCGAGGAGTACGTGTCATTCGTGTGACTAAAATATTCAAAAAAGAGAATGTCTGTTGCTCTTGTCAATACCAGCGGTCATTTTTTTTGTGTCCTTGTGACCAGGTTGTGGGCCTGATCAGGAATTTGCCTTGCAAACGAACTCAAAAAGAAAGCAATTTTGTAACGATAAAGTCAACCGGTTTGCTATTTTAAAAAAGAATTGTTCGATTTGAATTTGGAAATACGAAAATTTGGCTTTAGCGTGGGCCATTTGTCAGCGAGAATGACGAAGGGCCAACGCTGGAAACGCCAGCTTACAAATATTTCTTCCTGTGGCTAACTTACCTTTAGAGCGGTTAACTTCATTACTTCGACCAATCACAGTAAGAGCAAGCAGCACAATGAACCAATCCAAATTCGGGAATAGTCAAAGTGGGACTTGAACGTCCTCGACCAGACCACTGGGAAGAGTGTTCACCTTGGCGTGGTAACTGTATTCGGTGCAGGGGCATGAACACTTATGACGTCACAGACCCTCCAGCTTGATTCAGCATGCAGTGTATACGAGTGACAAGCTCATGTTCATTTCTAATTTCCAGGCTTGCGCAGGATCTGCGCGAGAAGAGGGCTGCAATCACAATCCAAAGGTCTTTTCGTGGTTATATTTGCCGGAAACGATTCGTGTCAATCCGGGAAGCCGTGCTAACAATTCAGTGCTACACGCGAGGAATGTTTGCCAGACGCCTTAAAATGCATCTTTTGTGCGATGCCAAAGCGAAGATTATCCAGGGTTGTTGGCGAAGGTACAAAGCGAGAAAGAGCTACAGGAATTACAAGAAAACTATCATCTATTTACAGTCATGTGTCCGCAGAGTGATTGCGAGGCGACAACTCAAGCAGCTGAAGGTGGGTCACCTTAGGCAAAGTCAGCTTACAGTGGCCGATCAGGCCCAGTGGCCCATCTAGTGGCCCATCAGACCGGAGCTTATGCCCGGTTTCTGTAGCATGAAGCGACTAGGAGCATTTCTACTTCCCCCTGGATGGGATGCTAGTCCATCGCAGGGTTACCCCCAGTATTTATACACCTGGGTGGAGAGAGGCACCGAGGGAGTAAAGTGTCTTGCCCAAGAACACAACACAATGTCCCCGGCCAGGTCCCGAACCCGGACCACTCTATCCGGAGTCGAGCACTCTAACCATGAGGCCACCGCGCCCATGAGGGCACCTTAAGGCAATAAAAACTGATACAGAGTTGATTTACAATTCGTTCTGTTCTGATTTTGTTTTCGTTATTTAGATCGAAGCACGCTCTGTTGAACATTACAAGAAGCTGAATATTGGGATGGAGAACAAAATCATTCATTTACAGCAACGCCTCGACGAACAGGTAGTTTTGTCACTCTTGTAATCAGTACAGTTTGACGATACTCTTTCATGTAGACAAACTCGCACTACATAATATCATAATATAACAATATACCATGCAGAAATGAGTGTTCCTAAGACAGAAATTGCAGTTACTTTTAGGTTGGTGTTTCTATTCTGCTATTGCAATAGAGTAAATGTGTAAATAAAGTAAATTCGAGCTTACCTTTGTAACGATGCTTGTAAGTTTTAAAACATATTTTGAAGTACTCTTAGGTATTATGTTTATTGGTGTCGCTGCACACGGCTGCTTAGAAGACCGCCTTTTATTGATAAGGATCCTGTGGTTACTGAAATAAGGTTTGTTGTTGTTGGGTGTTCTTCACAAGGTATCTTTACCTGGGTAACTTATTCTAAACGTAAATGCAAACTTCAGTGAGTAGTTCACTGTAGTCCTCCTTTTTTACTTTAGGTTAAAGAAAAAGAACAAGCTCAAGTCGCTGTACGGGAACTTGAAGCAACGCGGAAAGAAATGGAACACGCCAAGCAGTGGAAAGGACAGTTTGAATCAACTCAGGTCAAGGTGCTCGAGTTAGAACTGCAAGTCAAGGAATTAAAAGAGGAACTGAATACGGCTATCGTAGAGAAAGAAGAAAGCAAAAAACAGGCTAAAACTGAGAAAGAGCAGCTTGAAGAGGTAATCACTTCGTTAAGGTCTCAAGGTTATATATAATGCCAAGCGCAAGAGTTCTTTGCAAATTGGGAGACTACAAAGCAGATTTAGTAAAATCAAGCGTTAATTTTTGACGAGAGAGAACAGAGTCGTCGAGCCCAACCCAAATATGGCGTGCACTAGTCCATGAATCGAACCCGGTCGCATTTGTGGTTCTCTCACCAATGAGCCAACCCTGTTTCCCCTAGAGATGTGGTGTTTTTCAGGCAATCTCTTGTTCCTCGAAGTTTACAGTAGTTTCAGTTATTTGAATTCCCCGAATGATACCAAGTCTTGTTAGCGGCCTAACACAGTCGGAGCTGATATTAAGCTCATAGCAAGCATTGTTTTACCACTTTGTTTGAAGACCCTTGGCTAAGATTAAACTTCACGGTCTATTTGTCGCATGTACTAAGGGAGCTAACCGATCCATCTGGTCGACTTGTTGCAGATAAACGAAAAGCTCAAGGAGGAATTGGTGAAATTCAAAGATGAGCTCGCCGAATCCAAAGCAATCACGGAAAGAGAAGTTTCGCTTAGAGACGGTAAGAACTTTGATATTATGCAGCTAATAGTATCTGAAATTATGCTAGGAAAGTTGTCCGATTCATAGTTTGATCACCCTCCACACGAATAGTTTATGTCCGAGCTTTAAGCATGGTAATCC
This sequence comes from Montipora foliosa, assembly GCF_036669935.1. Classification (NCBI taxonomy): domain Eukaryota; kingdom Metazoa; phylum Cnidaria; class Anthozoa; order Scleractinia; family Acroporidae; genus Montipora; species Montipora foliosa. The sequence goes on from NC_090874.1 coordinate 67,160,032, forward strand.
ATTGCTTGCAACTTGGATAAAGATGGAGGAGATAAGAGCGGAAGATCTTTTGATCCTCATTTGGCTCAAGTGAGGCAACCTGTTTCAATTAATTCAATTGCTGTCTCTTATTTCCTTCCGAGTATGCACTATTTTAGACCCTAATGGGGGCCATAACTGGCAGAGGGCGATACAAATTAAACCCAAAGTGTTTTTCATGTGTTATTGTTTCGTTTCCTTAGCATAGACAGACAATTGTCTATTTTGGCTTCGAGGCAAACTATTTACTTTGTGAAATAACGAGGCCCGTCAAAACAGAGTATGTAGAACTTTGGAAATCTTTAACACTTTCTAGGATTTTCAGAAAACACGTGATCGTAGGAACCTCACAAGCGAAACTTGTCTACTTCGACTTCGAGGTGTATTGTGGAGGTAACGTGGCCAATCAAAACAGAGTTTCCAGCTGTTGAAAATTTGAATACGGATCAAGTTTTCGAGTAGCTTCAAAAACTAATTTGAACATGTGAACCTTGAATAGACAAACGTGACCAACTCAAAAGCGAAGGAAATGGATCAGGTAGAGAAGTCTTGACGACGTGAATGACTTTCGGTTAGTTTGAAACAATAATCATTCAAAAGTATCTGTTAAAAAGATAGTTTGATGTATAGTTTCTTCGTATGCACTCTCCTCTGAGAGTATATTAGTGAATAGGACGTTTTCAACCAACCTCTAGAGACACCAATAACAATAGAGAAATGTACGACTTCTGGTGGACGAACAAAAGAAGCTAATAATAGATCTTTTGTTTTCGTCCACCAACATGGCGGCTATGACGTCACGTGAAAACTCCTATACGACGGCGACGTCGACGAAAACGTCGCCTCAAAATAAAACTTTGCAATATCGTATGTCTCTCGCGATTTGTCTAACTCGTTCACGTCGTACAGTGTGGACGAAGTATCCTAAAAAATAAGTTGGTACGAGCGGTTTCAGAGAAAAAAATAAGATTCACATTTACACACTCGCATTGTCTTCAAAACCTCAAATTTGGTGATTTCACGTCGTTGTTGTGTAAAACACCTTAACAATGTTTCCTAAAATTCGTGCTCGACGTGCAGCACGATTATTTTAACTCTTTTAACCAGTGAGTTCGTTGTTTTGTGGCGTTCTTGTTGGCAACGACGTCGTAGATCTTGAAGTTCCAAAAATTCTCGCAAAATGGCCAGCTCTCAATTTGCCTGGTAGTTCAATTAGTATAGCACGACACCGGTATGGCGGAAGTCATTCCAATCCCTTTCAAGCCTGTGTTTTCCGGCTTACTGCTCAAGTATCGTTCATATCTGCGAAGAGAACATCCTTACTTCCACAGTTCAAATATGTAC
>NC_090874.1:67166393-67173893 GCF_036669935.1 Montipora foliosa
TTGAAACCAGTACACAGGATGCGACTGATGTTAAATGATAAAACAGTGCTCGCCGTGTCGGTTACATCCCGTGTCAAGTTGTATGAAGTTCGCCTCCAAGGCATTTTTGAACTTTTATCAAAAGGTAAACGATAACATGACAAACCAAGAGCTGGTTTTGCTTGTTACGCCTGATTTATGGCTTATACACGCTACATAAAGCCGTAATTGACCAGTTGGCGAGATGTTAGCAGAGGTGGCGTAGCTGTTCAATACAACCACGCGTGTGATGAGTTCGAGTCCATCTTTACTGCAGTCTAACTTAAATGTGATGATCATTTTAAAATCCAACCATTGACGTACAAAAAAAATCGTGTCATTTGTAGGAGCTTAAGGAACAAGTTGAAAAACTGGAAGTGGAGCTTGAGGAATTCAAGCAGGGTGGGACGGGAATGGCTTTGGCACCATTCAGAGGAAGAACGCAGTCTTACAAGGGTATGTTGTTGGTGGACTTCAAACCAATTTTTTGCACATTTGTTTCTTTTAATAAATTTCTAATAAATTTCTTTTTTAACAGGATTTTTTTTTGTATCATTTTTTAAAATCGTGCTCCCGGTTTTTCTTAATTTGAAGGTGAACTTGAGCAGAAGAGAAGAGCGCAAAGCTTTTTAGCTGGACAGGAACCAAAAGCAGGAAAATTGGTTTGTAAAAGGAGTTCTTTTCACCAGTTAACGATTTTAAGGTCATCGCAGTTGTGAACAGTACTTAAGAAGTCTGTAACGAAATCAAAGTACTTTTCACGTTAAAATGAGTACCAGCGTTACTGGGAACAAAACGAAATACTTTTCTCCCGTTGCCTTGCTTTTCCAGTAACGGCTGAGTTGTGTAAGCTTGAAGCTTGTGAGATGTAATTTGGAATAAATAACCACGCGTACATTTTCCGGAAGACCAACAAAAGTGCTCGTGCGATTTGAAGTCGGAAAAAATTACAAATGCGTAGTTTAGTCCAAATTGCACGATAAAAATCGTGATTACTTATTAGTAATTCAGGTTCAGAAAACAGCACACAACCCAACTGGTCTACGCCAATCGTATAATTTATGCAAGGTTATATTATTCCATTTAAGAGAAGTATAAATACATTGAGAACTATGGTATAAGCGATGTTTATTAAAAACTGGATCATTGGATAATGCAATTCGAGAGTTTTGATTGGCTAAGCATCATGGGTTATGAGCCATTATACCATGATCTACAAACACGGCAAGCATATGCGTGATTTTTTGGGCCTTTTTATTTTTATTGTATTCTAGTTTTCTATATTTTGGGGGCGTTTTTAATAAAACAATTATTCCACTCGCGCTTGTTGAATATGAGATGATTATAGCCAACTCGTCGCTACGCGCCTCGTTGGCTATCTATATCATCTCATACCAACGCGCGCTTATGGAATAATTGTTAAGTATCACATACAGCAATGAACACTGAGTTCTTTGGCGATATCCAGTCAGACCAGGTTAGAAACGGGTCAGCAAAAGGGCTCAAAAAAGAACTCGACAGCAAATTGGTATGCAAGCGTCAGAGACGTGAAACAGATCAGCGAGACGGGAGTGTTCTCTGATCGAAATTACTATGAATCTTAGTACTTTGAACCTCAAAAATATGTAATCAAACGCCAATCAAATCAAAGGAAGTGTCAAACCAACGTAAATTATTCATTGTTCATTAAATTACTAAATACAGTCAAACCTGCGTATAACGGCCGTGTTTAAAGCGGACACCCTGTAAATTACGGTCACCACACAACTTCCCGAGAATAGAGTCTTATATTTACTCTAAAGTTGATCTGTATACAGCGGTCACGTGTACATAACGGACGCGGTCACCCTTTACACTTCCCGAAGCCACCATTTCATTATTATGTACCTGCATAGGATGGTCACCAAATTGTCTAACGATTAGATAATTGAGACAAGATTATTCAACTGCTCACTCAGTATGATTGGTTTGCGACCTCGTTTTCACGTAGTAACCTCTCTTGTGTTACCTGAAAATTGCATTTCTCCTAGCCAATCACCTTGGAGAATTTTTTCCATGTAGAATATTGGAGCTAAAACGAAATGTAATGCCCCAAGGAATCCCTCTACCTCCTGTAATGTCTGGTTTTCTCTGAGTTGTCAACTTCCTCGAATCTCTTTAGATTCTTCTTTTAAAGATATGTTTGCGTCGTCTTTTGCCCTGTCATTAACGTCGATATGTTCTTGTAACTTTCTTTTCGTAGGTCATGCGACACGCTGGTCTTCTTCGGAAATCCTCCCACGCCCAAAAGGAAGGGGTAAACTATAGACCAATTGCATAAATGGCGGTCAAAAATGTATTCTTTTGTTTATGTGCTAATGAGACTCACTAGCCCCGCTCTCAAGCAACATTTCTTTTGTATATTGTCCATGCAAACGAGGCTAGTGAGTGTAATTAGCACATAAACAAAAGAATATTCTTTTGGCCGCCATATATGCATTCGGTCTATGCACTGTTTGTTATAGCGCACAAAGAGGAGCGAACCTAGCATTGAAATCCTATGTCTTTCCGAGTTCCATTCTTCCTCCTTAAGGCTTATTAAAGCGAGTCTTCAACATGAACACTTAGAAATGTTTGCACTGTCTCATGTCAGAGAAAAAGGATAAGAAAGTGAAATTGGAAGTGTCTTATTAAACTGAGACAAGATGTTTATTAGTTATTTTTGTTTCTCATAGGACCTGCTTCCTCTTCCCCCCCAATTGAAACCTCAAAAAGTTCGTGGTATGATTGAGTTCGCAAGCGATGACGAAGACAACGTTATTAAATATTTGATTACTGAAATGGACCCCAAATCCATGGCGGATGCTATTCCAGGGCTCCCTGCACACATTCTTTTCATGTGCATCCGGCATGCTGACCACGTGAATGACGACCGACGCATGCAAAGTCTCCTCACCAATAGTATCAACAGCATCAGGAAAGTCGTCAAGGTAAGAATCGCCGGCCATTTTCTCAAAATCGCCGAAAATTAATTCGTGAAACCCAAATTCTGCATCACGCATATAAATTCTTGTTCTATGGCTATCGTTGCTTGATTAAAAATAAAACACAAACAGGGTGATAAACATTGTAAACCAACGCATTTTATAAAGACTGTTATTTTGCCGGGAAAATCGATCTTTGAACATATTTTCCTGATCAGAGAAAAGAAAACAACTGCAAAGTTTCATGACTAGAAACGTTTTCCTTTTTGAAGATACAGGGAGTCTTATGATTCCTTCATAAACGTGGAAAGTATCGGGCCTTTCGAGAAACGCCCACCGGGAGCCCCATTTCTCGAAATTCCCGAAACCTCTCGGGCCTTTTTCTGGTGTCACAATTCTATGTCTTAATCACGGATGGCTTTCAAGTAAACAAACTCCGCGATCATTTTGCTTTTTGTTACCTTGAAAACATGTTAAAAGACCAGCCTATTAAGACAAGCCAATGGCAGTTTCGTAAATAGCTTTTCGGGCCCTAAACGCCTTCGGGACCTTCGAGAAACGGGCCCCGTAAGGCCACTGTTCTCACTATCCAGAAAATAAAATATACGGCACGTTACAGTCAAACCAAGTGAAGCGTACCCCTCAAGATTGCATTAATGAACTGATTATTTGAAACTTGAACCCGCTAGTCGTTTCAAGAATGCAATAATGAATTGATTATTCGAATATTGAACTCGCTCGTTCGATCCAAGAATACGGCTAACGGGTTCCGTTTCCGAAAAATCGATTCAGTATTGCATTCTAGAAAAGACTAGTAGGTTTGAAACCTACTAGTCGCAACAGTGAATTGATTTTTCGAAAACGGAAGCCGTTAGCGAATTTAGCCGTATTCTTGGATCGAGCGAGCGAGTTCAATATTCGAATAATCAATTCATTATTGCATTCTTGAAACGACTAGCGGGTTCAAGTTTCAAATAATCACTTCATTAATGCAATCTTAAGGGGTACGCTTCACTTGGTTTGACTGTAAACGTTGGTCAAGGTAATCTTCATACACGCCTTTACTTAGATATGCTTGGAGAGTACATATTCACCGTAACTACGGCAAATACTGAAATCTTTGCACAAGTTAGCCTGGCCCGGTTAACCTTGCCTGCGTAGCATGCAAGCGTTTCTGTGCGGGAAACATGCAACGACGAAAGACACAAAACAAGAGGTGTCCCGCCCAATTTATGCGAGGCCAAAACATCGAAAATCTTGCATGTTACCCGCACGGAAACGGTTGCTACGCCGGCTAGTTGAAACTGCAATAAAATTATGGTGACTTATGCATCGGATACAGACAGGTATGCGTCCTTTGACCTACTATGGCTGGCTTTCAGTGACATGATAATTTCTACATAACCACCACTCTGCCAAATGATTATTAAGGCACATGTTCCGTTACTTTGTCAGAAAAGTCCGAGTAACCTGGACATTTTGGCATTTTGGCTGGCGAACACTTCTCGACTTCTTCATGATATGAAACAGTACAGTGGGGATCGGGTAAGTGGACATCATGTTATTTTTATGAATGTTTACCCGCAACACCCTCCTTTCGCCTCACTGTTTTCCCTTATCATTATTATTATTATTATTATTATTATTATTATTATTATTATTATTATTATTATTATTATTATTATTATTATTATCTGAAAGGAAAAAAAAACAGATCAGGTGCCGTCTTTGTTGTACTTTTCCAAAATAAAGAAGAAAAATCAAGGGTTACTACATGTATAATCCATTGAAAACAAAAGACGACTTTGATTTCAGTTTGAGTCACGTTTGATCAGAACCCGGCGATGAGTCTAAGGAACTCGATGGTATCTAAATCATCAGTTAATGCCGGCGGTTTTTGTCAAGGGATAACGCACTTATTCATTCAGTTTCAACCTGACCCATCAAGATGACTGATATCTGAGCACAAACAATCGTTTACATTTGGACAAAGTCTCTCGTACACATTGTCCACCACGGTAACAAAGTGATTCAAGTAGTGAATTTTAAGAAGTCGACAATAATACTAGTAATAATAATAATCATAATCACATAATTATAATCAGAAATCATAATCATAATCAGAAAAATAACTATAACAGATAAAAGACTTTTCATATTTATAGAAATATGATATTATCTTTGCCTGTGTACAGTGTCCTCTTGTCATTCTGTTCTCCTCCTGAAAACTTTCAAAACGCGATTTGAACATGAAGTTCTTTCGATAGAACTCGAACTCAGTGAATCATCCAGGAGATGATTTGGTAGCTTTCTTTTGAAATAACTATGATGTAGATGTTGTTCCTTCCTCAGCTCGACAGTAGCTGGTGATAATGGTGTAGTCATGTTACTGTTGTGTGCTCTTGTTCATTCATTCGTTCATTCATTCGCTTCCATGATTCCTCCCACAACGCTAACACTTCAGTGGCTTATAAGACGGCCCGATGAAGATGGACTGCCCGCCTCACTCATTAAACACTGGACCAACGTGAAGGATTACATCAAAGATGTTAGTGTGTCAGCCAAGAAAACTTTGCTCTTCTTTTAATAGTCTTTGTCTGTTTAAGTTTGGTGTCATTTCGTTAGCGTTCACGAAATATTTCTTCGTTCACTTTACACGTTTTCTTTCTCATTTCATCACTTTGCGTTTCAACTATTTTTTCCCTTTCTTGCCGGTTATTCTCTGTAGTGTAAATTGATTCAATTGTTCTATTGGTTATTTCTTAGCCAGTTCTTTATTCTTTATTCTGCTACCCGGCGGCATGATGAGTTTCGTTATCTCATTGATTTGTTTTTGCTTGAATTGCGTTTACTGCTTGAAGGGGCTTGCAGGTTAGGCTTCTATTTATATCTTTTCAATTTTGGTTTGGTTGTCACTTTATTCTGTTTTCACTCTCAAATGTTAAAAGATTCCGTCTTTTAATCAATCGGGACCTGAGTTCTATTACAGTAGATGACAAGGGTGGTAAAAAGGTCGCGGCTTCAAAGTTCTGGGCTATTTTTCTAACGTTCACATTCGAGAAAATATGCCAATTATCAGTAGGGACGAGAAAGCATTCGAGCTATGCCCCATATGGACCCAAGTGATCCCCACCCAAACCAGGGAGAAGGAGTGGGGCACATAACATAGTGACTCTGCATGCTTTGAGGTCGCCCGAATTATCATTCGATGAGGGCGACATCGTTAAGTTTGGGAACGAAGGCAGAAACGGTTGACATTGTTAGCAAGAATTTTCGGCAGTTAAGGAATGTTTATAAATACTTGAGTTATGGCTTAACGACATTCGATTAGAAAACGCTGTAATTTTTATTTAAGCCGATGGCAAGATTTAACGAATCAATCAGAGCTTTACGTAAGTTCAAATTATCTACTGAACGATAAAGCATTCATCTGTTATGTCTGTGATTTGCTCCCAGGTGTTTCAAGTTCACAACACTCCAGAGCAAAACGAACATTGTCTGAAGAACTTTGACCTGACGGATTATCGACAGGTGCTGAGTGACCTGGCAATCCATATCTATCAGGATCTGGTGAAATGTATCTGGGAAGCTATTCAGGCCATGATTGGTAAGCAAAGCACTTACATGGCGTTAGTGTCCCAAAATGCTTGTAACGGAGGAAAACTCCCACCTGTTGGAGTTTTTCATAACCTTTGTCCTTCTTTGCATAACCTATTTCACGTTTCCAGGGTTGTCTTACTCCTTCAAAGCACAAGGAAAACGAATTTGTTACTGAAATCGAGGAAATAAAAAAATGTTTAAGAAAGTTCCATATGGTTGCAAGGAACAAGACGGGTCATTTCGGTAAATATTCTACCACTATTCACCTCGATTTCAAAGAATAATTTTTATTTAGTATATACTAAAACAGCGGATAGCGTTGAACGCGGGCGCTGATTGGCTCGTCAAACTCCGAATATCCTGTGCTATTTACCTCCGAGCAACTCGGGAAAAAATGGCATCCCGATTTGCATCCGTGACAAAAGAAGAAAACATCCAAATTAATTTTTCGTGCTGTATATTATCTCACTGTTTTAGTTTAGTAGTGGCTAGCGTTGGGTAAATATCCACCGCTAGCTACCTCCACTTCGGTGAATAGTTGTTAATTATTATTCCACGATTACGCCATTTTACCACATTTAGACGGTAATACACTGTTGTGTCCCGGTTTGACTGGTTTAGAACAGAGCAAAAACGGACGGAACGGCAGTTAGTCAAGGAAAGAAATTGTTTCCAACACGATGCAAAGCCTGAGAATTTAGCTTGTCATCGCTTGTCGCTCGTCATTTCGTTTATCCAATCAAATAAAGGACATTTGGCTGGCATTTGGCAAGCGCCCTGAAGGATAGATGATGCATTTTTTTAAAAACAGTCTTACCAAATACAATTGAAGCAAAAACACCTTTTTGTAGTGGAATAATAAATCTCTTATTCGATGGCTTAACGTATAATACTCGCGGACATTTTGCCCCTGCGGGGC
>NC_090874.1:67178893-67186393 GCF_036669935.1 Montipora foliosa
TTCGTTGTTTTATTTTCTGCTTTTTTTAATTGTATCGCATATCTGGTTGGTTGACCTGTAAAGATTACTTTGAGTTTCTGCATACGTGACATAAGCATAGCTTTACAAGTGAACAGAGTAACGTACGATTAGTACCTGTTTACCGGATTTATGGAAAACTGTCCTAAGTACGGTGCATACCACAGGTACAGGTTTTTTTTTTTCGTTCTGAGCATGCGAACTTGAAAAAAACCTCACCTTCAAACGTAGTGCGCATGTTCAGAACAGAAAACTTGCACTTACACCTCAGTTTACTGGACGTTTTAAGGGAAGGACGAAAGCGCGGTTCATTGGCTACTGATCTCACAAGAACTCACTGATCAGTTTTCATGCATTATTGCAACCAAAAAGGCTTGACTCTAATTTTTTTAAAAAAACCACCTTGCTCACCTCGATTTCTCGGGCCTTAATGCAGGTCAAGGTCCTGTTTAATCAGGAGCCCATAGGTTAATCTATATCTGAGGGCCATAAATTGAAGTGTAAGTTAAGTAAGGCCCAAGATATTTGTTGTATTTATAAGATATATATATACGTGTTATATGTATAACGATAGACCTTTAAATTAAACAACCAAAGCAAACTTCTAAATTAAGAGGACCAGCATTTTTTAACGGTTCTCTTATCGGCATCGAGTGGAAAATCACTCTCCGTGTTTCAAAAGCGTCAAGTTGATATTCGAATCAACCAGAAAGACCACTATTTGATTTCTTATTATTATGAAAACTATTTCCAGGTCTACAGCGCAAGATTCTTTAAAATAGTAACGAAATAAAGTCAAAAGGAAAACAGTGTGTAGATTTATGTCCTGAAAGATATCGATTGCGTACGTTGTAAGTACTGGTAAAATGGGTTATTTAATAATCGTAAATCAGCAATAAAAATAACTGTATTTTCATACAAAAGACTTGTCTTTCGTAATCTGGTCTTGGACAGTCGCGATATTCCCTGAACAACTGCTTACGGTTTGGTTGTCTTTTGCAAACTTTAAAAAGAAAGGCACGTAATGTATGCGTGTGTTATCGTTGACATTGAGTGGCGGCTTGAAAGAAAATAGGAAATGGCAGCCAGTGTCGTGGCCCCGTCCGAGTTGCATACTGGACAGCATTCTGGGTAATAAAATGATTCCAATTACCAAATTCTGTAAAAGTCTACCAATACCTCAGTTTTTTTTACATAGAAAACGAATGCCCAACATTGTAAATTCCGCTTTCTTTGTGTTGCCTCTTTTCCGTCCTAATTACTTGGATTACGATGATTGGTTCTATGGTTTTATCATAGTTCATATAGATGGACCCGTTATCAAGCCCCCGGAAACCTTCAAAAAGCGAAATCAGTACTGTCGCACCTCATGTTGACTTGACCGAAACCATGCACGGTCTTTTCTCCTCGGTTCACAATTGAGTTTTGAATAAATTAATCGCAACTTTTGATTGGCTGTCTTTTAGAAAAAGGGTGTGGTCTGTGCATGGTCAGGGCCAAAACAGCGTACGAAAACATAAAGCAAAGAAACTTGTCGAGTTTCATAACCATTTCAATATATATATACTTAGCCTAGGGTTTCAAAGAATTACCCAATAACTCAATCTGTTAGTTCACTAACAACATCCACTTTGATTGACGATTTACGTCAGTCTAATTCAATAGTTCAGGATTTGTCAAATTAGATTCGTTTCGTGTCTGAGGAAACAAATAAAAAACAAAGCGTACACTCTTACGATTTCGACAAGCCGACGAAGTCATCGCGTCAATACGAAATTTTGATCTCTACTCGGTTTTCCCAATTGCTTATCGGTGTCCCGACTAATCGATGTCTAGCTACGGAAATTGACGTCCCGATGGGCCATTTCTGAGTTCATGTCTGCCTCATCTTCAAATCGAGTCTGAATGCGAAGTTTTTCTTATATAAATTAGTTTTCATATCTAAAGTACAACTAATTATCACCATAAAAAATTCGCACTTAGACTCGCTTTGAAGAGGAGGCAAACATGACCTAACAAGACCAATCAGGATGGTCTCATGCTTTTAGTGACAATAGTGCCACGGCTCACCATGACACAGAAACTCAATTGTCCTCCTGATCTAATGCGCGTGATCAGAACCTGAAAGTCGAACTCAGTCTTACCCCAGTTTACGTAACGGTGAGACTACTGTTCGCCATGAGTTTCAAGGAAAGTGGAGGCTAACAGTTGCATACAGTTCGATCACCTCGCACGCTGGTAACGCCTGTTATGAAGAACATAGTAACACATGCCACAGCGTCATAGTCGTGTACGTTCATTTATGTTGAATTTTAATATATTAAATTCAAAAAGTTAATGATACATTCTGATTATCTTTGAGAGTTTGAATGATTCGTTTGCCTTTCTTTTATCCATTTGAAAACCGTCGCTGGCCATTTTTTTTCTTTCAATCAAGTTGGTTGGTAAATAATATGCCCCCTTGGTTGGTCGCGGACTTTCAATATAATCCCGAATATCGCAACAAATTTCAATTCCATCGAAACGCACTGCAAGTTAATGAAAATTCACGAGTATTTCTTCTCGTACCATTCTTAAATAACACGCTTTGTTTTCTTGGGGGGAGGGGGTGTCCAGTATCCAAGAACTAACACCTTTACAGTGTTAAACCACTGGAAAAAAGGACGAATAACGTAGGGAATACAAAATAACTGTCTGGTGTGATGTAACTGGATTTTGAAGTACTGAAGGGAATTCTTGTATTGTCTGGTGTGATGTAACTGGATTTTGAAGTACTGAAGGGAATTCTTGTATTGTCTGGTGTGATGTAACTGGATTTTGAAGTAGTGAAGGGATTTTCTCTATTGCAGAAGTCTTGCCTGCAACACTTTATTTCACAAGATTGGTTTTGTTTAGTGCACTTCTTCGGGTTGCATTTTTGTGGATCCTCGCAGAGCTTGAAGTGGTAGGTGATAGTTTTCCCGTCTTCAAATTTTTTCAGCATTTGCGTCCCACAAATCAAGTTCGGGTGGAGACTACTACAATTCACGACTCCAAGGTCATCTTCACAATCTTCCCAAGAAATATCTGACATGCAATAGTAGCAGCTGATGCAAAGGGCTGTGAACAAAACAAGAAAATTACATTGTATCACCCCTGATTATTAAGACATTAGACATTAGTTTCGAAACATTAGGTCTTTGAATGTTAACTTTCGAAGCAAAATTCAAATTTCCGTTTTCTTATCGTCAATTTTCGAAACTTGTTTGCTCAAAACCTAACTGGCATACTTATGAGCCTTAGTTTCGATCTGAGGGCTGTTTACTTACGGTGGGTAAAACCACTATCAACGATTTCCAGTGAATTAAAATGTCTTATTAGAACGATTAAATCTACAACACTTTTTCACGTAATGCCTATGAATGCGCTCCATAGATTTTCATAACTTTGCAGAGTTTTATCTAAGGCTGCTTATCACTTTCGAGAAGAAAAAAATTTGTGGGTTTCCTACGTAGCTAGAATTTTAGGTACCTTTTGTTGCCTTGTAACCTATTACAACACAGCTGTGGGTGCATCATGTTTAAGCAATTATTACGTGGAATGTCGAAGGCATACCACGTCTTAAAACCGGTCTTGTGTCTTTTTTTTGTTGGTAGTCGCAAATGTGCATACCCCACGGATATCGAAGTAATCTCCGATCAGATGAAATCACTAATATTCCCTCCAGTACTTCCGGACTTCCCTGCCCTGAGGGGAACATATTACCCAAGCTTCACCATTACCTTGCGAGCGCGTTAGACCACTCGGCCATCGTGACACACTTTGGGTATGTAGATGAAAGCAAACATTTATTGTGGGATCTTTCCTCCCGCCATGATTGATTCAGTATTAAACTATTCGATAAAGTGGACAGATGCTTTTTCTTTGAGAAAGGCAAGCTTTAAAGGTAAGGATAATTTTCTACGTTATTTCTAGATCTTGCTTCGTACTTGTGTGTTCCACTGTGAACATTATTTTGCATAGAACGAATACTCCAATATTTCTTGGGAACCAGCTTGTTCGCCGTTTTGACGTAGAAAGAAAATAAGAAAATAGCTTTCAACGGCCAAACAAGATAAAAAATGAAGTCAAGTTTAAAAAAAAAACGAATTAGCTATCGCCCTCACGAGGACTTCGCTGCGGTCCCACATCCAAGTACTAACCTTATTCGGGGGAACTTAACTTCAGCTGACACTTGGAGTAGCATCAACGATTGCGGATCTTTCTGTTAAATTCGCAGATATATCTTGTCGAACTTTATAACACTTGAAAGAAAAAAAAAAACAAACTAACGAAAACCCGGTATATTGCCGACATTCTGTCACAGACGCATCCTTTGTTTTGTGAGTTGTCAGTATTAAACACGCAAGGTAACTTGATCACAGGCGGCCGCTAAAATCGATGTCACTTTCGTTTTTGCGATTTTACTTGTACGACCAAAAGTACGATAGAAAAACTAAACTCTGATTGAACGTAAAAAAATCACCCGAAATGTTTTTCGCTGATGGCAAATTGTTTTATTCTCGATCGACACTTCCAAAAAGTTCCTTCTGCTCTTCTTAAAAACTACATATTCATATTTATTTACTTTTGCGTCAATATTTGTTACTGGGTTGCCAAATCGGGAAAAGCCTTGCCTGTCACTCCCCTGCTAAGTGGTGTCTTTATGCATAGAGCCTTCTGAGCGTATTGTCTTAGGATCGAGAGGGTCGTGGGAAATGCGTAGATTTATCTGGTGGACACAGTAGAATGATTAACGTAACCGGCAATGGCGTCGAAAGTCATGTAAGGCGAATGGCGTTTTAGTGGATTTTTAAGCAAAATATACCCTTATGGAGCTTAATAATGGAAAGTCAATTGGATACTGAACAAGGAAGGCGCTGAAAAAAAATCTGGAATCTTAAAAACGACGAGTAATGGACTTCGACAACAATCTGTCGCCCGTCGAGCCGTAATCAAAGTGAGATGTAGTTCTAATATTGTACGAGTGTGGTATTTTGTACAACGCTGAAATCAAATGGAAAATTCTCTAGTAACTTATGGGTTTAACAAAAGAGAGACTTGGATCTGTACTCAATTCTGCACAGTCTTCTGCTAACAATTAGAAATTTCACAAATTCCTGTTAGTCAAAAATTATTTGAAAGAAAGCTTGTTGCCCACTTTTTGCTTGATAATTCAAGTAAAGGTTTTTTCAGTGAAGGGTTTGATGCTAAACACTCGAAGGAAATTTATTTACCGTGTTGCGTTTTTGACACGGAGTGTAATTTGACACGATTGAGTCTCTTGTCTTCACGCACGTATTAAATGACATAGGAAGGGGTTTTTGCCTCTTATAGCACATATGTTGTTTGTTTCAAAAAGCATTTCGCTGGAAAATGGTGGCTTTTATGAACTCATCATGTGTAATATGCGAGCTTAACTGGATAGTTTTTATGGCAATAGTAAAGTATTTTCGTGTCAAAATACAAGGTAAGCGACTCTTCAGTCTCTTTCTGTTGTGTTAACTTAATTAAATATACCATGGCTCGTAAGTTTGCATTTGTCGTCTGCTGTAAACTTGATTTCCACACTCAAAATTACCTCCAGAACCTACTTTTTGCGTAAAATAAGCTTTTTGAATGATTTTCGTTTCTTCTGTGGTGATACTTGACGATTCGGGAACATTTTGTGAAAAAATATTTATAACGGGTCACACGTGCAACTTGCCCGATTATGCATATAACATCCACTTGGCCTTTTGACATCCCATTGAAGAAAACTCGTAAAATATTCGCAGACCGGTCGCTTTCTCTGAAATTTGAAAGGATGATTGCTAACAAATATAGAAAGATTTTCACAATAACTAAAAATTCCTGTGTTAAGCATTAGAATTCGACGGAGAGGTAATGCGACTAAATTTGTCGCGTGCGTTGCTATTTTTATGATTTGACTGTTGTGCAAATTTTGACAGATAATATTAAATTATGAAAAAAATATCTAGGTAAAGGTAAAGTACACCTTTTTTAACGTCGGAAGTTCCTTTACTCTCTAGAGAGTATTCTCCCAGGAAGCCGACGGATAGATCGTTAAAAAATCTTTATTTTTAGCTGTTATTTGAACATAAAAGATGCAACACTTGACGAGAAATAATATTTTTGCTAATACTATGTATTTTTCCCGGGAATCGGGTTGAAAATGAGTTAACAAATTTTCATACGTGCGTTGAAATGTGATACACTAGGAGAAAGGAATTTTATTTCTCTGACAAATGATTTTGTCATTGTAGTGCAAGATGAAATTTACTTGGGAAGCCAACAATATTCTTTTAACTTCCTGGTTAATCCAATTTTATTGCTGCGACTTGCTAGTGCGAAGATTGTGTACATGAAACTCGCGCTTCTTGCGAATTTTGAGTGTCATGAAATTACATAATTTGCGTGACAATATATCCCCTTTTTAACTGACTCTGACCCAACATTCAGATAGTAACAAACTTCATATTTATTTAACCATTTCTTCTACTTTTGTGCCTGTCAGCATTGTGATTGGCGGTAATTCGCAAGTCTGTTTTTGTATCTCATAGATGTTTAGATTTTCAATTACACGGCCACTCAACCTCTCGATTGTGTAAATAGTTCACCCTGAAGTCAAAATAGATACGTTTCTCAGGAACCCGACAATACTGAACCACATGTCTTCTCAGGGGGTATCTAGCAAAGATGTCTACCATGGCACCGTAATGATTTACGATACCAAACAATATCGTGTACTATTAGAGCTACATATTACGCAAGGACAACTTGAATCTCCTGGAAAAACAAAACACATCTCAGTTGACAGTTATGGAAAAAACACCGTCAAGTTACTGCACTACCACACGTAGGCAATGCGTTCCTACTTTAAAAAATATCCCGTATCTCCTTAATTCCACCTCCCCTCCCCCCAGCCAAAAATCCCATATACCCACAATTTTTTGTATCTAAATATCCCGTATCCTGATCGCTTCTCGGCCTTTTGGCTAAGATTAGTTTCTCGGCGAAGGGCTACGGTCAAGTACTATTGTACTACGTACGGTACTTTTTTCAGTGCCGTAAGGGGCAGGCACGGAACAGAAGCAGAAGCGAGATAGTTTTTTGTTCAGCTCGAGTGTAGAATCATGACGAACTTTTGTAGTTTCTGAGAACTATTTACTACTTGTAGCTTTTGTTGACTTTTGAATCGATGATAGAGAGAGTTTTGGCGATCTTAACCCGGACTGGACTACTGGATTTATGCTTTTTTTTCTTAACGAGATTTCAAGTTATTGTGGAACTTTTGGTACCAAGTTACTCTAATACTGAAATCAAGATTATGGAATTGTAAAATTAAAACCTTGGACTGGACTACAGAACACGCAATTACGGAATTTTAGATGTTTGAGCATTGAAAGAAATAGAGTACAGATGTTGTCTTCTTGTCTTCGCCACGCCAGATTTAAAACAGGA
>NC_090874.1:67206393-67231393 GCF_036669935.1 Montipora foliosa
GTCCATACCAGTGCGAACCATAAACCATATAATAGGTTCTATGCACAAAAGAATGTCATTGGTGATTACAATCAAGGGAAGGCGTCTCAATTATTAAGTAACTAGACTTTTATTTATGAAACGAACTGTTTCATTTGTTTATGATAAGCTTACTACTCCAGTGGCTCACATAAAGAATTGAGAACTGAACAAGTAGAGGAAGTGATGAACTGTGACTAAACGTAATTAACAACTTACAAAACTTCAAAGGCTTTCCGCGATGCACATATCTTTTAAAAAGTATCGTACATTATGTGAATTAGAGTATCAAAATCATAATGAATGTTGTTATTGCTAGTAAAATGTAGCATAAGACCAACAATAGCCAGTAAAGGTACTTTTCCATAACTTCAACTCGGTGCCGATATGTACAATTCGGGTGACTCTAATTGAGTTACATGTACTTATTTACTGCATGGTGAAGTAAACACAATGGTGATGCATTTAGAAGTCATGAAATTCGCTTTTCACAGTTTCTACGCAAACCAAACTAAATTATGTCGCAGAAACTAGAAGATCATGGTAAAGCTAAAGACACTTAGTGGTGTTCTTTCCAATTTCTGTGCTTCCGAAAGAAATAAACGTTGCTTCACCATGGTGAAGTAATAATTAAAGGAAAACCGGAAGTTTTCCTTCAGAATATCACTTCACCATGGTGAAGCAGCGCTTAACTACTCAAAGTCCTTCGATAAAGCCATTTCGAAACTTTTGAAATAACATGTGTGATATCTTTAATAAAATGTTAACGACAAATTATTGTGTAGGGTTTTAGCTATTGAACAGCGAGCACTTTTACTATGGTGAACTAGATGGTGAAGTGCTTTTGTCCTTCACCATTCTCCGATCAAGTTATCTCATTATCACCCTTGTGGAAAAATGAGCTCACTGAAACAACGTGAGCATGCCGGCACACTAACTTGCTCTTCTTCGGGAATTTGAGAATACAGGGAGTACACAACCCAACGGACTCGCATCATTTCTGTCTCCCTTTGATCCAGAACACCACCCCGTACATAAGAAAGCTCGTCTTTGGCAGTGCAAAAAATGGGCGTGTCACCTTTAAATGAAATATCTTGTTTGTAATGGGTCTTCGGGGCCGGTAGGTGGACTTCCTGACCTTCAAGCAAAAGCAGCAAGTCGTGCTAAGGAATTATCTGTGGTGACCATCTGAAGTCGTTGAGGAATACAACTTCCGCCTCTGCTGCGCCGACCCAGGCAAAAGTAGTAGTCGCAGGGTTAGTGAAGGTTCTGAACACTATATTCAAGGGATTGAGTAAAAATGTTTTCCCACAGTTCGCGGGCCCTTTTAAAAGAATGTTGCGGTATTTCCCTCTGCCATTTTTTAGAAGGTTTCGTACTGCCTCTGCAAATTCCAATTTCTGAATGTTGTTACGCTGTAGGATATCTTCTGCCATGTACAGCCATCGCCTGCCACAGCCGTCAACACATTGTTTCCCCATTTCGCGGTATAAAAGATCTATTCTAGACGATTTACATCTCTCAAGCTTTTTCTCCGCTTCTTCTATTTCCCATCCTACAGCAAGTGCCTCATCTACAGCTTTGCTACCTCGGTTAGCAATAAATTCAGCTAAATCTGTTTTACCTTCCTTTTTCTGTTGGTTGGCGAGCACAAGAAGCTCAAGACGCGTTTTTATTCTTTTCTGCACCGCTATTTGTGACACGTCATAAACGCTTAAGTTTTTACGACATCGTTTTCTCTTTCGCTTACCCTCATTCCACTCATTCCCGTCTTCGGAAGCATTTCTAGTGCGCGATCGACTTTCCTGGGACGAAGTTTGTTCCGAGTAATTCGCTAAATCAGGATGGTTCGGTGATTCAAGGTACGAAGAATCTTCCTTCGTAGTGTATTGCCAAGCAGAATAGTAATTGTGGTGGTGGTTACTGAAGTTAACTTTGATTGAAAATTTGTCATCCATGTAATTTCGCACTTTGACCCAACGTCGGCGAGCACTGAGCTTCACGGCCATATGGTAGTGTTTTCCTCCGTCCCTGTGAAGTTCTTGGCTACAGACCCACTGCACTACCTCACAATGCGAACAGGGGTCTGCATTTTTGAAACTATCCAACACTACTCTTGCGAATTCTTCGCGTGTTGGTACAACAACAACATCTGCCTGGCTGTAGGTAAGTAAATAAACACTGCGAACCTGACGCGAGCTCAACAGTTGATGGTCTTCGGGCGGTGTAGAATCTTGCGCATTTTCCATTAAAACGTGCCCCGTACCGTTTTCTAACACCTCGCTTTCAAGAAGGCTAACGGCTTCCATATCCCTAACTTGTTTTAAGAACAGTTTAGGACCAATTAATGCAATATCCACTGAGCCAAACGGTTGGAAGCACTGTGCAATTCAATTACACCGTGCTGAAACTGTGTCAATCAACTGTTGATTTCCCGCTCTTTGTTTCTCGCCAAATCCAAATGCATGTCACAGCTTCATTTATCGTAATAATATTATTCTACATTTTTTCCACAAACCATTTATTATTACTAAACCTTAAAGCATAAGGATTTGTTCGAAAACCTCTTAGTTTTAATTATTGTGCCAAGAAAACTTTTACAAAGCGAAGTTCTACAAGAACAGATCATTTTCTCTTAATCTCACTCACGTAGTTTTTGTCGGCTTTCTCACTTATACAATCTAAGACATAATTGTTGGGACAGTGTTCGCTCTTTCCCCCCTCAATGTTGACAAAAGTCGGAACGGTATAAATACTTAGTTGCTCAGGCGAGAAAAAATTGTTTCTAAGGCAACATTGAGGGGGGAGAGGAAGCAGGCATTATTCGTAAGTTAAAATCGAAGTGCGGCTCAAGTGTCCCAACTAATTATGTCTTAGATTGTCTACGTCATTGGGTGTGAACAGGTAAGAACAGATTTCATTGATAACAGTCGAGAAAGTGCCGGATGGATATTTTTGGGGTCCTGGAAGAAATTAAACATGTACTGATTTATAGCACATAATTTTACAGCTATATAAAGCTTTCAGCCATCCTGCTTTTTCGTAAAAAATATCCTGACAACAATAGAGTGTTCTCGATTGTTCAATTCTCTGATATGAACAGTGGTTCAACAGCCATGGTGTTTAAAAGTCCGATTGATGGCGTGACAAGGGCCCGTGCGTTTTATTTATGTCGTTTAAAGGGATTCTCCGTTCGAAAAGTGGCCGAAATTTGTAACATCTCAAGGGGAAGTGTTTGTAGGATAGCAAAGGAAAAGCTGTTGAGGAGGTCAATACCCAAAACTATTTTCAAAAGGGGACCCAAATTTAAATTAAGCGAACGGCAACAGAGGCTACTGATAAGAGCTATAAAGGTCCTCAGAAATAGAGAGGGAAACTTCACATGCAAGAGGCTTATGCAGGAAGCAGGAATCAAACAAGAAAAAGTCTCGGAAAGAACTGTGTGTCGCTATCTCAATGCCAATGGCTACTTTTACCTGCAAAGTAAAAAGAAAGGCCTTATGACGGAGAAAGATATGCAAAATAGAGTGAAATTTGCCAAGAAGATGCGACGAGAGTACAGCGCTGATGTTTGGATAAGACAGATAGGATTTTACCTAGACGGCGTAGCTTTCGCATACAAACGAAATCCTCTTGATCAAGCGAAAGCTCCAGAGGCACGGATATGGAGGAAGAAATCGGGGGCTTGGAGATTGGATGCGTTGCAAAAGGTAGGAAAGAAGGCACCGGGGGAAAAGTAGTGAAATTTATAGTTGCAATTTCATACGACAAGGGAGTAATTTGCTGCGAGCCGTACGAAAGGATGTGTGGACATTTCTTTGCTACCTTCATTAAAATGAATTTCACGCGTTTATTTATGAAGGCTGATAAAGGGACCAACCGTCTGTGGATTCAAGATGGCGATCCCTCGCAAAACTCGGGGATGGCGAGATCCGCTATGCGTCGTGCCAACAGCACTTTAATCAAGCTTCCACCACGAAGTCCCGACCTAAATTGTATCGAGAATCTATTCCCAATTGTCCGAAGGATTCTCAAGAAACAAGCATTGGAAAGGGGGATAAAGCGAGAAAGCTTTAAGCAATTTAAAGCACGCGCTAAAGCCGCGATTTTGTCCATACCAGTGCGAACCATAAACCATATAATAGGTTCTATGCACAAAAGAATGTCATTGGTGATTACAATCAAGGGAAGGCGTCTCAATTATTAAGTAACTAGACTTTTATTTATGAAACGAACTGTTTCATTTGTTTATGATAAGCTTACTACTCCAGTGGCTCACATAAAGAATTGAGAACTGAACAAGTAGAGGAAGTGATGAACTGTGACTAAACGTAATTAACAACTTACAAAACTTCAAAGGCTTTCCGCGATGCACATATCTTTTAAAAAGTATCGTACATTATGTGAATTAGAGTATCAAAATCATAATGAATGTTGTTATTGCTAGTAAAATATAGCATAAGACCAACAATAGCCAGTAAAGGTACTTTTCCATAACTTCAACTCGGTGCCGATATGTACAATTCGGGTGACTCTAATTGAGTTACATGTACTTATTTACTGCATGGTGAAGTAAACACAATGGTGATGCATTTAGAAGTCATGAAATTCGCTTTTCACAGTTTCTACGCAAACCAAACTAAATTATGTCGCAGAAACTAGAAGATCATGGTAAAGCTAAAGACACTTAGTGGTGTTCTTTCCAATTTCTGTGCTTCCGAAAGAAATAAACGTTGCTTCACCATGGTGAAGTAATAATTAAAGGAAAACCGGAAGTTTTCCTTCAGAATATCACTTCACCATGGTGAAGCAGCGCTTAACTACTCAAAGTCCTTCGATAAAGCCATTTCGAAACTTTTGAAATAACATGTGTGATATCTTTAATAAAATGTTAACGACAAATTATTGTGTAGGGTTTTAGCTATTGAACAGCGAGCACTTTTACTATGGTGAACTAGATGGTGAAGTGCTTTTGTCCTTCACCATTCTCCGATCAAGTTATCTCATTATCACCCTTGTGGAAAAATGAGCTCACTGAAACAACGTGAGCATGCCGGCACACTAACTTGCTCTTCTTCGGGAATTTGAGAATACAGGGAGTACACAACCCAACGGACTCGCATCATTTCTGTCTCCCTTTGATCCAGAACACCACCCCGTACATAAGAAAGCTCGTCTTTGGCAGTGCAAAAAATGGGCGTGTCACCTTTAAATGAAATATCTTGTTTGTAATGGGTCTTCGGGGCCGGTAGGTGGACTTCCTGACCTTCAAGCAAAAGCAGCAAGTCGTGCTAAGGAATTATCTGTGGTGACCATCTGAAGTCGTTGAGGAATACAACTTCCGCCTCTGCTGCGCCGACCCAGGCAAAAGTAGTAGTCGCAGGGTTAGTGAAGGTTCTGAACACTATATTCAAGGGATTGAGTAAAAATGTTTTCCCACAGTTCGCGGGCCCTTTTAAAAGAATGTTGCGGTATTTCCCTCTGCCATTTTTTAGAAGGTTTCGTACTGCCTCTGCAAATTCCAATTTCTGAATGTTGTTACGCTGTAGGATATCTTCTGCCATGTACAGCCATCGCCTGCCACAGCCGTCAACACATTGTTTCCCCATTTCGCGGTATAAAAGATCTATTCTAGACGATTTACATCTCTCAAGCTTTTTCTCCGCTTCTTCTATTTCCCATCCTACAGCAAGTGCCTCATCTACAGCTTTGCTACCTCGGTTAGCAATAAATTCAGCTAAATCTGTTTTACCTTCCTTTTTCTGTTGGTTGGCGAGCACAAGAAGCTCAAGACGCGTTTTTATTCTTTTCTGCACCGCTATTTGTGACACGTCATAAACGCTTAAGTTTTTACGACATCGTTTTCTCTTTCGCTTACCCTCATTCCACTCATTCCCGTCTTCGGAAGCATTTCTAGTGCGCGATCGACTTTCCTGGGACGAAGTTTGTTCCGAGTAATTCGCTAAATCAGGATGGTTCGGTGATTCAAGGTACGAAGAATCTTCCTTCGTAGTGTATTGCCAAGCAGAATAGTAATTGTGGTGGTGGTTACTGAAGTTAACTTTGATTGAAAATTTGTCATCCATGTAATTTCGCACTTTGACCCAACGTCGGCGAGCACTGAGCTTCACGGCCATATGGTAGTGTTTTCCTCCGTCCCTGTGAAGTTCTTGGCTACAGACCCACTGCACTACCTCACAATGCGAACAGGGGTCTGCATTTTTGAAACTATCCAACACTACTCTTGCGAATTCTTCGCGTGTTGGTACAACAACAACATCTGCCTGGCTGTAGGTAAGTAAATAAACACTGCGAACCTGACGCGAGCTCAACAGTTGATGGTCTTCGGGCGGTGTAGAATCTTGCGCATTTTCCATTAAAACGTGCCCCGTACCGTTTTCTAACACCTCGCTTTCAAGAAGGCTAACGGCTTCCATATCCCTAACTTGTTTTAAGAACAGTTTAGGACCAATTAATGCAATATCCACTGAGCCAAACGGTTGGAAGCACTGTGCAATTCAATTACACCGTGCTGAAACTGTGTCAATCAACTGTTGATTTCCCGCTCTTTGTTTCTCGCCAAATCCAAATGCATGTCACAGCTTCATTTATCGTAATAATATTATTCTACATTTTTTCCACAAACCATTTATTATTACTAAACCTTAAAGCATAAGGATTTGTTCGAAAACCTCTTAGTTTTAATTATTGTGCCAAGAAAACTTTTACAAAGCGAAGTTCTACAAGAACAGATCATTTTCTCTTAATCTCACTCACGTAGTTTTTGTCGGCTTTCTCACTTATACAATCTAAGACATAATTGTTGGGACAGTGTTCGCTCTTTCCCCCCTCAATGTTGACAAAAGTCGGAACGGTATAAATACTTAGTTGCTCAGGCGAGAAAAAATTGTTTCTAAGGCAACATTGAGGGGGGAGAGGAAGCAGGCATTATTCGTAAGTTAAAATCGAAGTGCGGCTCAAGTGTCCCAACTAATTATGTCTTAGATTGTCTACGTCATTGGGTGTGAACAGGTAAGAACAGATTTCATTGATAACAGTCGAGAAAGTGCCGGATGGATATTTTTGGGGTCCTGGAAGAAATTAAACATGTACTGATTTATAGCACATAATTTTACAGCTATATAAAGCTTTCAGCCATCCTGCTTTTTCGTAAAAAATATCCTGACAACAATAGAGTGTTCTCGATTGTTCAATTCTCTGATATGAACAGTGGTTCAACAGCCATGGTGTTTAAAAGTCCGATTGATGGCGTGACAAGGGCCCGTGCGTTTTATTTATGTCGTTTAAAGGGATTCTCCGTTCGAAAAGTGGCCGAAATTTGTAACATCTCAAGGGGAAGTGTTTGTAGGATAGCAAAGGAAAAGCTGTTGAGGAGGTCAATACCCAAAACTATTTTCAAAAGGGGACCCAAATTTAAATTAAGCGAACGGCAACAGAGGCTACTGATAAGAGCTATAAAGGTCCTCAGAAATAGAGAGGGAAACTTCACATGCAAGAGGCTTATGCAGGAAGCAGGAATCAAACAAGAAAAAGTCTCGGAAAGAACTGTGTGTCGCTATCTCAATGCCAATGGCTACTTTTACCTGCAAAGTAAAAAGAAAGGCCTTATGACGGAGAAAGATATGCAAAATAGAGTGAAATTTGCCAAGAAGATGCGACGAGAGTACAGCGCTGATGTTTGGATAAGACAGATAGGATTTTACCTAGACGGCGTAGCTTTCGCATACAAACGAAATCCTCTTGATCAAGCGAAAGCTCCAGAGGCACGGATATGGAGGAAGAAATCGGGGGCTTGGAGATTGGATGCGTTGCAAAAGGTAGGAAAGAAGGCACCGGGGGAAAAGTAGTGAAATTTATAGTTGCAATTTCATACGACAAGGGAGTAATTTGCTGCGAGCCGTACGAAAGGATGTGTGGACATTTCTTTGCTACCTTCATTAAAATGAATTTCACGCGTTTATTTATGAAGGCTGATAAAGGGACCAACCGTCTGTGGATTCAAGATGGCGATCCCTCGCAAAACTCGGGGATGGCGAGATCCGCTATGCGTCGTGCCAACAGCACTTTAATCAAGCTTCCACCACGAAGTCCCGACCTAAATTGTATCGAGAATCTATTCCCAATTGTCCGAAGGATTCTCAAGAAACAAGCATTGGAAAGGGGGATAAAGCGAGAAAGCTTTAAGCAATTTAAAGCACGCGCTAAAGCCGCGATTTTGTCCATACCAGTGCGAACCATAAACCATATAATAGGTTCTATGCACAAAAGAATGTCATTGGTGATTACAATCAAGGGAAGGCGTCTCAATTATTAAGTAACTAGACTTTTATTTATGAAACGAACTGTTTCATTTGTTTATGATAAGCTTACTACTCCAGTGGCTCACATAAAGAATTGAGAACTGAACAAGTAGAGGAAGTGATGAACTGTGACTAAACGTAATTAACAACTTACAAAACTTCAAAGGCTTTCCGCGATGCACATATCTTTTAAAAAGTATCGTACATTATGTGAATTAGAGTATCAAAATCATAATGAATGTTGTTATTGCTAGTAAAATATAGCATAAGACCAACAATAGCCAGTAAAGGTACTTTTCCATAACTTCAACTCGGTGCCGATATGTACAATTCGGGTGACTCTAATTGAGTTACATGTACTTATTTACTGCATGGTGAAGTAAACACAATGGTGATGCATTTAGAAGTCATGAAATTCGCTTTTCACAGTTTCTACGCAAACCAAACTAAATTATGTCGCAGAAACTAGAAGATCATGGTAAAGCTAAAGACACTTAGTGGTGTTCTTTCCAATTTCTGTGCTTCCGAAAGAAATAAACGTTGCTTCACCATGGTGAAGTAATAATTAAAGGAAAACCGGAAGTTTTCCTTCAGAATATCACTTCACCATGGTGAAGCAGCGCTTAACTACTCAAAGTCCTTCGATAAAGCCATTTCGAAACTTTTGAAATAACATGTGTGATATCTTTAATAAAATGTTAACGACAAATTATTGTGTAGGGTTTTAGCTATTGAACAGCGAGCACTTTTACTATGGTGAACTAGATGGTGAAGTGCTTTTGTCCTTCACCATTCTCCGATCAAGTTATCTCATTATCACCCTTGTGGAAAAATGAGCTCACTGAAACAACGTGAGCATGCCGGCACACTAACTTGCTCTTCTTCGGGAATTTGAGAATACAGGGAGTACACAACCCAACGGACTCGCATCATTTCTGTCTCCCTTTGATCCAGAACACCACCCCGTACATAAGAAAGCTCGTCTTTGGCAGTGCAAAAAATGGGCGTGTCACCTTTAAATGAAATATCTTGTTTGTAATGGGTCTTCGGGGCCGGTAGGTGGACTTCCTGACCTTCAAGCAAAAGCAGCAAGTCGTGCTAAGGAATTATCTGTGGTGACCATCTGAAGTCGTTGAGGAATACAACTTCCGCCTCTGCTGCGCCGACCCAGGCAAAAGTAGTAGTCGCAGGGTTAGTGAAGGTTCTGAACACTATATTCAAGGGATTGAGTAAAAATGTTTTCCCACAGTTCGCGGGCCCTTTTAAAAGAATGTTGCGGTATTTCCCTCTGCCATTTTTTAGAAGGTTTCGTACTGCCTCTGCAAATTCCAATTTCTGAATGTTGTTACGCTGTAGGATATCTTCTGCCATGTACAGCCATCGCCTGCCACAGCCGTCAACACATTGTTTCCCCATTTCGCGGTATAAAAGATCTATTCTAGACGATTTACATCTCTCAAGCTTTTTCTCCGCTTCTTCTATTTCCCATCCTACAGCAAGTGCCTCATCTACAGCTTTGCTACCTCGGTTAGCAATAAATTCAGCTAAATCTGTTTTACCTTCCTTTTTCTGTTGGTTGGCGAGCACAAGAAGCTCAAGACGCGTTTTTATTCTTTTCTGCACCGCTATTTGTGACACGTCATAAACGCTTAAGTTTTTACGACATCGTTTTCTCTTTCGCTTACCCTCATTCCACTCATTCCCGTCTTCGGAAGCATTTCTAGTGCGCGATCGACTTTCCTGGGACGAAGTTTGTTCCGAGTAATTCGCTAAATCAGGATGGTTCGGTGATTCAAGGTACGAAGAATCTTCCTTCGTAGTGTATTGCCAAGCAGAATAGTAATTGTGGTGGTGGTTACTGAAGTTAACTTTGATTGAAAATTTGTCATCCATGTAATTTCGCACTTTGACCCAACGTCGGCGAGCACTGAGCTTCACGGCCATATGGTAGTGTTTTCCTCCGTCCCTGTGAAGTTCTTGGCTACAGACCCACTGCACTACCTCACAATGCGAACAGGGGTCTGCATTTTTGAAACTATCCAACACTACTCTTGCGAATTCTTCGCGTGTTGGTACAACAACAACATCTGCCTGGCTGTAGGTAAGTAAATAAACACTGCGAACCTGACGCGAGCTCAACAGTTGATGGTCTTCGGGCGGTGTAGAATCTTGCGCATTTTCCATTAAAACGTGCCCCGTACCGTTTTCTAACACCTCGCTTTCAAGAAGGCTAACGGCTTCCATATCCCTAACTTGTTTTAAGAACAGTTTAGGACCAATTAATGCAATATCCACTGAGCCAAACGGTTGGAAGCACTGTGCAATTCAATTACACCGTGCTGAAACTGTGTCAATCAACTGTTGATTTCCCGCTCTTTGTTTCTCGCCAAATCCAAATGCATGTCACAGCTTCATTTATCGTAATAATATTATTCTACATTTTTTCCACAAACCATTTATTATTACTAAACCTTAAAGCATAAGGATTTGTTCGAAAACCTCTTAGTTTTAATTATTGTGCCAAGAAAACTTTTACAAAGCGAAGTTCTACAAGAACAGATCATTTTCTCTTAATCTCACTCACGTAGTTTTTGTCGGCTTTCTCACTTATACAATCTAAGACATAATTGTTGGGACAGTGTTCGCTCTTTCCCCCCTCAATGTTGACAAAAGTCGGAACGGTATAAATACTTAGTTGCTCAGGCGAGAAAAAATTGTTTCTAAGGCAACATTGAGGGGGGAGAGGAAGCAGGCATTATTCGTAAGTTAAAATCGAAGTGCGGCTCAAGTGTCCCAACTAATTATGTCTTAGATTGTCTACGTCATTGGGTGTGAACAGGTAAGAACAGATTTCATTGATAACAGTCGAGAAAGTGCCGGATGGATATTTTTGGGGTCCTGGAAGAAATTAAACATGTACTGATTTATAGCACATAATTTTACAGCTATATAAAGCTTTC
Source organism: Montipora foliosa (assembly GCF_036669935.1). Lineage (NCBI taxonomy): Eukaryota > Metazoa > Cnidaria > Anthozoa > Scleractinia > Acroporidae > Montipora > Montipora foliosa. The sequence goes on from NC_090874.1 coordinate 67,217,693, forward strand.
AGCCATCCTGCTTTTTCGTAAAAAATATCCTGACAACAATAGAGTGTTCTCGATTGTTCAATTCTCTGATATGAACAGTGGTTCAACAGCCATGGTGTTTAAAAGTCCGATTGATGGCGTGACAAGGGCCCGTGCGTTTTATTTATGTCGTTTAAAGGGATTCTCCGTTCGAAAAGTGGCCGAAATTTGTAACATCTCAAGGGGAAGTGTTTGTAGGATAGCAAAGGAAAAGCTGTTGAGGAGGTCAATACCCAAAACTATTTTCAAAAGGGGACCCAAATTTAAATTAAGCGAACGGCAACAGAGGCTACTGATAAGAGCTATAAAGGTCCTCAGAAATAGAGAGGGAAACTTCACATGCAAGAGGCTTATGCAGGAAGCAGGAATCAAACAAGAAAAAGTCTCGGAAAGAACTGTGTGTCGCTATCTCAATGCCAATGGCTACTTTTACCTGCAAAGTAAAAAGAAAGGCCTTATGACGGAGAAAGATATGCAAAATAGAGTGAAATTTGCCAAGAAGATGCGACGAGAGTACAGCGCTGATGTTTGGATAAGACAGATAGGATTTTACCTAGACGGCGTAGCTTTCGCATACAAACGAAATCCTCTTGATCAAGCGAAAGCTCCAGAGGCACGGATATGGAGGAAGAAATCGGGGGCTTGGAGATTGGATGCGTTGCAAAAGGTAGGAAAGAAGGCACCGGGGGAAAAGTAGTGAAATTTATAGTTGCAATTTCATACGACAAGGGAGTAATTTGCTGCGAGCCGTACGAAAGGATGTGTGGACATTTCTTTGCTACCTTCATTAAAATGAATTTCACGCGTTTATTTATGAAGGCTGATAAAGGGACCAACCGTCTGTGGATTCAAGATGGCGATCCCTCGCAAAACTCGGGGATGGCGAGATCCGCTATGCGTCGTGCCAACAGCACTTTAATCAAGCTTCCACCACGAAGTCCCGACCTAAATTGTATCGAGAATCTATTCCCAATTGTCCGAAGGATTCTCAAGAAACAAGCATTGGAAAGGGGGATAAAGCGAGAAAGCTTTAAGCAATTTAAAGCACGCGCTAAAGCCGCGATTTTGTCCATACCAGTGCGAACCATAAACCATATAATAGGTTCTATGCACAAAAGAATGTCATTGGTGATTACAATCAAGGGAAGGCGTCTCAATTATTAAGTAACTAGACTTTTATTTATGAAACGAACTGTTTCATTTGTTTATGATAAGCTTACTACTCCAGTGGCTCACATAAAGAATTGAGAACTGAACAAGTAGAGGAAGTGATGAACTGTGACTAAACGTAATTAACAACTTACAAAACTTCAAAGGCTTTCCGCGATGCACATATCTTTTAAAAAGTATCGTACATTATGTGAATTAGAGTATCAAAATCATAATGAATGTTGTTATTGCTAGTAAAATATAGCATAAGACCAACAATAGCCAGTAAAGGTACTTTTCCATAACTTCAACTCGGTGCCGATATGTACAATTCGGGTGACTCTAATTGAGTTACATGTACTTATTTACTGCATGGTGAAGTAAACACAATGGTGATGCATTTAGAAGTCATGAAATTCGCTTTTCACAGTTTCTACGCAAACCAAACTAAATTATGTCGCAGAAACTAGAAGATCATGGTAAAGCTAAAGACACTTAGTGGTGTTCTTTCCAATTTCTGTGCTTCCGAAAGAAATAAACGTTGCTTCACCATGGTGAAGTAATAATTAAAGGAAAACCGGAAGTTTTCCTTCAGAATATCACTTCACCATGGTGAAGCAGCGCTTAACTACTCAAAGTCCTTCGATAAAGCCATTTCGAAACTTTTGAAATAACATGTGTGATATCTTTAATAAAATGTTAACGACAAATTATTGTGTAGGGTTTTAGCTATTGAACAGCGAGCACTTTTACTATGGTGAACTAGATGGTGAAGTGCTTTTGTCCTTCACCATTCTCCGATCAAGTTATCTCATTATCACCCTTGTGGAAAAATGAGCTCACTGAAACAACGTGAGCATGCCGGCACACTAACTTGCTCTTCTTCGGGAATTTGAGAATACAGGGAGTACACAACCCAACGGACTCGCATCATTTCTGTCTCCCTTTGATCCAGAACACCACCCCGTACATAAGAAAGCTCGTCTTTGGCAGTGCAAAAAATGGGCGTGTCACCTTTAAATGAAATATCTTGTTTGTAATGGGTCTTCGGGGCCGGTAGGTGGACTTCCTGACCTTCAAGCAAAAGCAGCAAGTCGTGCTAAGGAATTATCTGTGGTGACCATCTGAAGTCGTTGAGGAATACAACTTCCGCCTCTGCTGCGCCGACCCAGGCAAAAGTAGTAGTCGCAGGGTTAGTGAAGGTTCTGAACACTATATTCAAGGGATTGAGTAAAAATGTTTTCCCACAGTTCGCGGGCCCTTTTAAAAGAATGTTGCGGTATTTCCCTCTGCCATTTTTTAGAAGGTTTCGTACTGCCTCTGCAAATTCCAATTTCTGAATGTTGTTACGCTGTAGGATATCTTCTGCCATGTACAGCCATCGCCTGCCACAGCCGTCAACACATTGTTTCCCCATTTCGCGGTATAAAAGATCTATTCTAGACGATTTACATCTCTCAAGCTTTTTCTCCGCTTCTTCTATTTCCCATCCTACAGCAAGTGCCTCATCTACAGCTTTGCTACCTCGGTTAGCAATAAATTCAGCTAAATCTGTTTTACCTTCCTTTTTCTGTTGGTTGGCGAGCACAAGAAGCTCAAGACGCGTTTTTATTCTTTTCTGCACCGCTATTTGTGACACGTCATAAACGCTTAAGTTTTTACGACATCGTTTTCTCTTTCGCTTACCCTCATTCCACTCATTCCCGTCTTCGGAAGCATTTCTAGTGCGCGATCGACTTTCCTGGGACGAAGTTTGTTCCGAGTAATTCGCTAAATCAGGATGGTTCGGTGATTCAAGGTACGAAGAATCTTCCTTCGTAGTGTATTGCCAAGCAGAATAGTAATTGTGGTGGTGGTTACTGAAGTTAACTTTGATTGAAAATTTGTCATCCATGTAATTTCGCACTTTGACCCAACGTCGGCGAGCACTGAGCTTCACGGCCATATGGTAGTGTTTTCCTCCGTCCCTGTGAAGTTCTTGGCTACAGACCCACTGCACTACCTCACAATGCGAACAGGGGTCTGCATTTTTGAAACTATCCAACACTACTCTTGCGAATTCTTCGCGTGTTGGTACAACAACAACATCTGCCTGGCTGTAGGTAAGTAAATAAACACTGCGAACCTGACGCGAGCTCAACAGTTGATGGTCTTCGGGCGGTGTAGAATCTTGCGCATTTTCCATTAAAACGTGCCCCGTACCGTTTTCTAACACCTCGCTTTCAAGAAGGCTAACGGCTTCCATATCCCTAACTTGTTTTAAGAACAGTTTAGGACCAATTAATGCAATATCCACTGAGCCAAACGGTTGGAAGCACTGTGCAATTCAATTACACCGTGCTGAAACTGTGTCAATCAACTGTTGATTTCCCGCTCTTTGTTTCTCGCCAAATCCAAATGCATGTCACAGCTTCATTTATCGTAATAATATTATTCTACATTTTTTCCACAAACCATTTATTATTACTAAACCTTAAAGCATAAGGATTTGTTCGAAAACCTCTTAGTTTTAATTATTGTGCCAAGAAAACTTTTACAAAGCGAAGTTCTACAAGAACAGATCATTTTCTCTTAATCTCACTCACGTAGTTTTTGTCGGCTTTCTCACTTATACAATCTAAGACATAATTGTTGGGACAGTGTTCGCTCTTTCCCCCCTCAATGTTGACAAAAGTCGGAACGGTATAAATACTTAGTTGCTCAGGCGAGAAAAAATTGTTTCTAAGGCAACATTGAGGGGGGAGAGGAAGCAGGCATTATTCGTAAGTTAAAATCGAAGTGCGGCTCAAGTGTCCCAACTAATTATGTCTTAGATTGTCTACGTCATTGGGTGTGAACAGGTAAGAACAGATTTCATTGATAACAGTCGAGAAAGTGCCGGATGGATATTTTTGGGGTCCTGGAAGAAATTAAACATGTACTGATTTATAGCACATAATTTTACAGCTATATAAAGCTTTCAGCCATCCTGCTTTTTCGTAAAAAATATCCTGACAACAATAGAGTGTTCTCGATTGTTCAATTCTCTGATATGAACAGTGGTTCAACAGCCATGGTGTTTAAAAGTCCGATTGATGGCGTGACAAGGGCCCGTGCGTTTTATTTATGTCGTTTAAAGGGATTCTCCGTTCGAAAAGTGGCCGAAATTTGTAACATCTCAAGGGGAAGTGTTTGTAGGATAGCAAAGGAAAAGCTGTTGAGGAGGTCAATACCCAAAACTATTTTCAAAAGGGGACCCAAATTTAAATTAAGCGAACGGCAACAGAGGCTACTGATAAGAGCTATAAAGGTCCTCAGAAATAGAGAGGGAAACTTCACATGCAAGAGGCTTATGCAGGAAGCAGGAATCAAACAAGAAAAAGTCTCGGAAAGAACTGTGTGTCGCTATCTCAATGCCAATGGCTACTTTTACCTGCAAAGTAAAAAGAAAGGCCTTATGACGGAGAAAGATATGCAAAATAGAGTGAAATTTGCCAAGAAGATGCGACGAGAGTACAGCGCTGATGTTTGGATAAGACAGATAGGATTTTACCTAGACGGCGTAGCTTTCGCATACAAACGAAATCCTCTTGATCAAGCGAAAGCTCCAGAGGCACGGATATGGAGGAAGAAATCGGGGGCTTGGAGATTGGATGCGTTGCAAAAGGTAGGAAAGAAGGCACCGGGGGAAAAGTAGTGAAATTTATAGTTGCAATTTCATACGACAAGGGAGTAATTTGCTGCGAGCCGTACGAAAGGATGTGTGGACATTTCTTTGCTACCTTCATTAAAATGAATTTCACGCGTTTATTTATGAAGGCTGATAAAGGGACCAACCGTCTGTGGATTCAAGATGGCGATCCCTCGCAAAACTCGGGGATGGCGAGATCCGCTATGCGTCGTGCCAACAGCACTTTAATCAAGCTTCCACCACGAAGTCCCGACCTAAATTGTATCGAGAATCTATTCCCAATTGTCCGAAGGATTCTCAAGAAACAAGCATTGGAAAGGGGGATAAAGCGAGAAAGCTTTAAGCAATTTAAAGCACGCGCTAAAGCCGCGATTTTGTCCATACCAGTGCGAACCATAAACCATATAATAGGTTCTATGCACAAAAGAATGTCATTGGTGATTACAATCAAGGGAAGGCGTCTCAATTATTAAGTAACTAGACTTTTATTTATGAAACGAACTGTTTCATTTGTTTATGATAAGCTTACTACTCCAGTGGCTCACATAAAGAATTGAGAACTGAACAAGTAGAGGAAGTGATGAACTGTGACTAAACGTAATTAACAACTTACAAAACTTCAAAGGCTTTCCGCGATGCACATATCTTTTAAAAAGTATCGTACATTATGTGAATTAGAGTATCAAAATCATAATGAATGTTGTTATTGCTAGTAAAATATAGCATAAGACCAACAATAGCCAGTAAAGGTACTTTTCCATAACTTCAACTCGGTGCCGATATGTACAATTCGGGTGACTCTAATTGAGTTACATGTACTTATTTACTGCATGGTGAAGTAAACACAATGGTGATGCATTTAGAAGTCATGAAATTCGCTTTTCACAGTTTCTACGCAAACCAAACTAAATTATGTCGCAGAAACTAGAAGATCATGGTAAAGCTAAAGACACTTAGTGGTGTTCTTTCCAATTTCTGTGCTTCCGAAAGAAATAAACGTTGCTTCACCATGGTGAAGTAATAATTAAAGGAAAACCGGAAGTTTTCCTTCAGAATATCACTTCACCATGGTGAAGCAGCGCTTAACTACTCAAAGTCCTTCGATAAAGCCATTTCGAAACTTTTGAAATAACATGTGTGATATCTTTAATAAAATGTTAACGACAAATTATTGTGTAGGGTTTTAGCTATTGAACAGCGAGCACTTTTACTATGGTGAACTAGATGGTGAAGTGCTTTTGTCCTTCACCATTCTCCGATCAAGTTATCTCATTATCACCCTTGTGGAAAAATGAGCTCACTGAAACAACGTGAGCATGCCGGCACACTAACTTGCTCTTCTTCGGGAATTTGAGAATACAGGGAGTACACAACCCAACGGACTCGCATCATTTCTGTCTCCCTTTGATCCAGAACACCACCCCGTACATAAGAAAGCTCGTCTTTGGCAGTGCAAAAAATGGGCGTGTCACCTTTAAATGAAATATCTTGTTTGTAATGGGTCTTCGGGGCCGGTAGGTGGACTTCCTGACCTTCAAGCAAAAGCAGCAAGTCGTGCTAAGGAATTATCTGTGGTGACCATCTGAAGTCGTTGAGGAATACAACTTCCGCCTCTGCTGCGCCGACCCAGGCAAAAGTAGTAGTCGCAGGGTTAGTGAAGGTTCTGAACACTATATTCAAGGGATTGAGTAAAAATGTTTTCCCACAGTTCGCGGGCCCTTTTAAAAGAATGTTGCGGTATTTCCCTCTGCCATTTTTTAGAAGGTTTCGTACTGCCTCTGCAAATTCCAATTTCTGAATGTTGTTACGCTGTAGGATATCTTCTGCCATGTACAGCCATCGCCTGCCACAGCCGTCAACACATTGTTTCCCCATTTCGCGGTATAAAAGATCTATTCTAGACGATTTACATCTCTCAAGCTTTTTCTCCGCTTCTTCTATTTCCCATCCTACAGCAAGTGCCTCATCTACAGCTTTGCTACCTCGGTTAGCAATAAATTCAGCTAAATCTGTTTTACCTTCCTTTTTCTGTTGGTTGGCGAGCACAAGAAGCTCAAGACGCGTTTTTATTCTTTTCTGCACCGCTATTTGTGACACGTCATAAACGCTTAAGTTTTTACGACATCGTTTTCTCTTTCGCTTACCCTCATTCCACTCATTCCCGTCTTCGGAAGCATTTCTAGTGCGCGATCGACTTTCCTGGGACGAAGTTTGTTCCGAGTAATTCGCTAAATCAGGATGGTTCGGTGATTCAAGGTACGAAGAATCTTCCTTCGTAGTGTATTGCCAAGCAGAATAGTAATTGTGGTGGTGGTTACTGAAGTTAACTTTGATTGAAAATTTGTCATCCATGTAATTTCGCACTTTGACCCAACGTCGGCGAGCACTGAGCTTCACGGCCATATGGTAGTGTTTTCCTCCGTCCCTGTGAAGTTCTTGGCTACAGACCCACTGCACTACCTCACAATGCGAACAGGGGTCTGCATTTTTGAAACTATCCAACACTACTCTTGCGAATTCTTCGCGTGTTGGTACAACAACAACATCTGCCTGGCTGTAGGTAAGTAAATAAACACTGCGAACCTGACGCGAGCTCAACAGTTGATGGTCTTCGGGCGGTGTAGAATCTTGCGCATTTTCCATTAAAACGTGCCCCGTACCGTTTTCTAACACCTCGCTTTCAAGAAGGCTAACGGCTTCCATATCCCTAACTTGTTTTAAGAACAGTTTAGGACCAATTAATGCAATATCCACTGAGCCAAACGGTTGGAAGCACTGTGCAATTCAATTACACCGTGCTGAAACTGTGTCAATCAACTGTTGATTTCCCGCTCTTTGTTTCTCGCCAAATCCAAATGCATGTCACAGCTTCATTTATCGTAATAATATTATTCTACATTTTTTCCACAAACCATTTATTATTACTAAACCTTAAAGCATAAGGATTTGTTCGAAAACCTCTTAGTTTTAATTATTGTGCCAAGAAAACTTTTACAAAGCGAAGTTCTACAAGAACAGATCATTTTCTCTTAATCTCACTCACGTAGTTTTTGTCGGCTTTCTCACTTATACAATCTAAGACATAATTGTTGGGACAGTGTTCGCTCTTTCCCCCCTCAATGTTGACAAAAGTCGGAACGGTATAAATACTTAGTTGCTCAGGCGAGAAAAAATTGTTTCTAAGGCAACATTGAGGGGGGAGAGGAAGCAGGCATTATTCGTAAGTTAAAATCGAAGTGCGGCTCAAGTGTCCCAACTAATTATGTCTTAGATTGTCTACGTCATTGGGTGTGAACAGGTAAGAACAGATTTCATTGATAACAGTCGAGAAAGTGCCGGATGGATATTTTTGGGGTCCTGGAAGAAATTAAACATGTACTGATTTATAGCACATAATTTTACAGCTATATAAAGCTTTCAGCCATCCTGCTTTTTCGTAAAAAATATCCTGACAACAATAGAGTGTTCTCGATTGTTCAATTCTCTGATATGAACAGTGGTTCAACAGCCATGGTGTTTAAAAGTCCGATTGATGGCGTGACAAGGGCCCGTGCGTTTTATTTATGTCGTTTAAAGGGATTCTCCGTTCGAAAAGTGGCCGAAATTTGTAACATCTCAAGGGGAAGTGTTTGTAGGATAGCAAAGGAAAAGCTGTTGAGGAGGTCAATACCCAAAACTATTTTCAAAAGGGGACCCAAATTTAAATTAAGCGAACGGCAACAGAGGCTACTGATAAGAGCTATAAAGGTCCTCAGAAATAGAGAGGGAAACTTCACATGCAAGAGGCTTATGCAGGAAGCAGGAATCAAACAAGAAAAAGTCTCGGAAAGAACTGTGTGTCGCTATCTCAATGCCAATGGCTACTTTTACCTGCAAAGTAAAAAGAAAGGCCTTATGACGGAGAAAGATATGCAAAATAGAGTGAAATTTGCCAAGAAGATGCGACGAGAGTACAGCGCTGATGTTTGGATAAGACAGATAGGATTTTACCTAGACGGCGTAGCTTTCGCATACAAACGAAATCCTCTTGATCAAGCGAAAGCTCCAGAGGCACGGATATGGAGGAAGAAATCGGGGGCTTGGAGATTGGATGCGTTGCAAAAGGTAGGAAAGAAGGCACCGGGGGAAAAGTAGTGAAATTTATAGTTGCAATTTCATACGACAAGGGAGTAATTTGCTGCGAGCCGTACGAAAGGATGTGTGGACATTTCTTTGCTACCTTCATTAAAATGAATTTCACGCGTTTATTTATGAAGGCTGATAAAGGGACCAACCGTCTGTGGATTCAAGATGGCGATCCCTCGCAAAACTCGGGGATGGCGAGATCCGCTATGCGTCGTGCCAACAGCACTTTAATCAAGCTTCCACCACGAAGTCCCGACCTAAATTGTATCGAGAATCTATTCCCAATTGTCCGAAGGATTCTCAAGAAACAAGCATTGGAAAGGGGGATAAAGCGAGAAAGCTTTAAGCAATTTAAAGCACGCGCTAAAGCCGCGATTTTGTCCATACCAGTGCGAACCATAAACCATATAATAGGTTCTATGCACAAAAGAATGTCATTGGTGATTACAATCAAGGGAAGGCGTCTCAATTATTAAGTAACTAGACTTTTATTTATGAAACGAACTGTTTCATTTGTTTATGATAAGCTTACTACTCCAGTGGCTCACATAAAGAATTGAGAACTGAACAAGTAGAGGAAGTGATGAACTGTGACTAAACGTAATTAACAACTTACAAAACTTCAAAGGCTTTCCGCGATGCACATATCTTTTAAAAAGTATCGTACATTATGTGAATTAGAGTATCAAAATCATAATGAATGTTGTTATTGCTAGTAAAATATAGCATAAGACCAACAATAGCCAGTAAAGGTACTTTTCCATAACTTCAACTCGGTGCCGATATGTACAATTCGGGTGACTCTAATTGAGTTACATGTACTTATTTACTGCATGGTGAAGTAAACACAATGGTGATGCATTTAGAAGTCATGAAATTCGCTTTTCACAGTTTCTACGCAAACCAAACTAAATTATGTCGCAGAAACTAGAAGATCATGGTAAAGCTAAAGACACTTAGTGGTGTTCTTTCCAATTTCTGTGCTTCCGAAAGAAATAAACGTTGCTTCACCATGGTGAAGTAATAATTAAAGGAAAACCGGAAGTTTTCCTTCAGAATATCACTTCACCATGGTGAAGCAGCGCTTAACTACTCAAAGTCCTTCGATAAAGCCATTTCGAAACTTTTGAAATAACATGTGTGATATCTTTAATAAAATGTTAACGACAAATTATTGTGTAGGGTTTTAGCTATTGAACAGCGAGCACTTTTACTATGGTGAACTAGATGGTGAAGTGCTTTTGTCCTTCACCATTCTCCGATCAAGTTATCTCATTATCACCCTTGTGGAAAAATGAGCTCACTGAAACAACGTGAGCATGCCGGCACACTAACTTGCTCTTCTTCGGGAATTTGAGAATACAGGGAGTACACAACCCAACGGACTCGCATCATTTCTGTCTCCCTTTGATCCAGAACACCACCCCGTACATAAGAAAGCTCGTCTTTGGCAGTGCAAAAAATGGGCGTGTCACCTTTAAATGAAATATCTTGTTTGTAATGGGTCTTCGGGGCCGGTAGGTGGACTTCCTGACCTTCAAGCAAAAGCAGCAAGTCGTGCTAAGGAATTATCTGTGGTGACCATCTGAAGTCGTTGAGGAATACAACTTCCGCCTCTGCTGCGCCGACCCAGGCAAAAGTAGTAGTCGCAGGGTTAGTGAAGGTTCTGAACACTATATTCAAGGGATTGAGTAAAAATGTTTTCCCACAGTTCGCGGGCCCTTTTAAAAGAATGTTGCGGTATTTCCCTCTGCCATTTTTTAGAAGGTTTCGTACTGCCTCTGCAAATTCCAATTTCTGAATGTTGTTACGCTGTAGGATATCTTCTGCCATGTACAGCCATCGCCTGCCACAGCCGTCAACACATTGTTTCCCCATTTCGCGGTATAAAAGATCTATTCTAGACGATTTACATCTCTCAAGCTTTTTCTCCGCTTCTTCTATTTCCCATCCTACAGCAAGTGCCTCATCTACAGCTTTGCTACCTCGGTTAGCAATAAATTCAGCTAAATCTGTTTTACCTTCCTTTTTCTGTTGGTTGGCGAGCACAAGAAGCTCAAGACGCGTTTTTATTCTTTTCTGCACCGCTATTTGTGACACGTCATAAACGCTTAAGTTTTTACGACATCGTTTTCTCTTTCGCTTACCCTCATTCCACTCATTCCCGTCTTCGGAAGCATTTCTAGTGCGCGATCGACTTTCCTGGGACGAAGTTTGTTCCGAGTAATTCGCTAAATCAGGATGGTTCGGTGATTCAAGGTACGAAGAATCTTCCTTCGTAGTGTATTGCCAAGCAGAATAGTAATTGTGGTGGTGGTTACTGAAGTTAACTTTGATTGAAAATTTGTCATCCATGTAATTTCGCACTTTGACCCAACGTCGGCGAGCACTGAGCTTCACGGCCATATGGTAGTGTTTTCCTCCGTCCCTGTGAAGTTCTTGGCTACAGACCCACTGCACTACCTCACAATGCGAACAGGGGTCTGCATTTTTGAAACTATCCAACACTACTCTTGCGAATTCTTCGCGTGTTGGTACAACAACAACATCTGCCTGGCTGTAGGTAAGTAAATAAACACTGCGAACCTGACGCGAGCTCAACAGTTGATGGTCTTCGGGCGGTGTAGAATCTTGCGCATTTTCCATTAAAACGTGCCCCGTACCGTTTTCTAACACCTCGCTTTCAAGAAGGCTAACGGCTTCCATATCCCTAACTTGTTTTAAGAACAGTTTAGGACCAATTAATGCAATATCCACTGAGCCAAACGGTTGGAAGCACTGTGCAATTCAATTACACCGTGCTGAAACTGTGTCAATCAACTGTTGATTTCCCGCTCTTTGTTTCTCGCCAAATCCAAATGCATGTCACAGCTTCATTTATCGTAATAATATTATTCTACATTTTTTCCACAAACCATTTATTATTACTAAACCTTAAAGCATAAGGATTTGTTCGAAAACCTCTTAGTTTTAATTATTGTGCCAAGAAAACTTTTACAAAGCGAAGTTCTACAAGAACAGATCATTTTCTCTTAATCTCACTCACGTAGTTTTTGTCGGCTTTCTCACTTATACAATCTAAGACATAATTGTTGGGACAGTGTTCGCTCTTTCCCCCCTCAATGTTGACAAAAGTCGGAACGGTATAAATACTTAGTTGCTCAGGCGAGAAAAAATTGTTTCTAAGGCAACATTGAGGGGGGACAGGGAGCAGGCATTATTCGTAAGTTAAAATCGAAGTGCGGCTCAAGTGTCCCAACTAATTATGTCTTAGATTGTAGATCTCAAATCGTCTTCCGAACAGATATTTTCCGAAAATTGACGTTGGGTGCCCTTGATTAAACCATGACTGTTCAGAAACACTTTTGTTTGATTGTAGCTCATAAGGTCTTTTCCTTTCAGTCCTTTCGTTTCGACAAAATGCCAGCAGCAAATAGAATGCTAAACGGAGTAATATGTGTAGTTCCATATGCGAGAAAAAAATAGCCCTCGCGTTCGTGTCTTGATTTCCAGAAATATGGATTTCGCTAAGAAAATGGAAGCGAACCGTTCTTGCAGCTAAAACCACCCCAAATAGATGTGGTTAGACTTGTTACTTATCTGCTATAGACGATAATTTAGAGTGGAAAATAACAAAAAAATACATTTGCCTAATCAGAGCGATTTTGCTTCTGAATTGTTTTGCGGGCATCATTCTGGACAACCATTCTGACATAAGGCGTGTCTTTCGATTGACCTCAGATGTTTTTGTCTGTTTGGTGTATTGGTTTACCAGGTATATCTAGGCACGCTTCGGGATTAACACCAATAAGTCGTTTTAGATGTGGAACTGCCTAAGTATCAAAGCCTTTTGAACCCTTGTTTTCTCTCGCTTGCCTTTTCTTTTACAAGGAGCCTGTTCACATGCTAATCGTCAATCTCTGGCACAACACCCTTGAAAATGCGTTATTAAACGAGGATCAAGTGTTGCAGGGATGTTTGTTATTTCATATTTGTATGTTATATCTATAAAATATTTGTAAGCTATTCTTAGTTTGCGAAACGAAGTCTAACTCGGACAAATTTGAACGAGCCATAATTGAAAAAACCATAAAAGTACTTTTTGCGTTACTATTGCAAAAGCAGATTTTCCGGTCCTCAAGAGGCAAAATTCATGTTCTATTTCCAGTATTTCCCACCAGTCCAGAATTTGCGAGAAGTTCCTTTTATACCCAAAGGGAGCAAAGGAGTTCATAAGGCCAAATGAATGTCTTAGTCTTCGATAATACTATGTTGTTGCTGGATGGACAAAGTTAGATGTCGGTGCGAATACAGTAATCAATACCCACAAATGGCAACAGAAAAGAACGGCAGCCGGCATCTGGATGTTTTTTTACGTTTTAGCAAAATTTGTTCCGGAAGAGTAAATATTAAAAGGTACCACTGACAAAATGCGGCCCAGGTCAAAACTTGAAAAAATTACTATTAAAGGCTGTGTTTTCACTAGTGTGTAATATTTACTAGCTGGAAATTCTTCCTAGCGTGAAATTTGTTTTCACTTTGAAATTGAACCAGGAATATAGTCCGCTTCTCCCCTCAAGATAGCCGTTGCAGTTTTCAAAACTGGTCGGGGACGAACCGTGTTGAACAATTCTCAGTCGTTCAACTAAGTTAGACTTCATTGTTCATCGACTACGGCACTGCGGTAGCAGTCGTTCAACTAACTTAGACTTCATTATTCATCGACTACGGCACTGCGG
>NC_090874.1:67233893-67248893 GCF_036669935.1 Montipora foliosa
ATTTTTTCGATAGGAATTAATTGCATGTCCTTGTTGATGTTGTGGGGAGAGGAAAGGAGAAGAAATGTTCTGCGACTGTAGTAGGTTTGGATTTGGTGTTAGCGTTATCTAAAGTGCGGCGGTGTTTATGTTTCCGTCACTAGTTAGTGAGACGTTAACGTCAAGGAAGGGAACACTGGTGGGAGAGTGTGAGCTAGTGAATTTAATGGTAGGGTGAATGTTGGTGAGATAATCGATGAAAATTTTAAGGTTCTCCGGACTTTCAGTCCAGTTCATAAAAATATCATCGATGTATCTCAACCAAGTATGAGGTTGGAATGTGGCGTTCCTTAGAACATTTCCTCTCCTCTCCCCACAACATCTCCATGCCAGTCCGTACCTCGAAGGCCTCGCCACCAGTGCCTCCTAGAACCCTGGCGGACATACCGTCATGAAGGAGTCTCAAGATAGAAATGAACTTTTCTGGGCAGCCGTATTTAGCCAGGATTCTCCATAGCGCTTCTCGATTGATAGAGTCGAACGCTTTTGTGAGATCAATAAAAGCCATATATAATGGCTGACGCTGCTCCCGACATTTTTCTTGCAACTGCCGGGCAGTGAAGATCATGTCAGTTGTTCTTCTATTTGGGCGGTTATCTAGGAGCGTACGAACGTTCCAAGTTGCAAATTGTAATTTATAGGTATTTCGACCTCTCGCCGATCGCCGAAGGACTTGTATGGGCTTGCGTGTAGATGTTGGAAGACACCTTGTGCGTGAAATCGTTTATCGTGGGAGTACTGTTGCACAGCAGCAAACACACGGTGCCTATGCAGGGAAAGGTCCGGAGTCCAATGGCAGGGAGAACCCCAACTATCGAGGATCCTGACTCTGCAGCACTGCCACCAGCATGGTTGGATTTTTTATCGGGGTTTTCTCCCCTAGATCCGCCGAGTTCTGTTAAAAGGCCAGGGGCGGCACGTGGAGCCACTGCGGACGGTCTTCGGCATGGGACAGGCTAGATGGAGTGGCCACTTGCTGATGACGAGTTGGCCATATTTTTCGCGTCCCATGCCGCTGGATGTGGGGGGACCAGTCTGGAACGCCTAGATCGTTTGGCCACCAGAGAGGTACTACCAGAGAGGTACTACCCCCCAGGGATCCTTACCCCTAAAGACTGGGAGTACAGCACTTGTCAACACAGTCCTTTTAGCTTCTCTAGTTAATCCAGATGGATTAATTCCAAATAAGAAATATATCCTAGTGTGTCCAGGTATGAATTGAATTGTTTACGAGATCAGTATACCCACGAAAGTTTCCGTGAGAAAAGTTGGAACGCCTTTGTGAGTAAACTTAATTGTGTTTTCCAGTACGTGCACTTTGCCTGGCAACAGTGTGGCCCCTTTGTTGAAGTGGTCACGTCCGCCTCCTAACATATTGTTTCATAACAAGTCTTTCCTGAATCGTCAATCACTCACTAATATAAAGATAAGTCTACACTACTAGAAATGATAAACACACTTCACTCTAAAAAGCTTTGTGCCTTCCAGCACCATTCGTTAAGCACAATTAACTTTAGCCGCAGAAGCATTTGTTACGCACAATTAATTTTAATGATACGACAAAAGCACTTAAACGCGTCGTTAACTAATCAAAACAAACACAATTTAACTCGCAATCTTTTCTTCTTAAACACTAACCCATTCCGAGGAATTTAACGAAATAATCGTAGCTACAATTTTTTATCGTTTAACACAGCGACCCGACCACAACGCCTCCATTCGAAAGAAGCGAACTCAACACCATCTGCCTCAACATCATTTGACTCAACACCATCTGCCTGTCTAAAATACTGACTACAGACCAGGGCCCGGTTGTTCGAAAACCGATTAACTTAATCCAGGATTAGCGTGAACTTTGGTTTCATTTTTTCAACTTTTTGGTGCAAGGTTCTTTACCTAATTTTTGTTTTTAAAGATTGACTTCCTCCGATGTAAAGTTTTGCCGAATATCAGTGTTGAACAGCATTTGGGAGTAGAGAAATACCCTCCTTGGTAAATTTTTAATCTGGGATTAGCATCAATCGGTTTTTGAACAACCGGGCCCTGGGGTAAACTGCAGACTAACGATAAAATACAGACTGCGAGTAAAAAAAACGAAATACAAACGCTTTTCTTAAGTCTAAACATTGCTCTAAACTTGATTAGGCATTACCTAAGGTTTTTGGAATAACATTAGCAACAGTTAAAGATTTGATAGTTTCTGCAGTCTGTATTCGACCTTTTCAAATCAAATCTACTTCCTTATTGCCATCATGTAAATTGATGATAAACTTTATCTTTCACTTCATCTGGTAAAATTCACCCTGCTCATTTTTGTCCAAACTCTATATGTATAGTCAAAGCTCAAATTAAATAGTGATAACAAAATGGTACATTTTCGCGAAACAATAAATTGACGTCAAATTACTGCCTGTTCCCTGAAGCAGTCAATAATCAAATTAACAATGTCATTCGTAACAATGTGCCATAATATCCTTCTTTATACAAATGATATAAGTTACACAAGCTGCCGAATGAACTCTTATATATTTTGTGGCAATTGCTTGAAATTATTAGTCCACACCAGTACAGAAGAGTTGTTTGAGACAGAAAGTCATGGTCCCACCTTAACTCTGCGGCATTCAGCAAATCAGCCTGGGTGTAAAATAATGGTTTACCCATGATCAAAACTTTAAAAAAACTTTGTATCATTTCTCATTATTATTATTATTATTTGGTTTTACTATAAGTAACATCGGAGGAAAATGCTTTCTACCTTTTTTAATGAAACAAGTCAATAGTTTTTTTTTAGCTAATAAAAATAATAATAATAATAATAATAATAATTATTATTATTATTATTATTATTATTATTATTATTATTATTATTATTATTATTACCACTGAAGACATAATTTGTGCAATCTCGTTAATCTTCAGTTTGCTTGTGAATTCCGGTTGTTCCCTGCAGAACCCTAGTTCTTCCGCTGTTGTATAAACATTAATGCTATTGATGCTGACTTATTTTATTAAACTTATCTTCTGATATCTGAGTTCAATCACTAAGTGAGATATCGGCGTGCTTCTGACTAATAAACTTATCATGTAAAGTGCATAAAAAAAATTTTACGTCCTGTCCTGTAAGATCAATCACAATCTATTGGGATAGGCACTTTTAAAACCAACTGAGCTACATCTGGTAGATTACAAGTGCTAACTACCCTTCAAACAATCGGGAATGATATCATGGTGCAGTGATGAGAGCACTCACCTCCCACCAATGTGGCTTGCCGTCATATGTGGGTTGAGTTTGTTGGTTCTCTTCTCTGCTCCGAGAGGTTTTTCTCCGGGTACTCCGGTTTTCCCCTCCCCACAACAGCCAATATTTGATTTCAAGTGATTTGATTTGAGTAAATTTCGTTAGTGTCCCCAATTAATGTTCTTGCGCTAAATCCACAGACACTTAAATAAAGTTGTTATCATTATGTGTTCATGGAAGTGTTTTGTAGTCTGTCACATTAATACAATACATACTTAACTGACTGCTCCCCATAGGGGCTTTTCAGGGCCAAAGAAACACAAGCAACGAAACAACGGAACAGAACAACAACAACAACAACAACTGTTAAGAATCCCAACTGACCGGAGGCAAACCAATTGGCTATTTACAAGTGCAGCTGAGAAGTTGAATCAGGGACTACAGGAAAAAATTCAATGAGTGGTCAGAGCAGGTCTTGAACCCGGGATCTCTGGATCACAAGGCAAGCACCCTAACCACTGGGCCACACCTTCCCTGGTGAGTTCTTCAATCAGTTCAATTTTTAGTAAAGAAACTGCTCATGCACCACAGACAATAATGCAGGGATTATCTTTTTTAATCCCGGGCCCTTTTGAGGTACAGTAAGTTAAAAATCCTGACATTATAATAATAATGTTCTGATTTGGAAGCCAGGAAACACTTACAAATTTAGGTTAGGTTAAGTCTGGTAAGGTTTATTAAAATCATATCACAGACCGCAGGCTGAATTACGTAATGTCTACATACTAATATTTATAATGCTATCTATATCTTAAAGGAATCTAATAAATAATACCCAATTTAATAAAACCTTAATTACATTTGTAAAACTGATTCTAAAATTGATTCGCTTGGCAGGCCATTGCGAGAATAAACGAGTTCTTTGCCCTATTGGTGCGGACATGTGGCACATCGTAAGGGCGATAGTTTCTTAAGTTACATCTTGGATTCTTATATAATGGCGGAAGTAAGCTGTTCAGGCTATGGTCGTTATCAGATGCGATGCTATAAAAAAGCTTATCACATAATTTGGCAACATGTATGTATGAATTACTAACATTTACCATTTTTCTACAACATGTATGACAAAACGGACACTTAATGACGGCGTCAGAATGAAGATAATGATGGCAAGAGCAAGCTATGAATTGAGAGGTGCTCAAACAAAACTGTAAAACCAGAATTTAGCTCAAAGATCATACAATTACCACAAAATCACGATAAGAACACTGGTTAGCAATGAAATTGATAATTCTTCCAGACGAACAATTTTGTGTTTTTTCTATTATTTTTTTTTTCAAGAAAACTCCAGGCCCTGGGTAGAATTCTCAGATGTGTGTTGAAAGCTTACTCTCATTTCATCGCCTAACATATTTCTTGCTAACAAATACTGTGACAACATGTCGCGTTGCTTTAATAAAAATACTTATAGGGCTCATAGAGCTATGCAACTTGAAAACTCTTTTAAAAGATTACAACTTGCTGAAAAGTTGGTGAGGAAAACTTATCCCCAACAACTAAAATTTATTTTACAGTTAGGCAAAAATTTTAATATTTTTGCCCCCAAAATTATGCTGGGTATAATTTGTTTTACACATCAACAGCTTCATCTGACTCACTCTTCGCAGGTTTTGTGTCATGGCGGTGTTTCCTGTTAAAAATCAGAACACAAAATAAGAAAAAACCATCAGCATCGAGTCATCTTGGCATGTACAGTACAATAGTGATCTTTTTACAGTGCACTATACTGCATGAACCACTGGTAAGCATACCTCAAACCCATCCCCCAAAAGACACAGGCATGAAAAGTTAAGCAAGCACTGTTGCTCACACCATCATAGGAGTGTACAGACTCTGATATAGTAAATTTATGTCTTGTGCAAAGACCCTTCAGCCTTGCCTAGCTAAAAGATTAATGCTATATTGAACAAAGGAAAAACGACATTGAGAAGACACTATTAACAACTGACTACCCTTCACAGTTATCCATTGAGACTTTCTTCCTTCACCAATACTGTAGCACATTGAAAGATATTTAAGGAATGGGTGGATAAAGAATTATTATTCAATCATCAGATTTAAGAAGTGACAGAATATCTAAAATCAATCAATAATTTTAACAACTACTTACCTAAAAAAATATAAGTTCAGTACCAAAGACACAGCCAGCAGTATTCCTAAAATTACTGTTACTATTAACCACAAAACTGCAAGAAATGGTTGAAAAAAGTAAGATTTTAGAATTTAAAAAAAAGTTGAAAAGGTCAATGATGTTCTTGTCCATAGCAATAGTTTTCCATTTTAAAATCTTGGGCATTACATGTAGTATCTCAGTTTTCATCAGCCACTCCCTCTTGTTTTACAATCAAATTACGGTATTTCAAAAGTTCTAACATAACGCAATAACTTGTTTTCTCTTTTTTGATGAAAAATTTATGAAAAATTTATGAGTAGGTAATAAAGTTTGCTTGGCCAATAGGCAAGTTAGAATTTCTTGATCTTGTAATAATAACAATAACAATAATAATAAAATTCAAATAGTAACCCTGCACAATCTACAGGTACACTGTAGCAGAAGCAAAATAAAGTGCCAGTGTTCACATGTACATGTCACTTATCGCTATACAATCTTTAACGGACGCTGGGCTTTAGTGGTTTCCCTATTTATTGAAAGATAATTAGGGTCTACAAAGTGTCTAGTGGGGAGGCATGCATCCTGAACACCATTACCCTTAATCTAGGAATCTAGAAAGAGCCCCCTTCACACCAACACCTTACTTTCCCCAGTTAAATTTATGCCTGCAGCACCTAATCTTATCATGGAGTTTTCATATCTCCATCACCCCGAAAAATATTGTACTTAATGTAATATTAATATTTTGGAATAGAAATCTGCTCAGCTCAAGACAAAAATTACAAAGAGTATCGAATACTGTTAAAAAAAAAACACCTCAATATAATAATCTTAAGCCTCTGGCTTACCAGGAGATTTCTGGTTATTTCTGTTTTGAAACATGGCTTCAATTGGAAGAGAAGTAGCGGTTTCTTCAGTAGTTTTTATTGGTGTTGTAGTCTTTTGATTGCTGCCTGTAGGTAATGTGGATGGTGTTGGCGATTCGACCTCAAGAACATCTAGTGATGCAAAATGATTTGATGTAAGTTTGACTTGAACTTCATGATCATTAATACTGATCCTTGTCTAATAACCCTCAGCCACGCATCCTATTCAACCTTGATTTCTGGGTGTTAATTCATCTCTCAACATCAGTACTGCCAACGAAATGCAAGACCTATTATCAACCACTTTTCACCCTTTGGTTGTAAAGCCATAAGCAGTGGTTACTATGCTTTGCATATTTCTTTTCATTTTAAGTTGAAAATACAACAATTATGTAAAACCATAAATTTTACCCATACCCTTTTCTTATTCACAATTTCAGCCTTTCACCCAGGCCTTTTTGTTATCCTGATAATCACATTACTATTTAAAAAAAAAACAAAGTTTTTATTGGAGATTTTAGAATTTAAAAAAAAGTTGAAAAGGTCAATGATGTTCTTGTCCATAGCAATAGTTTTCCATTTTAAAATCTTGGGCATTACACGTAGTATCTCAGTTTTCATCAGCCACTCCCTCTTGTTTTACAATCAAATTACGGTATTTCAAAAGTTCTAACATAACGCAACTTAATTCTCTTTTTTGATAAAAAATTTATGAAAAATTTATGAGTAGGTAATGAAGTTTGCTTGGCCAATAGGCAAGTTAGAATTTCTTGATCCTGTAATAATAATAATAATCATCATAAAAAAATTCAAATAGTAACCCTGCACAATCTACAGGTACACTGCAGCAGAAGCAAAATAAAGTGGCCAGTGTTCACATGTACATGTCACTTATCGCTATACAATCTTTAACGGATGCTGGGCTTTAGTGGTTTCCCTATTTATTGAAAGATAATTAGAGTCTACAAAGTGTCTAGTGGGGAGGCATGCACCCTGAACACCAACCCTTAATCTAGGAATCTAGAAAGAGGCTCCTTCACACCAACACCTTACTTTCCCCAGTTAAATTTTAATGCCTGCAGCACCTAATCTTATCATGGAGGTTTCATATCTCCATCACCCCGAAAAATATTGTACTTAATGTAATATTAATATTTTGGAATAGAAATCTGCTCAGCTCAAGACAAAAATTACAAAAAGTGTCGAATACTGTTTAAAAAAAAACACCTCAATATAATAATCTTAAGCCTCTGGCTTACCAGGAGATTTCTGGTTAGTTCTGTTTTGAAACATGGCTTCAATTGGAAGAGAAGTAGCGGTTTCTTCAGTAGTTTTTATTGGTGTTGTAGTCTTTTGATTGCTGCCTGTAGGTAATGTGAATGGTGTTGGCGATTCGACCTCAAAAACATCTAGTGATGCAAAATGATTTGATGTAAGTTTGACTTGAACTTCATGATCATTAATACTGATCCTTGTCTAATAACCCTCAGCCACGCATCCTATTCAACCTTGATTTCTGGGTGTTAATTCATCTCTCAACATCAGTACTGCCAACGAAATGCAAGACCTATTATCAACCACTTTTCACCCTTTGGTTGTAAAGCCATAAGCAGTGGTTACTATATGCTTTGCATATTTCTTTTCATTTTAAGTTGAAAATACAACAATTATGTAAAACCATAAATTTTACCCATACCCTTTTCTTATTCACAATTTCAGCCTTTCACCCAGGCCTTTTTGTTATCCTGATAATCACATTACTATTTAAAAAAAACAAAGTTTTTATTGGAGATTTTAGAATTTAAAAAAAAGTTGAAAAGGTCAATGATGTTCTTGTCCATAGCAATAGTTTTCCATTTTAAAATCTTGGGCATTACATGTAGTATCTCAGTTTTCATCAGCCACTCCCTCTTGTTTTACAATCAAATTACGGTATTTCAAAAGTTCTAACATAACGCAACTTGTTTCTCTTTTTTGATGAAAAATTTATGAAAAATTTATGAGTAGGTAATGAAGTTTGCTTGGCCAATAGGCAAGTTAGAATTTCTTGATCCTGTAATAATAATAATAATCATAAAAAAATTCAAATAGTAACCCTGCACAATCTACAGGTACACTGTAGCAGAAGCAAAATAAAGTGGCCAGTGTTCACATGTACATGTCACTTATCGCTATACAATCTTTAACGGATGCTGGGCTTTAGTGGTTTCCCTATTTATTGAAAGATAATTAGAGTCTACAAAGTGTCTAGTGGGGAGGCATGCATCCTGAACACCAACCCTTAATCTAGGAATCTAGAAAGAGCCCCCTTCACACCAACACCTTACTTTCCCCAGTTAAATTTATGCAGCACCTAATCTTATCATGGAGTTTTCATATCTCCATCACCCCGAAAAATATAATTTGTACTTAATGTAATATTAATATTTTGGAATAGAAATCTGCTCAGCTCAAGACAAAAATTACAAAAAGTATCGAATACTGTTTAAAAAAAAAACACCTCAATATAATAATCTTAAGCCTCTGGCTTACCAGGAGATTTCTGGTTAGTTCTGTTTTGAAACATGGCTTCAATTGGAAGAGAAGGAGCGGTTTCTTCAGTAGTTTTTATTGGAAATTTTAGAAATTATTGTAAATAAAGTTGAAAAGGTCAATGAGGTTCTTGTCCATAGCAATAGTTTTCCATTTTAAAATCTTGGGCATTACATGTAGTATCTCAGTTTTCATCAGCCACTCCCTCTTGTTTTACAATCAAATTACGGTATTTCAAAAGTTCTAACATAACGCAACTTGTTTTCTCTTTTTTGATGAAAAATTTATGAAAAATTTATGAGTAGGTAATGAAGTTTGCTTGGCCAATACGCAAGTTAGAATTTCTTGATCCTGTAATAATAATAATCATCATAAAAAAATTCAAATAGTAACCCTGCACAATCTACAGGTACACTGTAGCAGAAGCAAAATAAAGTGGCCAGTGTTCACATGTACATGTCACTTATCGCTATACAATCTTTAACGGATGCTGGGCTTTAGTGGTTTCCCTATTTATTGAAAGATAATTAGAGTCTACAAAGTGTCTAGTGGGGAGGCATGCATCCTGAACACCAACCCTTAATCTAGGAATCTAGAAAGAGCCCCCTTCACACCAACACCTTACTTTCCCCAGTTAAATTTATGCCTGCAGCACCTAATCTTATCATGGAGGTTTCATATCTCCATCACCCCGAAAAATATTGTACTTAATGTAATATTAATATTTTGGAATAGAAATCTGCTCAGCTCAAGACAAAAATTACAAAAAGTATCGAATACTGTTTAAAAAAAAAACACCTCAATATAATAATCTTAAGCCTCTGGCTTACCAGGAGATTTCTGGTTAGTTCTGTTTTGAAACATGGCTTCAATTGGAAGAGAAGTAGCGGTTTCTTCAGTAGTTTTTATTGGTGTTGTAGTCTTTTGATTGCTGCCTGTAGGTAATGTGAATGGTGTTGGCGATTCGACCTCAAGAACATCTAGTGATGCAAAATGATTTGATGTAAGTTTGACTTGAACTTCATGATCATTAATACTGATCCTTGTCTAATAACCCTCAGCCACGCATCCTATTCAACCTTGATTTCTGGGTGTTAATTCATCTCTCAACATCAGTACTGCCAACGAAATGCAAGACCTATTATCAACCACTTTTCACCCTTTGGTTGTAAAGCCATAAGCAGTGGTTACTATGCTTTGCATATTTCTTTTCATTTTAAGTTGAAAATACAACAATTATGTAAAACCATAAATTTTACCCATACCCTTTTCTTATTCACAATTTCAGCCTTTCACCCAGGCCTTTTTGTTATCCTGATAATCACATTACTATTTAAAAAAAAACAAAGTTTTTATTGGAGATTTTAGAATTTAAAAAAAAGTTGAAAAGGTCAATGATGTTCTTGTCCATAGCAATAGTTTTCCATTTTAAAATCTTGGGCATTACATGTAGTATCTCAGTTTTCATCAGCCACTCCCTCTTGTTTTACAATCAAATTACGGTATTTCAAAAGTTCTAACATAACGCAACTTGTTTCTCTTTTTTGATGAAAAATTTATGAAAAATTTATGAGTAGGTAATGAAGTTTGCTTGGCCAATAGGCAAGTTAGAATTTCTTGATCCTGTAATAATAATAATCATCATAAAAAAATTCAAATAGTAACCCTGCACAATCTACAGGTACACTGTAGCAGAAGCAAAATAAAGTGGCCAGTGTTCACATGTACATGTCACTTATCGCTATACAATCTTTAACGGATGCTGGGCTTTAGTGGTTTCCCTATTTATTGAAAGATAATTAGAGTCTACAAAGTGTCTAGTGGGGAGGCATGCATCCTGAACACCAACCCTTAATCTAAGAATCTAGAAAGAGCCCCCTTCACACCAACACCTTACTTTCCCCAGTTAAATTTATGCCTGCAGCACCTAATCTTATCATGGAGGTTTCATATCTCCATCACCCCGAAAAATATTGTACTTAATGTAATATTAATATTTTGGAATAGAAATCTGCTCAGCTCAAGACAAAAATTACAAAAAGTATCGAATACTGTTTAAAAAAAAAACACCTCAATATAATAATCTTAAGCCTCTGGCTTACCAGGAGATTTCTGGTTAGTTCTGTTTTGAAACATGGCTTCAATTGGAAGAGAAGGAGCGGTTTCTTCAGTAGTTTTTATTGGAAATTTTAGAAATTATTGTAAATAAAGTTGAAAAGGTCAATGAGGTTCTTGTCCATAGCAATAGTTTTCCATTTTAAAATCTTGGGCATTACATGTAGTATCTCAGTTTTCATCAGCCACTCCCTCTTGTTTTACAATGAAATTACGGTATTTCAAAAGTTCTAACATAACGCAACTTGTTTTCTCTTTTTTGATGAAAAATTTATGAAAAATTTATGAGTAGGTAATGAAGTTTGCTTGGCCAATAGGCAAGTTAGAATTTCTTGATCCTGTAATAATAATAATCATCATAAAAAAATTCAAATAGTAACCCTGCACAATCTACAGGTACACTGTAGCAGAAGCAAAATAAAGTGGCCAGTGTTCACATGTACATGTCACTTATCGCTATACAATCTTTAACGGACGCTGGGCTTTAGTGGTTTCCCTATTTATTGAAAGATAATTAGAGTCTACAAAGTGTCTAGTGGGGATGCATGCATCCTGAACACCAACCCTTAATTTAGGAATCTAGAAAGAGCCCCCTTCACACCAACGCCTTACTTTCCCCAGTTAAATTTATGCCTGCAGCACCTAATCTTATCATGGAGGTTTCATATCTCCATCACCCCGAAAAATATTGTACTTAATGTAATATTAATATTTTGGAATAGAAATCTGCTCAGCTCAAGACAAAAATTACAAAAAGTATCGAATACTGTTTAAAAAAAAAACACCTCAATATAATAATCTTAAGCCTCTGGCTTACCAGGAGATTTCTGGTTAGTTCTGTTTTGAAACATGGCTTCAATTGGAAGAGAAGGAGCGGTTTCTTCAGTAGTTTTTATTGGTGTTGTAGTCTTTTGATTGCTGCCTGTAGGTAATGTGAATGGTGTTGGCGATTCGACCTCAGAACACAGAACATCTAGTGATGCAAAATGATTTGATGTAAGTTTGACTTGAACTTCATGATCATTAATACTGATCCTTGTCTAATAACCCTCAGCCACGCATCCTATTCAACCTTGATTTCTGCGTGTTTCATCTCTCAACATCAGTACTGCCAACGAAATGCAAGACCTATTATCAACCACTTTTCACCCTTTGGTTGTAAAGCCATAAGCAGTGGTTACTATGCTTTGCATATTTCTTTTCATTTTAAGTTGAAAATTAATACAACAATTATGTAAAACCATAAATTTTACCCATACCCTTTTCTTATTCACAATTTCAGCCTTTCACCCAGGCCTTTTTGTTATCCTGATAATCACATTACTATTTAAAAAAAAACAAAAAACAAAACCAAACAAACATACCTTTTTTATCTCTGCAAATGTATATCTGTAACCGCATGTTAAATTGTTCACAGTGTCCTCTGCTTGTACTGCCCAGAGTCTCCGTAGAGCCATTTGCCGTTGCTTATTGAACATTAACCCATTAAAATGGTAACAATAAAATTAATATTTGAGTTTCCATCCTCTGATAAGTGAGTTGTCACTCAGAAAAAATGTTGCTAGAAACCTCCTGAATTTGGTTTCTTTTTATCCCTGGCTTAAAGTGGTACTATGATCAAATTTTTACCCCTTGATTTTTTGACTATATCACATAGAATTCCATGAAAGAACAAAAACGTCATTTACCGTTTGCAAATATCTTCATTAGTTCCGGAGATATTTAAGTTTGAAAAATTGGTAAAATATGCAAATGAGATGACTAATGACGTCATACACTCAACCCAATTATATTGAGTATATAAATAGAGCTACCTTGGCCAATTTACAGCGCAGACCATTGAAACTTGGTAGTCTAATAGTTCCACAGGAAACACACCTATGGCTACAAAAACTTATGCTCCCATGGCAACTCACTCTTTTCCAGTCCCCACCCACTTGATTTCAATATGTTATTGATTTTCAGCTTGAAAAATGTTAAACAAGGCCACAAAGTCGTGCTAACATATTTATATGCTTGCTGGATCATGCAAGCATATGAATATGTTAGGTCGAATTTGTTGCTTTGCTAAATGTTTTTCTAGCTTATGATCACCAAAAATATTGAATTAGGTTGAAGGGGACTGGAAAAGAATGAGTTGCCATGGGAACCAATTTCTTTTTGGCCAAAGATGTGTTACCTGTATAACTATTAGCCTACCAAGTTTCAATGGCCTTTGCTGCAAATTGACCGAGATAGCTTTATTTATATACTTGATTTTATATTGGGTTGAGTCAATGACGTCATAAGTAATCTCATTTGCATATTTTACATATTTTTCAAACTTAAATATCTCCGGAACCAATGCAGATATTTCGAAACGGTAACACAGCCTTTTTTATCTTTCCTAGAATTCTATATAAACCTAAAAATTCAAGGGATAAACATTTGATCATAGTTAGTAGCACTTTAAAGTTAATCTTAAAAATCAGGCCATATACTGTGCTGATTAAACTCTCAGCTTTTACACAGCAGTATAAAAGGAATGGGAGAGGGAATTGATCATTCTTATAATTAACAAAAATCTTGTCAGCCCAAACGCAGAAGGATTCATTACCAGTGGATCTTGGAAGGCATTTTCTACTGTTTATAACTCTTGCTAAAGTGCACAGAAACACACTTTATACTTACACAGAAAGTAATACGTCTCTCCACTTTTAAATGTACCGGTAAGTCCTCCAACTGCAGTGAATGACTGAAAAACCAATAACCTATAATGAAGAGATGATGGATCTTCACATCTCAGAAGAATTTTGTTGTCTGGGATGGACGTGTTAACATTGCAGCTGTGGAAACTAGATTTGTCTACTATCCAAACATTCTCATACAGGGAACTGATTTGTGGTCCATTTGTCATAGCCAGCGAAATTGCTACGTGTGGACAGATGAGATTGACTTTTGAGTCTGGCAGAACATTTAGGCGGTATATCCCCTCTTTAAATCTGCAATGAGTAAAAGTATTGACAGAAAAAAGTAATACACTAAGTTAGCTTTTTCAATAGGAGTGTGACATACATGTATGCAGTGCTCAAAATTAGCCGTCGTCTGGTCATCCCAGACGACCAGAAAAATTACCGGGCGACCAGGTTTTGGTAAAATGAAAAAACTGGTTGCTCGAAGAAAAAACAACGTCCAACCCAGCCAAACATAGGAAATGAAATACATAAGCATCACCCGCCTTAATTTTCGGTTTTATAATGTCAATGTCCGATAGTATTGTGCAGTTAACAATAATTGATTTGCAGCACCTTAGCATTTTGCCATGTTTTGAATATCTGTGGCTTTTGCAAAAAACTTGTCAGATGGGAAAATGCAAAAGACAATATTATCTCAAACATGTAGGCAGTGGAGATCGAAAATGCTAAAATTTAAACACAGATTTCCCCAATGGACAGTTGGAGAATCAACAACTTCAAAGTTTATGGAAGCGACCGTGCATTGGATAATCAATGTTTTATTGACAGTCTTTCAGTTTCATTCCCCCTTTTGTCCACTGAGCACTTGCATACTCTCAGTAAATTACTAACAATATTACATAGTGTAGCATAATAGAAAGGCTAACTATTTTTTCCCTCTTTATCTCTTAAGAATAAGAATGAGTTGTACCAGTTTCATGCCACAAGAGTGGTAGCCAAAACTGGTATTCCTAGTTGCTCCTAAGGAGGCTTGAAACAATTTCTCCTTTTTCCGCACAAATAAAAATATTCTACTCTTAGCATAGTTAGGGTAATCATATCAAGACAAAATTTGGCCAGGGTATTAAGTAATTTTATTTATCAAAAATGAGTGCGAGTGTTTCATCAGGGGTTCCAAACACCAAGAAACAGATGAAAGAGTGATCAAGAAGATTATGCAAGATCAAACTTCATGAACCCTTGACCATAACTCCACAACTAAAAATTTTACTAAACCTGTTCAGTAATCTTATTAAATAATTTATTTATTTAGCTATTCTATATTTCGCATAGCATGTCTTGTAATTGGCTACACAGTTAGCT